>NC_054555.1:2138334-2505834 GCF_017654505.1 Polyodon spathula | reverse complement strand
AACAAAATAAGTTAATGCACCCCAGCATTTAAACAGCCTGCTTTACATTTTCAATTAAGAGAGTGGTTGTGTTATAATACCCCATCCATTAAACAACTGATTAGCATACCACAATTACAGTACTTACTATTTGAGAGCTTTTTTGTTCAGTTGCATTCAGAACTACAGCAAATGTGCTTTTAAGGTGAGTTATGCAAGAGAATAACTTCATATAGTTACCTTTACTCTTATGCAATATATTGTGGTTAAAAAAATAATTCCATTCAGCTTTCAGTTTTCTTCTGGGGATGAACATGGTTAGCAGTAGCAGCTGCACACTGTAGTGTTTTAACACATGAACTGGTCACAACTCTTTAGCCCAGGGGCTCCTGTATTATTTTCCCTTTAACTAATACAATCACATGCACAGGATGCTCCTTCCTCTAAAGTATTCGCTTTACCAATGTATACCATGACTGCTTTCACAACAATGAACGTGTCAGGATCCTACAGGAGTGAGATAAGCCTGCTGTACAGCTAGAAAATCAACAGCCCATCTTTTAAGTCTCTGTCGCTGTGTTGCCAATCGAATCTCATTGACGTGAAGCAAGCATGTTACCCAGATAGTGCTGTCTGACTTTGCCTGCTTTCAATTTTGTTTGAAAATGGAACTCTTCGAAACCCATGCCTCTGTGCTTATTGAAATTGATGTTTTGAGGTTTGGTTCTGGAAAGGATGCACAGTGGAAAATGTATTGCCTAAATCCTTGAGTGAAACCCAGGTGTGATTCAATTACCCCTTCATTTTTGTCTTCTGTGATACAAGAAGGTTCTACCAGGGGGTTTCAATGCATTTTGCTGCAGTGCGTTTTCCTTCAATGTATCAAATTACCAGCAATATATCTACTAAGGACCCCATGTTGACCTCATTTTAGAACTCTTATTTTAGTAAATGTTCACAGGTTTGCCTTTGTCATGTGTCAGTTGTGCAAATGTACTGTGATGTTTGTAAGATACGGCTGTATAAAGAAACTTCTGTGTATCGGTTGTTCTTTGAAAACCTGTTTTTATTACTGTTAAAATAAATGATCCTGCTAGGACGAGCATAGCTATAACTTTGTCTCTGACTTTCATTTAGTTGGAAGTGGCTTGTATCAGGGAATTCATATTCCATACCTCTTTGAATTCATATTAGAGGTTCTATTCCTCTTTAATCTATAGATGGCGTAGTCAAGGTTATATCGATATATGTTCTTGAAACTGATGACTGCTACAATAACAAGTTTGTGTGCTAATTAGAAATGTACAGTAAATAAGTGTGCAATCTGAAGTGCTGGCCTCTGATCAATGGGAGACAGCTTATTATTGGGGTGGTAATGATTATTGATTGTGAGGGTTGTCAAATAATATTACTGCACACTTATGGGTTTAATTTGAAACAAAAGTAGTTCAGTAGTTCATGACAAACCCCACAACACAGACAAGGAAATGTTTAATTGATGATTATGCGATGTATGAAAGAAACAATTTGGCATCAAACCTGCTTGGTTACAATTAGATAGTGCAATGTGTAGGGGCTGACCCTCCTCCTGAACCTAAGTTTTTAAACTTCATGTCATTTTCAAACATGTTCTAATTTAACAACACAAGGTTGTGGCAAATAACAGCATGTGTCTCTTTTGAAAACGAAATGATACTAGTATCATGTTGCAACATGTTGGGCAAATAAGTCAAACATGTTCATCGGCTCAGTCCTGTTTGTCCTGTCTCTGTTTTAGAAGTTATTTGCATTAAGGGTTATGAAGTTCGAATGAAAGCACTGAAAAACAGTCGCACCTTCGTCATTAGTGTGTGACACGCCACCATTCACACAAGCATCTGTGGTGTTGGAATAGAGCAGCTTTTGTTGTTGTTTCCTTGGCTGGTGTTTATGATAAGAGGTGGGTTGCTTTTCATCCCTAATATCTGAATGCAACGTTGCTCAGCTCTTGCACTATTGTGCTTACGTTCTGCCAGCTAGCTTCTGTCTTAAGGAGGCAAATTCAGCAGGAGCTGTTTCTTTTGATGCTACAGCTGGCTTGGCGCCTGGTGCGTTAAAAACAGACATTTGCTGGGCTGGCCATTCTCTCAATGGACCAGTAGCTTCAAAGTGTAAAGAGTCAATTGACCTGGTCATAAGATCAAGAGACGCTCACTAAGACGTTACTTCTGAGCCAACATTTGGCCACTTATTGCCCAGGGCACCACCACTGCATTCTACAGCACTATCTTTACGATACATCACTCTTTGTTTCATAAATGCAGCTTAAATGACAATGACAGGTTGATGTTTTGGAATTTATTTTCCCTGTCACCGCCTGACATTTTGACATTTTAAAGAACTAACCTTGAATCAGAAGTTCTCTCATGAACGTTATTTGAGTTGGAATACACGTTCCGGGTATCTGTAATCCACCTGGGTTAGTCAATCAATGGTGAATAATGTATAATTACCTGAAGAGGTCAGGCATCCGAGGTTGATTTGCATAGGTTGGTACACACAGGAGTAGGCTATGCAGTTCCCTAAGACCTTTCAGTGTCTAGTAAGTGATGCTAAATTTTGTTCAGTGTTTTATCAATAAGCTGTCCAAACAGATTGAACGAGATGTTATGCAGGGCTAATAAAGTATGCTACTATTGGAACTGGACAGTCCTATATATATATATATATATATATATATATATATATATATATATATATATATATATATATATATATATATATATATATATATATAAATCCAGTGTTTAAAAATACAGCTACAGACATTTAAAAATTTAGAAACTTGTGATCCATGTGAAACATTGCAATCTAATAACAACAAAGTAGCTAAACTTGATTTTCTACAATATTATTGTAAATTCATTGGAAGTAACCGTTAATTCATTCAGAATCATTAAGGCACGTGTGAATTCATTTAGGATATTTTTGTAAGTTCACATTCTTCCAAACACTGAAGAAGCATTCAGTTAAGTCTCAGAATTTAGACCAATATTTCAGAGGAAATAATTGAGCTTCCCCAGCACAGCACAGGGGTTTTCTGTCCCTGTTTTGTTTTCCATTGAACCATGGTAGGAGAATTACATTTCCAATGTCACTTTTCATATTGATTTTTTTTCTCTTTTAATTGGGGCCCCCTGGATCCAGGATTGCTCCTGGGGGTTTTGTCTACCTCTTACCACTAACAGAAGAAATGGCTTTTTTTTTAAATAAACTGCCATAGGTCATTCTGACTACCCTGAGTGTCGTTGCACTGGACCTGGTTAAAATCCCCACAGGCGATTAACTTAATAGAGACCTGAGACCAGCATGCACTGCGCACAAGCTACCATTACAAATGGCACCATTATAATCACCAGTCACTAAAATCATCAAAATACCTTGTTTCCACTGGCCAAAAAATATGAAAAGCACAGTTCAAATGGTAGGCGGTGTTAGTCCTAAAGACATAGGGGAGATAGTGTATCCTTCATAGTGTTGTACATGCATTCTTTTTCAACTGTGAACAATTTTAGCTTAACTGAAAAAGCTTTCGTGCTGTGTTTGACCACTCTCTCGTTTTTCCATTTTGAAGAGACCCACCTCCTGCTGAGTTACCTGAGTGAATCATTCTTGTATTTTCAGTTTAGGTCCCGGAAATAAAATTCCAGCCATCAGTGCTACTTAAAAATGACATTCATTTGTCTAAAACAGACTGCAGGAATGAACATTTACTGGCTCACCCAAATGGAAATAATCTGTCATTCAAATACCGCCACTTTGTGGAGGAGAACGACACTCGGATTAGCTTTTTTTAAATAAAATGACCAGTTACTGTATAAGTTCTTGGAATGATGTTTGTTATAAACACGTTTCTCAAGGTATACCTGCTACTACCTGACCAGATAAAATGAAGACGCTAATTTTGGGAGTGCCGCCAAAAATGTAAACATACCACCAAGATTCGTGATAGATCAAAGTTGACCGAAGCAGTTCATAATGCCGAAAAATTACTGAAAGTTATTCCAAGTGACCCGGGAATATAGGAAAGAGCACAGCAAGTATTGTTATCCCCTAAATGGAAGTGATTCTGGCTCTTTAATGGGTAGCATGCCAAACCCTGTTTTTGAAAGTATTTTGCTCATTAAGCCATGTCATTTTAATAAATCAAACTACATTGCTTTCTAGCATGCCAAATGTTAATGTTACTTTCATTTATCTCTTTCTTTTTTGATCCTGTTTTATCATCCTTTGCTGGGACATCTATTACTTTCTGAAGTGCACTATCTGAGGCAGAATCTATACTGTAAATGACATTGACTAATGATCTCCGTGAAACAAAACAGAGCAGGGGAAGCATTCTGGGTAATATAGTAGGTGGTCTTGCACAGTAATGGATTTCCAAATAGTTTCCTGGAAAGCACTGGAGTAATTGAAGATGCTTAATATAAAGTGTTACCCACGTCTTAATGTAAGGAAACTAGCAAGAAACTAGTAAGAATTATACCAGAGCTGTAATTATTTGTTCACAGGGATATAAAATGGCACTTTGTGAAAAAAAACAAACTTTGTGTAACATTTTTTCTTCTACCTCTATGACCATCTGTTTGTGAAAAAAGAAAGCAAGCCAGACAGTCAGCTTTTGTTATACCACCCTCCCTCCCTACCGCTACTGAAAGACCTTGTAATCTTCATGCAATCGATTGAGGAATGTGACCTTGGCTGGCTTGCCAGGAGAGGTATTTTGTTGTTGCTGTTGTTTGTGGTATTTCAGCTCCACCATATCCTGCTTTCTGTTTAACTCCAGTCCCTGTAAACTGAAATATATCAAATAACCAACAGCATTATACAATATGTGCCAGTAAGCTTTACACCAGCTTAGCTGCCTGTCTAGTTTTAAAAGCCTGTTCACCATTTTGTCCCTAGAACACATTAACTTAAAGTCACTTGACATTGTGTCAGATGTCAGGCTGCCAGTGTCACATGTTGCAATATCATTATAAAATCTGGACGGCACATAATTTCAAGTTACGTCAATAATCTGACAATATCTATATGTTAAGAAGAGGCTGATTGATGTTGATATTTCAAGCATCTTGGAGACAGGACAACTTTCATATTGTTTAAAAAGCAACCTCATACTGTCAGATTGGAACTTGAATCACTGACTGCCATTTTAAAGAGTAGCAGCAGGTCTTTATAACATGTTTGGCGGGACTTTGGATTACAGGACATGACTATTTTTCATACGCAGTTTCACGTTAGTGTTGGCTCGTCATGCAACCTAACATTGCATGCCACTTGCTTTTTGTGATACATTTAATACCATTTTCTTGTTTACTGTAGAACAAGCTTCTGTGAGTTAAAACTTTATAAATCTTTAGGTATACAGTATAATAATCATTAAAGCACTTTGTGATGGTGGACCACTATGAAAGGCGCTATATAAAATAAAGCTTGATTGATTTATATATCATAAGCAATTTTGGAATGTAAATATGATGGTTTGTTCGTGCTAGAGTTTTAAACTGTTACTTAAAAGGTTCCCATGAGTTTTAAACTTTAAACCTTCTCACAAAACAGTGTTTTCGAATCTCCATTTGTTTGAGTGGTCATCTAGCAACAATTACTTGTTTAGTATTGATTTAAAATGTCCCTGCTGGGAGGCCTTTTAAAAAGTGCATCATTGATTCCACATTTCAATGAACAACTTACTCATTGACTTGATCATTCTCCAGGTCGTAACCATAATTATCAGAAAAGAATGACCATTTAAAGAACAGAAGTACAAACTTCTGTGAAGATCGATGTCCGCAAGTAGGAGCTGCTCGTGCAGTTTTAACAGCTTGGACACACCTGGGACATACCTGGGACACACCTGGACACGGTCCGCAGTCTATAGAATGTCAAGCAGTGTACTCCATTTCTCTTGGGCGGTCATGTCAAAAGTTAACTCAGACAGCAGGTTATCCAGATGGATGGAGATCCAAGACTTTCTTTGTGTCTTTGGAATTAGTGAAGTACTGTTGCCTGCTTACCTTTACCCTTGAACACTGGCCTGAGCACCTCCTGCTATCCATGCAGGATGTCTATAAACCAGCACATTCATTCTGTTGGGATCGAAGCCTTTCAATGCGTAAGAGGCTGGTGAATTTTTCTTGTCTAACTGACTACTACTGTGATGGCAATGGCCCTCTCCAGTGATGTGAATGGTCAGCATTTGGTCTGAAGAGCACAGCAGGGATGATTTCTGTATCTTTGTCTAATTGCAACCCTAAGGGATTCACTTAATGCATATCAAGTCAAGAGAACCACAAGTATATTTGACAGAATATTGAGTTGTGTGAAAATACGTCTTGTCATTATATTGCCTCCCAGTTATTAATTTTCATGCATTTCTTTATACAATTATTTAATAGCTATCTTCTGTACTTTTTTTTAGTTGAATTCAGAAGAAGAGGCAGGGGAGGGTCTTAATTTTAATTGTATTGTAACAATCATTTGATAACTTGAAGTGCAAGCTGCACCCACAGCCAGCCTTTTGGGGGGGGGGGGGATAGCCCCTAATCCATTTATTTATTTATTAATTTTCTGAGCCCACTTTAATGACTAAATGTAAAAAATATATAGGTGCCGCCTACTCCGTTGGGATTAGAAAAAAAAAAAAATTGGCAAGATAGTATTGGCGGACTAGCAGCAGGGCTTAGAGCGAGCGATCTGGCAATAGGTTAGGGTTAGGGTCATGTGATTAGTCTGCTGGGAGATGTGATGGTAAAGGCATCATTTTGTCGGACCGAACAGACTGAACATAGCTGGACACCCTGATTGGGTGAAACCGTTCCACTTCCTGCCGTGGAGCGTGTTCTGCTTGTTGGGTGGAACAGCCCGATCTGCTCGAGGAGCAGGTCCACGCGGTGAACATGGTGGAACAGCCCGGTCTGCTCGAGGAGCAGGTCCACACGGTGAACATGGTGGAACAGCCCGGTCTGCTCGAGGAGCAGGTCCACGCGGTGAACATGGTGGAACAGCCCGGTCTGCTCGAGGAGCAGGTCCACGCGGTGAACATGGTGGAACAGCCCGGTCTGCTCGAGGAGCAGGTCCACGCGGTGAACATGGTGGAACAGCCCGGTCTGCTCGAGGAGCAGGTCCACGCGGTGAACATGGTGGAACAGCCCGGTCTGCTCGAGGAGCAGGTCCACGCGGTGAACATGGTGGAACAGCCCGGTCTGCTCGAGGAGCAGGTCCACGCGGTGAACATGGTGGAACAGCCCGGTCTGCTCGAGGAGCAGGTCCACGCGGTGAACATGGTGGAACAGCCCGGTCTGCTCGAGGAGCAGGTCCACGCGGTGAACATGGTGGAACAGCCCGGTCTGCTCGAGGAGCAGGTCCACGCGGTGAACATGGTGGAACAGCCCGGTCTGCTCGAGGAGCAGGTCCACGCGGTGAACATGGTGGAACAGCCCGGTCTGCTCGAGGAGCAGGTCCACGCGGTGAACATGGTGGAACAGCCCGGTCTGCTCGAGGAGCAGGTCCACGCGGTGAACATGGTGGAACAGCCCGGTCTGCTCGAGGAGCAGGTCCACGCGGTGAACATGGTGGAACAGCCCGGTCTGCTCGAGGAGCAGGTCCACGCGGTGAACATGGTGGAACAGCCCGGTCTGCTCGAGGAGCAGGTCCACGCGGTGAACATGGTGGAACAGCCCGGTCTGCTCGAGGAGCAGGTCCACGCGGTGAACATGGTGGAACAGCCCGGTCTGCTCGAGGAGCAGGTCCACGCGGTGAACATGGTGGAACAGCCCGGTCTGCTCGAGGAGCAGGTCCACGCGGTGAACATGGTGGAACAGCCCGGTCTGCTCGAGGAGCAGGTCCACGCGGTGAACATGGTGGAACAGCCCGGTCTGCTCGAGGAGCAGGTCCACGCGGTGAACATGGTGGAACAGCCCGGTCTGCTCGAGGAGCAGGTCCACACGATGAAACATGACGGAGCCCCACAGGTACAACTAGAGCCAAAAGTTTTGAATCACCTACATTTAATTTTGGGTTGACATAATTAAGAAAAATTTAATAAATACATTTTGATTAGCATAATTTATATGTTTTATTTAACATAATGTAATCAAAGAAACTACAGAATAATATGACAAAAGTCTACCAGATACCATAATATTAGTAGAATTTAAGGCATGTTGGATTTCAAAATGCACATGTTGTCATTTTTTCATTAAGTATGGAAAACTACAAAGCTGTATGTAATTCAATATGTTAACGTAACATTATTCCACAGGCTATTTTAGAAAATGGGCGGTTTATTTTAATAAACCAAAATATAAATAAAACAAAGAAAATAAAGGGAGTGGTGACCAAAAGCAAGATTTAAACAAAACAACAGAAATATCTTAAAACATACAAGACTCACAGTCAGGAAGGAAGCAAACACACAGTGCTTGCCTTTCGTTCTCTCTCGCATGCTACAGCATGGCCAGCATTATATTGGCCAGCTGGGCCAATTAAATAATTAATTATATAATCCCCCAATTTGATGATTGGGGTTATGTGTTTAATTGGCAGCCATTCTGACTCTGGGCTGCAGCTCCACTCCAGAGCTAGAATGGTCGCCAATCACGTGATCCCTTCCCTTAAAGGGGAAGGACAACTTTGCCCTGCCACAGCTGTATAGCGATTTTTTTTTTTAAATATATATTTGGCCCATAATATTAACGTTATAGTTTATTACATATGATGTAACTACTGCTTGGAACTTTGTCTAAAAAAACAAACATAGCAATGCACAAACAGCATCCCCAAATCGTTGTCAGCTGTGATGCTAGAACAGAAATGGAACTAAATGATATCGCGAAAAGACCTGTTCCTGTTCCACATCGAACAAGTTGAACATGCCGGAGTCTGTCTGCCACATGAAATTTCACCTTAACTAACTGATGGTCAGAATTCAGTATTTGAGAAAAGACATGCTTTTGGGGTATTGATTTGTTAATTGTGTTCATAGAATGATGTTTTCACTTGTGAGTTAACAAACACGTTTGTACTGTGGGCTAGGTTTTGAGATGCAAAGGTGCTTTTTTTTTTAGAAACGATTTCATACTAACTTTTGTATTTGATAAGATAAATTTAAAAATCTAATTGATGCCTATGATTAATATGTTTTGTGACTAATTTGAAGCTATTGATAAGTTTCCATCACAACTAAATCGAGTTATTAATCAAGTTAATTAATCTTGTAACATAATTGATTTATTAATGTTTGGATATACTGTTATTTGATTGATTACTGTCTTCTCATCTTAAACTAACGTTAGAATATGTTTTGTTGAAGTTTTTGACTGATTCCGATTTTGCAGCTGATGTATTTATTTTCAACTTTTTTCTTTAGGTTTTGCTGCAGCGGTTCTGTGTGTTTTTGTTTCTTTTTTTGGGGGGGGTCTACTTCACAGTCTTGCACCAGGGCAGCCCAGTAAATCCCAGCGCCATCACTGTGCATGAAACTTTATCTTTCTTTATATATGTTATTACTCTAATAACCCTATACCACTCTCGAGGGATAATCACATATGTGTTATTTTCACTGTAGGCTACCATTGCTTTTCAGACTGAGGGCGTCATCTGTGCTAACTTTGTTAGTCCACTCTACCCTATTGACAGCTGAAGCCAGATTAGAGGGCATAATGAAAAAACAGAATTAGATATTTCAGCTTTTTTTTTATCTGCCTGTCCTTGGAAATTCCTCTGGCAACACGGAACATACTCCTGTTCTGCCTGTTCTACTATCTTTAAGAAGTTTCACGCACTATCAAACTTCTTATCTGCTCACAGAACCGCTACCATCTTGCGCTCTGAATAATCAGTTCAACAACTTTATGCATCTGCTGTCTGTAGGAATGGAGTTAAAAACATATAGAGCAATTGAACAAAAAAATATATATTTATTTATTTATGTATTTATTTATTTGCAGAATGTAAGCATTTTCACTTGATGGAGTTTCTATAGACAAACAATACATTTGGCGCAAAGATATACGGATGTTCCAAAGAGCAATAACAAAAAAACAAAAAAACAAAAAAAAACACAAGCAGATTGTACTGATGTTATTAGAAAGGATTTTGTATGTTAGTGTAAAGAAATGTTTTGCCCTAAACCAGACCATTGCCTGGCCATATGGACTATGCAATCGAACCCCTCAAGAATAGGAGTAAGTGAATGGTATACCCAACTGCCTGCAAGTCATATGACGTGTCTCAATTATACCATGTCCAAAACAGGATCAGACATCCCTGATGTGTTACAGAACTCAGTCCTCGTGACATCCCTGCTGTGAGCTACAGAACTCAGTCCTCATGACATCCCTGCTGTGAGCTACAGAACTCAGTCCTTGTGACATCCCTGTTGTGAGTTATAGAACTCAGTCCTTGTGACATCCCTGCTGTGAGCTACAGAACTCAGTCCTCATGACATCCCTGCTGTGAGCTACAGAACTCAGTCCTCATGACATCCCTGCTGTGAGCTACAGAACTCAGTCCTCGTGACATCCCTGCTGTGAGCTACAGAACTCAGTCCTCATGACATCCCTGCTGTGAGCTACAGAACTCAGTCCTCGTGACATCCCTGCTGTGAGCTACAGAACTCAGTCCTCATGACATCCCTGCTGTGAGCTACAGAACTCAGTCCTTGAGACATCCCTGCTGTGAGCTACAGAACTCAGTCCTCGTGACATCCCTGCTGTGAGCTACAGATCTCAGTCCTTGTGACATCCCTGCTGTGAGCTGCAGAACTCAGTCCTCGTGACATCCCTGCTGTGAACTGCAGAACTCAGTCCTCGTGACATCCCTGCTGTGAGCTGCAGAACTCAGTCCTCGTGACATCCCTGCTGTGAGCTACAGAACTCAGTCCTTGTGACATCCCTGCTGCGAGTTACAGAACTCAGTCCTCGTGACATCCCTGCTGTGAGCTACAGAACTCAGTCCTTGTGACATCCCTGCTGTGAGTTACAGAACTCAGTCCTCGTGACATCCCTGCTGTGAGCTGCAGAACTAAGTCCTTGTGACATCCCTGTTGTGAACTACAGAACTCAGTCCTCGTGTGCTGATTTCTAACCCCTCTAACAGCAGGGATGTTCATCCTTCCAGAAGCCCTTGTATTCACTCACTGCAGAACAGCCCTTTGGCACCCCTGCTCTTTCCTGAGGCTGGATACGATGCCACCTGCCATGGACTTCAAACAGGTGAGTGCAGTATGCACGACCTTGCCTTCGTGAAAAAAGGACAGCCTTCCCATGATTTGCAGACCAGAATTCTTAATTATCAAGTCCTCCACATATACATGAAGCATTTATGTTAAAGAACAGTTGAAACCATTCAGGACGGATCATTTGTATTAGAGTTATGTAAAGCAAAACAAACAAAAAAAAACATAGTGCACACGGTACAGTATATTGTTTCATGCACAAACCCGCACGGCAGAGGTTCCTTTGGAAATGCATTAATGCTAAGAAGTTCTGTCTGTTCAAGATGTAGTTAGTGCCTGCTGTTTTCCTGAGAGGCATGGGGTGCAATGTGGATGGGAGCAGGCAAGCTATCACTGTGAGAAGGAGTGTGCTGAATGTGAATCTTGTCTATTCCTGTGCACATACACATTTAAATGTCTAATGCATTATTTGACATCTGCTGACAGAAACCCAAAAATAAAAAAAAAACAATGTAATTTGAAAATGTCATTCTGCATTTCAACAAGTATTTAACATCAGGAAGCCAGTTCTTTATTGTAAATTGGTATAGCTATCTATCTGTCAAAATAGGTACAACCATAATATGGGTCTAGCTACACTATATATCTGCCCTGTATTTCTAATACTATTATTTATTTATTTTGCAAGACAGTACTTGTTAGTCGATTTGTTAATTCAAAGTTAGATGCAAAGTACTAAGTACTAATCGCAAAGGCATTATATTTCAATCATTTAATCAAAGAGAATAAATTAGCACAATGTATTACTCGTGCCAGGTGTATGAGTAAGATACCATTACTCCTGACAAGGTGATTCTTTAAGCAATCCCCCCTGTCTCACGTGTTCTTTCATGTAATCCCAGGAGTCAACTCGATTATGATAAGGCGTGAATAAACACACTTGGCACCCCTGTCATTTTACTCCTGATAAATATCTTTCATCACAGGAAGAGTTCTGGCCTCAGATTCCCTCAGGATCTACACTCCCTGCTTTTAGTTTCTGTATTTTTGTTCCCATAAAAATAACTATTAAAAGCTGACTGCCTGGTGCAAACATGCAAGAAATCATTCTTGTCTGTGCTCTTTACCAAGCGAGATAACTATTGTATTTAAATGCTAAGCTGCCCTGTCACTATTATGCATTATGCATGCACAGGCTATGACATGTCTGCTTGCTTGAGAGAACCTGCAAGGTCAGTTTATGGATAGAAAAAACTTCATTCAAATGTAATTTAAATTCAAATATTTTCTGCTATGCAATGAACGTTGTCCGTTTCGTTTTTAAAAACAACAAACTGTGGTCTGCATTTACATTCTAAATCTGTATGGCTGAGCCCACATTTTGGGTAACTTTCAAGTGTTTTATATTCTGGTGCTCATGTGGATCTGCAGCCCACGGATTTGAATCCGTGCACGTAGTGTGTCTATCTACGGGATGAGCTTGTAACCTACACTGTGATTGAATAAATGTATGAACTCCAGTAAATATTGTGCCTGCCATCCCTCCAGGGTCACATCAGACTGACAACTCGACCTGAAAAATAAGATATTACAGCAACGCTGTCCCGCTACTGCAGATAGAGCACAGCTAGATTACCAGGTTAAAATCGCTCTGTACTTTCCATTACATTTAGGCAGTAGTGAATTTAGGAATTGTGATGGACTACCTATCATTATATATATATATATATATATATATATATATATATATATATATATATATATATATATATATAGATAATTATACTCTGAGACTGTCAGTTCAGCACCAGCAGTAATGTGATTCTCATAAGGCTATAATGAAACAAATTATGACTGCAATGTTTATACTTGGAGACATTTTGGTGCAGATAGTAAAATTTGATGAGGTAGCAAAATCTGACAGTTATACATGTCACATTTTGCTACCAGTAGGAAGATTTGACGAGGTAGCAGAAATTGATGTTACACCGACTGTCCTGTTATTTTCTCCTGGGTATATTACTCAGTTCAGAATGGTTTGCCATGGTTCATCACACCCTTTCTGTGTATGCTTTCTCAATGTTTACCATGAGAATCTCATATATGAACAGACGCTGTCCTTATACAAGTTTACCATGGTAAATTTTCTCAGTCATTTTGCAGTTCTTCCATGATGAATTTACCATAATAACCATTTTTTTTTTTTTTTTTTTTTACCATACCTCACTAGGTTTACATTGTTTACCTATGCTTTACCATGCTTGTGCTGTGCTTTATAACATGTTGCTATGCGTTTTCTGTGGGGAACTATTATAAGGACTCCTCAAGTGGTGTTTCACCAGCTTTCATTATGCACCAGCATCTAAAACAGTAATAACTGCATTTTTTAAAATGTACAATTTCCTGGCATTTCAGGCAATAATGTTATAGCAGATGCAACGGGTTCTTAACGTTGTGTCACAGGGGGGTCTGTACCATCTATTTTGGGTGCCTTGGTTTACAACTGTATAAGTTTGGTTTGTTGTCAATAATTAAGTTTATAGTTGAGTAAATTCCCCCCCGCCCCTTTGTTTTTTCTACTATCTGCATCCATAGAGTGACGCCAATCAGTCATTAATCACTTGTGTATTTATTAAGGCGGACCACGTTCACCACTGCTCCCTTGATCAATGCAACTCAGCAGAAAACACAGCATCAAAATGCAATTGGTCTCAGTCCAATCGGGGTCAGTCATATTGCCGACAAGATGTCCTTCAGGGCTCTCCTTCCACAGCCAGAGGCACTGACCCATGAACATGTTGGGAGCGCTTCGTGTATAATGCAATAAATATACGCATTATCAGGAAGAATATGCAACTGCAGTCTCTGCTAGGCAAGCAGCACTGCAGTTCTGGAACACATTTGAAAGTCACATTTAGATGAATGAGAAGAGCAATTTAATATGTTCAGAGCCTCTGTTATCCAAAGCATGCTCCTACTCCCTCCTGGGTTTGTGAACTGTAACTTTGACAGACTTATCTACTTATTGGTCTCTGTCTTTCCAATGCATTCACAACATGGAGTGCTGCCCAGGCTTTGGCGAAAAAAAACAAAACAAACAAACAAACAAAAAAAAAACCTCAGGTGGGTCAGAAAAAGTGTCTCAGTGCCACTTTGAGGCTGTAGCTGGTATTGACCAAGGGGACTCATGCAGTGAGCCGAGCATGGGCTACTCCAAACTGTGGGAGTCCAGCTTTGTGATTGTTAATTTACAGCTATTTACTCAGAATGTGTTCTGGCTTGAGAATAATAACTGTTACTGAGAATGCAAAGCAAAGAATTTCGTAGACAGAGGTAATTGCCATGCTGCATATCTTTGAAACATCTAAACAATCTTATTTATTCGGCTTCAAATAAAATCAGCAGACTGAATGCAAAGGAAGATATTCTTTAATGTATTATATACCAATAGATTGAAACCTGATTACCTTTCATGTGCCTTATTTTATAGACATGAAGGCTTAGTAGTATCAGTCAGACAGTGAAAGCTACTTGGCTGTTATTTTAGTGTGGGGATGTAGGGTACCAAGGCTTACCAATAGAGATAGTTGGGGTTGGGGTTGGGCTTATGGTTTGGGGTTGGGAGTAGGGGACTGAGGTTGGGGCTGGGATTAGAGTTTGGTTTGTGATTGGGGTTAGTGACAATGCTAGGATAAAGCAGTAAAGCTTTGAACCGGACTGAGTATTTAGGGAAATGTATAACATTAGTGGCTAAATACTTACAAGTCAGTTAAGAACATTGTTACTACAGTTTAAAACTTGCTCAATCATGCCTTACTCCTGCTCTTTGCATAATATATTCTGTAACTACAGTATGTATGGTCCATGCTTGAAGGGGCAGTGGGTTTTGTCTCCTTTTTGGAAATTGTAACACTGAACGGTTCTGGTGGGGTCCATGGTTTTCCACTTGGTTCAATATGAAGATGTTCCAGAGGTAGCTGCAGCTGCTTCTGTCAGTGTACTCATTCTTCATGTATGTCTTATTCTTGCTCTCTCCACAGCAGTCAAAATCTATGACCTATCCCAGGAGTTTCATATTAGAGAGCTGAAACTCAAAAATATGTTGGTCTTATTGTCTGGATCTATTAATGTTTCTAGAGGAAAAGAGGTGTCCAGTTTTTGGCTGTTCTCACTCTCCTGCTTTGTTGCCCTCACATCCTCTTTCCCTAGAGAATTGCATGCATTTCTTTTGAGCGGTATACTCATTTAGGCTTGTTGTGTCAATGGTCTTCTCTGGTAATTTTTCAAAGTCACTCACTCTGGTAGCCTGGTTACATGAAGACTGTATAGCAAATAGGATGATGTTTCAACCCAAGAAAAACTGTCTTGTTTACTACACTATAATAACACATTCAGAACACGGTAAAAAGACTTATGCAACATGTTTAATTACAAAATGAAAATTATTGCAGGTAGCATCTTTATTAATTAAACTGCAATGACAGTGTAGTTACAATGCAGCTTAATACATAAAATATGAAGTGTTTCAACAGATCTAAATTCTTTCGCTTAGCTAACCCTGGGGTTGCATTTTAATTAAGCTGGTACTATCCTTTTTACTGTACAAGAGAAAAAACAAACAATGATTAAGATAAAAAGAAAAATAAATCAATTTCTTTGCCATTTTAGCATGCTGTTCCATTTCAGGTTTAATGTGTATAATTAAAGGATTAAGTGATTTCTTGCTTGGACAGAGGTTGAATCAGTTCAATTGAATTCCATGGTTGGAACAAACACCTGGACTGGAACACATTGCATAGGCATGTTCCACACGCTGGTTGTACCAGCACTATAATGACATAGTAAGTGGAGTCTGACAATGTATGGGCTTCCACTGGCACCTGTCTAATAATTGCACTCAAAGAAAGTATTTGTCATTTAGGATTAGGAGAAGTTAGGTAGTAAGTGATTTGGAATCTTCTGCCACAGAGGTAGCATTAAATGTAAATGTCACTTCTTTATGGTACATTTCCTGTGTTTTTGGTCATATTAACATTACCTGGCCTACTTGGTCATAGCACTAAGGTAGTTTCTTGTGGCAATACTGTATTACCATAAGCTGTGCAATGTATTATACAGTGTTTAACAGGCTAAATAATTTGCTTGTGTGCACAGCAAGATTATATTTTAGCACGGCTAAAGCTTTCTTTTATCAAAATGTTTCTTTTGAATCTTCAGGTACCCGCTGTCTTTAGTAATTCAGAAAAGTTGGGATGGAATGAAATGCAGGCAGTGATTGAACCCAGAGAGGTGCGCTGCACAGTACCCTCTCTGACAGATGTCAGTAGATCAGATACTAGGAGGAGGTTTGAACTCGGTCAAGTTTACTTGTCCAGCTGAACAGGACCAACATCGACTCATGGGTCTGGCAACTGGCTGTGCAAATATGGGGCAGGAATGGTTTGACTATGATGTGTTTCTAATGTAAAGCTTTAAGTTGTGCGATAAATTAAATATATGGTTTTAATACATGCCTTACATGACACATAACACTGCAGTATTATTATTCGTAGTACTATAATCTATTATTTTGAATATCATTTCCAACACATTCATTCAAAGAAATGAAAGTGTACTTTTTAAACTCAGTTACCTCTACTGTATATTATGCACCAAAATATGAGAAAAATAAAATGCATCCTGTGACTCTGTGAAGACTCTTTTATCATTACAGAAATTTGAGGCTATGTAAAAACATTGTTTCATTGGTAGAGAACAACTATTACTAGTCCTTCATGTTTCATGCAGTGTCATAAACAGTGGTTTAAATGAAAACCCACAAGTTATTGTTTTGAAAGCCAGAATTATATTCATTCAAAACATTTTACAGTGACCAGGCTGAAAAAGCAGGGTACTGGCTGTACTGGAGAGTAACCTGTTGACAGCTGTTTTGCAGAAGTAAGCAAGCTAGAATATTCTACCTAACAAGAAAAGGCCAGTTGTAATAGCTAAGCAGCAATCTTGAGCTAGAGAAGTATTCCAACAGGACTTGCCACCAGCTGTCTCCTACTATGAACACTTGCTAAACAACATTAAAATCACCCCGTGGGTCTCAAGGGACCTCATCTAGTTAAATAATGGACTCAGGTACAGCCAATGTGTTCTAAAGCTTGTTTTAAACTGTTTTTTTTTTTTAAAGGAAGTCACATTTGACTTGAGCACTCTATACTCCCCAGGGAGATTCCAAAATGTTTCACTAACAAGAAAGGACTCTTGTCCCAGATGTGGAAGGTATAACAAGGAAGCTGGTTTCACATAAAGCTTAGCAATCCTTAAAATCATGCATCCCATGGCTTAGGTGTAGGTGTGATTAAATGTATTTCCTAGATGGAGCAGAGCTGAAGGGTAATATGACTTTTGTTGATAGAAGCTACAAAGAAGGCTGGCTTTTAAAGGATGCCAAATTATATGAAGCAAAGCAGCCTTTCTTCCACTCAACAGCAACTCTGGCAGCTGAATAATCACCCCTGCAATCCCATACTATTATTTTCAAGAAGACATTCGTTTCCACTACTTTCTTTGCCTCTGTCGCGTTACCAAAGATGGAACTACTCCTTTGTTGTGTGTGCAGTCATGCACAAGAAAATAAGTTGGAATGCAGGAAATTCTGATTGGATTTTCCCTATGTGATCCTTTGCAAAAAGAACATTACATTGAGACAAAAAATAAAATAAAATTGTGTAATGCATTATTAAATAAAAGACCATCCAAGAAAGCCAGGGAAGGTCAGTACAGCGGCACAGGGCAGTGAGCAAGGTACCAGGCAAGGTCAGACCAGCCACACAGGGCAGTGAGCCAGGTACCAAGCAAGGTCAGACCAGCCACACAGAGGAAATGGAGTGTTTAAGTGGGCCAAGGCTGCCACAGCTCACACCCAGCCAGGAAGCAAAAATAATGGGCAAGATAGATTTCAGGTGAACCTAAATTAAAGATAACGTTTTAACAGTTTAACCTTTTACCTGTCTGAATGTCTCCCAGAAGCAGCCAATTCTATTATTGCGCCTTGTGCTGAATCTTTTTGAGTCCGCCCCAAATTACAACTCCCAGTTCCCAGGAGCTGATTACACATGCGTTGGCTCAATACACAAATATAAGGCTTAATACCTTTGTACAATTTAAAAAAATACTTTATTTTAAGTTTTTATATGGTGCGTTGCCTCAGCATCGCAATATCAAAATCAAGCAAAAGGCTGCTCTTAATTTTCTGGTTCCAAACTTCTATTAAGCTAGATTCCATTTCAGAAAAGGTCGCGGTAGAGTTGAAGATGCTAGCACGTAACATGTAATGTTAAGTTCCAATCAGATTATGGTCAGTATAATTTTAATACTCTCTGTTGTGCCCTATTTACATATAAGAGGAATTTCCTGAATTGAGTCAGGCTGTAGCATTCAAGTTCAAAATTGTTAGCGAGAGACATTTTCCACATCTGCAGAGACCCTGAAACCCCAGAAAAAACACCAGGATCTGATGCATGCATGCGCGTATGAGTGAGTGTGTCTTTATTTCCCTTGTTTGCCCTCTCTGAAGCAGTATGTGCTCATTATAGTTCATATTTTACTAAACACAGCTTATTATTTTTTTTAATCAAGAGAGTACCGACGTTGTAGCTAGTGTCAGGTGTTAATGAAAACAGAAGCAGACAGCTGCTATAAACATGAAGAGCTGTCTCATACTGAGCATTGTTTTTTGACAGATACAGTTGTCTTTAAACAATGATAGTGAAAATAGGGCATTGAAAACAATAAAGCACATTTTCAATAGTAAACAACAGGTCTCAGTAAGAATAACAAGTCACACCCGTGACAGTTACATAACAAGCAAAACTATTCGGCTGTTTAATTTCAGGGCTCAAAGCAGGTACAGTTAATATTGCTCATTGCACTTTGATGTAAATATCTTGATAAATCTGTTTCAGTGCACTTCTTTCATATCCATATCTATAGTTTTAACCATACAAAATGACTGTGTGTTTCCACACCCAGTTGAGATCTGTGTACCCCATTTGCATGTGGTAATGAAAACTCAGATTCTTGCTAATTGAATCAAATCCAATTACAATATTACTGTAATGAACTGTTATAATTATATAGTGAACAGCCTTTTCTTTTGTCTACACATCCCCACCCAATTCACACTGAGGCATCCACTCAGATATATATTCAATCTATCTTCCTAGTGTTATTGTATACAGTAAACAGGGAGATTGAAAGGTGGACTCTCTTTCAATGGCACTTGAAGGTGATTGCATGAGAGGTAATGACTGCATACATTAGCCTGAAAACCTCATTGTGACAGTTGTATACAGTACTGAATAAAGTATACAGATTTAAAAAAAAAAACCTTTATAGGGTTATTGTGAGATCAACCTTGCAGTATCTATTGTGTATCTTCAAATAACAGTAAATGCTGTGCAGCATTTTGAATATAACCCACTGTTTCATTGTGAAAAAATGTTGGCCAAACAGGCAGAAATTGTCAGAAAAGTAGGGCATGGTGAGGGTACGAAGTGGAAGACATGCTGAACAAGTTTCAAGATGTAAACGGTTACATTACTTGGGAAATGCACGTGGGCGATCAGAGGATGCTGGTAGCAGTAAACGAAGCAGATGGAAGTCAAATTAAACCTGTTTTGTTTAATGCAAAAGTGTAACATTCAAGCACATGCACCTGTCCTCACTCAAGACCTGACTGCAGTAGGTGTTAAAGAAAGCAATTTCAGTATACAGGAGGCACAAAATCGTCAATAAGAACAGGTGTGCCCCCCAGGCCACCTGGCTCATTGTGAAAAGTGAGAATTCTGACATCTGCACCCAGCCAGTGGAGCAAGGATCACTGCAGAACGCATTGCTGGGGGCTCCAGTGTGGGACAAGGGAATCTGAGGCTTACCCAGGCATGGTATTCCCTTGCCAGAAGATAACAGGCATCTGCAATAGTGTTTGTCGCTGGCTAGCAGAATGGATGTACAATTCCATGCAAGCTACCAGAAAACACAATCCTGTCCCTGGCATCGGTCTAGTGTTCTAAAATAAACTCTTCGATACTCTGGTCTCCTGAGGATGAAACATCTGCAGAGATCACACAGGCTTACATCTGCATCTTAGAGAATCCTAATTAGCAAGATATTCGATGAATGAATCATGAAAACACTTTTTTAATGTGTTTGTATGTTTTATTTGGACTTGATCAGTTAGTCTCTTGAAATGTATGTCAGAGTTTAAAGCCAGTTTAAATAGTCTACTGTCCCCTTTGCTTTTAAGGGTATCCACTGTAGGTTAATGTCCTCTCTACTCGGAATCCAATTGGCAGAGAAGATCTGTGAGGTTTACAATAGCAATAATCCCCTGGCATTACCAGAGACGACCAGAGAGGGCACTCATCACTGATCGCTCCATTAGCCTGCATGCTTCAGTATATGCTACAGTGCAATGCTTTTATTATGTTACACAGCATGCTATATTTCAAATAAAGAGGCACTGTAGTTTGTATTCTCCTGCCTTCTTGAAGAGCTTTACTGTTATAGCTTGTTTTAAAATCCATACAGTGAAGCACAGATTCCCTGCTGCTCCATATCTTCATTACAGCCCAATCTTAAATAAATAAAAAAAAAACATGAAAAGACATTTAGCTGCATTGATATTGAGAGAAGAATGTTTACAGATGGACTTACATGGGATACAAAATAAATGTAGTCGTTGTTTGTTCTTCGGCAAAAATTGTCTCACTTGAAAAATAATCATATGAAAAAGTCTCGCTTTACAAAAGCGAAACAGAAGGGAAGCAGAACAAAGCGAAAACGAACTTGTCAACTGCAGGTGTAAAAAAAGTCTAAAATAACAATCAAATAACTTTTTTCACCAGTTTCAGTTTCTCTCTGAATTTGAAACTCATGCAGCAGTCTCTATGTACTGGTTAAAACAGAGTTAGGAAAGTAATCAGCTTGTTTTTTGCCAGTGCGAATATACTTACAGGACAGGATGAGAGTAAAACTACATAATTAACGTCTTCACTTTCAGCTTCTATTCTGGGCTTTGCAGCTGCTTGAACCTGTGGAACTGGCAGCCTGGGCTTCTGTGCTCTTTTCTATTGCTTCTCTCCATACCCTCTTCTGATAGGTCATTATTACCTATGGGTAACCATACACACAACACACACTGCAATGCAGAAGACAGAACAACACGATTTTTATGTGATGCCTCCCAGCACTTTAATCTGCTCTGTCTAATGCATAAGAGAGGGTGATAAATGGCTGTGGCATTATTTGTTTGGTTCAATGGTATATAGTTCCAGTCGTTGCAAGACCTGGAGTTATTTGGATCATTATGTATAATTAACATGTCTGCTGGCTGCCAAATAAAGGTTGCAAGAAGGATGGTCATTAAGTAAATAGCTGATCATTACCGCTGGCATTATCGGCTGCTTGCTTGGTCTTTGATAAGCACAATATAATCACAAGCATTGTGAGATGTTCACAGTTACTATCTGCCCTCCTAGGAAATGCGGCATAACTTTTATCAAGAAGAAAAATCACCTAAATCCAGCAAGATTTAAACAGAGGCTTGCAATGTAGTGGTAGAGGGACATCTACACAGGGACATCTAGTGGTCAAGATAGGAATTACTCTTCCAATAAATTACATTCTTTGAGCTCACAAATACTGTAGCAATAATAATAATAATAATAATAATAATAATAATAATAATAATAATAATAATAGCACGTGTATATACTAGTATACCTGTCAACAGCATTGAGAAAGACAGTTTCAGTATCATGTTTCCATGCCCCATAGTTGAGTATACGCATGCAAATTGTTAGTAATTATTAAAAGGACTGAGACCTTTTTAGTTAGTCACTTGATCTTTTCGAGATTTGTGATGAATGCCTCAGATATATATATATATATATATATATATATATATATATATATATATATATATATATATATATATATATATATATATATATAAATGCCAAGTTTTCTTTGGAAGGTTTAAATGGTTAAAATGGTGTACAAATAAAAAATATGTCCAAAAAAATTGAACTATACCTCCTTGCAAACATATATAAAAGTGACATTTTAGTTCATCGAAATTCACTCAACTGTGATAAAAGCAGGAGTTCATTGAAATTCACCAACTGTGATGAAAGTTATCAGAAGCATGTAACAGTTCAGAAGCTATTCTATGGCAGAGACCTAGAAAGTAGTTGAAAAAAACACAAAAAGTAAACTTCTCTCCTCTGGAGAATATTGTTCAGAGCCTGTTTGCAGTCTGCAAGACTGAGACAATTCAACAGAATCTGTAGGGTACTCAGATGGGCTCTGGGTTTTACACTCCTGTCTGACACTGCAGATGGTATAGTTTTGCATATTAAAAAACATTTTACTTACATTGTGATTACACTGATGTCATACAGTACTATGCAAATGTTTTTGTCATTACAATGCAACAACATGCTTCATTACAAATGGAAAACAATGTTTGAAGTTGCAGTTGTCCTCTGTAATTAAACTGGATTTAGACATGTCGATGTCTACTTGCAATGTAATTACTGCACAAGCACATGTATAATTACAGTGTAATTACTGTGTAGTTAGAGATGCCAATGTCTAAACCCTAACTCCCATTTCTCTTGATACCAGCATTTCTTTACCTCATACTTATACCCATATTCACATCAGTAATTTATATCCATTTTCAAACTTTTTTTGGTGCTTACTACCCAGTAACCATCAAAAGCCAGTGGGACTGATAAATGGATTTGAATAGTCGGCTTTTAGATAATCTCCCGAAAAAGCGCAGGTTCTTTTGTAAAGTTTTTTTTTTTAAGCTGTCACAGTGTGTTGCAGGCATACGGTTTCACAGCCTGACTTGAAAGATAAAACCCTTGCACGTATTGGCGAAAATCTAATTAGACATGTAGCTGACAAATCTGGAGAAAGAGCTCCACTCCAATACACCGCTGTGAAGGTGTAAATGGGGCTTTCTGGCAAACAAGTTTATTCACAGGAAGAATTGGACAGCTGCAAAGGCGGGCCAGACATCAACAGCTTTTATGTTGCGTTGATATAGGACTTACTTTCTAAATGTTTATTCCAGCGTATTCTTACATTTAGAATCAGATGAAAAGTTAGTACGAGGTGTATTATTATTTTTTTTAAACTAGAGATCATTACTGTACTATCAAAACCAACAGAGGTTGACACATTGTAGCTATTCGTTGTAACACTTAGTATTTGAACTGTACTGAACACTTTTTAATCACACCAGGGGTTCGGCCATGGAGACAAAGAGCACAGACGTTTGACGTCCCTCAGTGCAAGGTGTCCCACACTGTGAGTGTGGTGACCTAATCAACCCCTGAACTGCACCACTACCACGGGGTGAAACTCTGATCTATATCTCACTGGTGTTGGCCAAACATTGACAACGTTTCTTGTGGTTTTAAACTTCTATATAAAAAAACCCCACTGCCAGTCTTAAACTTTCATTCACTATATTTGTCTCGGATGTTATTGTCAGCATGTATATATTGTTTTTGAATTATTCATTTTGTAAACTCTGGTACCTCACCAGGTCATAGAAATCTTTGTTTGCCAGACTAACTTCCAGTGAGTTTGTGCCTCTATTGAGACACTTAGTATCAATCAACAAGCATTAAGGTTAAAGAAATCATCAAATGCAGAATAAAAAGAATGGCTGCAGTGTCCACTGGAATTAAAATGCATGAGGTTCTAATGAAAATGCATAGCATTCTTTTGAAGTGTGCTACAATTAGGCTTCAGAACAAAACAAAAACGGAAATTAAATGCTTCGACTCCTGAGCTCACTAGGTGTTATTGTGCTGTGTATTAGTATAGCTGCAAATTATAATGGCAGTCAGATAACCGGAACATTTATATTTAGAGTCTTTCAAGCTGTAAGATTACAATAAAGCAATTTCAAATAATAGAGCAGGAGGCATTTTTTTTGTTTTGCTTTGTCTTGTTCTGTTTGAGGTTTTGTTCCGAGATCCTCAAGGTAACTTTGGAAGTACCCGTTAATAGTGCACCCCTATATTGTATCAGCAACAAATCCAAAGGGCCATCTTTCATTTTTATAGGTTGCCGGCAAAAAAAAAAAGAAGATGAAACAGAAAATCAAGAAGATGCATGTAGTTGAATTATTGTTTTTGCAGCCGCCACTGGCTATTTTATCTCATTTCCCAGTAAGATTTAGTATAAACCACAGGCAGGAGCTCTTCTGACTTTTCATTACTCCCTATCGAAATGTCAGGTGCCACTGCTGTGAAATATATTAAAATGCATATGCAGTGTTATACATCAACTAGAGCAACTTTGTGTTATATATATATATATATGTTACTTTTTTTTCTACACAACTGAAGGAGAGAGATAATAGACGCCCTAAATTATATCTGAAGGGTTAATATCTACATTTTCTAGAAAGTATTCACAAATAAATTAGTGGAAGCACTGAAAAAGAAAAGGTTATGAAGCTAAATAATCCCAATTACAGCACATTAAGATCATTTAGTCAGAATAGCTGATTGAAAAGGTGGCTAAGATAATTACACTGAATCCAGTTTCACTGGCCTCCCCGTCCTCCACTCTACCCTTCCTCTGAGCTCCACAGTAGCAGGTGGTGGAGAGCTGCCCCTTGGGGCATGGTTCAAATCACATCTCTGCCAAATCACCGTGCAGAATGTGTCCAGGAGCCGACTGATTGGTTGATTGTCAATCAGCCCTGGCCACATGGTATAAGAGGAGCCAGACACTTTGTTCTGGGGCTCATTTTAGTTTACAAAATAAAATAAAAATAAAGGATTTTAGTTTACAAAATTTATTCTGGGGCTCAAAATAAAATAAAAATGGACAAAAGAACTGGCTCCTGGCCACATTAGAAAATGTATATTTGCCAAACAATATATACACGTGTAGGGCTTCAGCTCTACCACATAGGCAAATGGCCTTTTTTAGAAAGAAAGAAAGAAAGAAAGAAAGAAAGAAAGAAAGAAAGAAAGAAATGTCTCTTCAGCATGTTTCCCTCTTTCTGAAATAGATTTTGTTAGTAATGCCTTTCCTCAGCACTGAATGTTTAGATCAATATGTGATAGGGTGTAGATCATTACTGTATAGCTACTGTAGTAGAGGTCACTCCCAGTGTGAGCCTGGAAACTAGAACAACAATAAAAATGTCAAACTGACCTTTCTGTAAGAAATCCATGAGGACAAGAGACAAAACTTTTCTTCATTGTAATACTCTTAACAATTTCAAGGGATTCGGAGAAGCAGATATGCTTTGAGTTAAATCCAAGATTGTGTGAAGGTCAAAAAACATAATTAACCATCCATTAGTTGAGAAAATGTGTGTGTATGTATAACTGGAACAAAATTGAACTATCTTTAAAAGAAGTAAGACCAACTCTCTGGTGTTGTGTCAAAAACCAGTCTAAACGTTCTTTTGGGTTTTTTATATATATATAATTCACTTTCTTGTTGTGATTGTTTTCATTTACAGCAAATAATAATATTGTCATTGCGCTTCTTCACTATTCAGTTGTACAGGTCTGGGCCGTTTGTCTGTGAACTACTGTTATTGTACCCTGCATGTCTGAGGTGCATTGCCCATTCCTTGCTCTCTTTCATAGACTGTAAAAACACAGAGAACCCTCTTTATAAAAGCCCCAGTGCTCAATTTAGTTTTGTATATTGCTCCACAGAGTTTTAAGTTTTGTCATTATTTGCACTCTTTGTATGCAAATAATTTATTGTAATTGTTAGAGTATAACACCCATTCTTTCACACATTTTTGAAGAATTCATGAATGCCATATACAGGCTGCATGTTATGTAGGAAGTGTTTCTATATAAAATACGACAGTGTTTGTGTGAAAGTAATATAAAAAAGAGTTGTACGTTATACAAGAGACATACATCATATAAATTGCATATAACATATGCTTAATAATTATGTTATAAAGTATTAATAAAGCATTATAGATTAGTTTATAACCAAAGCTGGAATTACAGTTTTATAAAGGGGGCAGTTTTTAGCCACTATTGTACTTTGGGATGTTTAAACACAATTCCATCTATGGCTATTACATGATTATAAACAATATGTAATGATTTAGTAACACTCTATAACATAGTTCTTATACACCTGTTATACATTTATAAAACATTAATAAGTATCACCTTAATATAAAGTGTTACCAATTATGGAATCAGTAAAAAAAGGGGGATTATAAAATGACATGTTTAATTTGGTTGAAGACAAAAATGAAGGCAATATAATTCTAATTGCTAACAAATATCATACATTCATTTAGTGGTTGACCTTATCAATGACTGACCTTACCCTAACCCTAACCTTCCTGACGTTATCAACTACCACACAATAATGTCCTCCAATCAGAGTGCTGTTGCTTGAGTGGTGCTAGAGATTGACTTCATTTATGTAAGTCCTAGCCTGGGTTTACTTCTTGACAACACCGCAAGGTCATGTTCACATTTTCTGTGATGGATCAAGCCTTGCAGTTTGCTATTCTACAGCAGTAGCTCTAAGATGATTGAGTCAGAAAGGTAGCAGGATAGTCCACACCATTTAAAGGAGTCTGAGTGAATATAGTGTCTCTCTATGTTGATATTTTCTGTCAGGCATCGTGGATTAGCCAGCTTTATTAAGCAGGGAGCTGTGGTGGCTCCAAACACATTTTAACACCAGTGTTAATTCGTGTCTGCTTTCCAAGCTGTTCCCATTGAGCCTTATTAAAACTGAGCAGTGGTGCGTGTTAAAGGGACCGCGGCATATCTGGCAATCCTAATACACTGCAAGATCAACTTCTTCCAGGTAGAGAGAAGCAGCTGTTCAGTGTGTCGTGTCCATGTAATACACTCGAAGTTGATAACTCGGAACAGTTTTCCGAGGCAAAATTTAAATATCGACGCATCAGTAATCCCCATCGCTCTATTAAACAGTTTGCATCTCCCAGGACTGGTTGTGTGCAAATAGGACAGCAAACCTCATTTTGATGGGCTATCCACATCTTTTCAGCGTTTTCCTTTGCGCGATCATCCAGTGTGTTTTCTCAAAGTTGGAATTGAGCATGCTAATGCCTTCAAACACTGTGCAGTTGGATTTTAATATTTCTGAAGAGTATATTGATCCTGAAAGCAGCTGCATACTGGATTTCATTATTGCTGCCTGTTGGTTCAAAAATCTCAAGCTTACTCATTACACTTCCTTTGAAGGGATTGTCAGGCAATTAACACAATGATTACTTCCCAGTTTGCTTTCATTGCCCCAGATAAAACCCCACATTGTTTGCTTGTTCTGCAGCTTGATAGACCTCTTAATTGGTAAAGGAACAGGGGCTATTGGAAGCACAAAGACAAACAAAATCATTTTAATGTCGTAACACTGGCAAGAAATTACCCTGCATGATTGCTCTTTATTGCACTAAAGTCCTTTCCTGCTCAACTATTATCTCTTAACACCATTGAGATCGTTGTATACCTCTTGGACAGATTGACTCGGGTCCAGATGTTCACCTCAAATTTCTCAAATAATTTGTTTAAGTGCTGCAATCCAATAAGTAGCCAGTGGCTAAAAGTACACTCAGAGCAACTACCAAAGCAAGAGCTTTCTGTAGAATCAAGCAAAAAAGCCGTTGCTAAACGCAATGCAATTTGCTTGCTCTATTTTACTCTCTACTGACCATTTCTTTTGAAATCCAATTCTAATGGCTTCTCAACGATTATTTTATGTGAAGCGTACAATAAAGCTAGCAGCCTGCTTGTGTTTTCAAGTGCCTCCTTTTTAACGTTCGTCACACCCTAACAGGAGGATAATTGCTCTCTGATATACAGAAATAATGTATTTTCATGCGCGTTATTGCTTATGTATTTCTGGAATGCATCATAATTACAGTCCAATTGCACAATTCTTCATTGCTGGAGTAAAATAACTGTTTTCCAGATGCCTGTGGAATTGATTTTTATATCCAGATCACTGAAAATCAAAAAAGATATGAAGGGTAAAACAATTTCCCTCAAGTATTTTCCATTCCTCTCACTGCTGTGATTAAATACATGAGCTGCTATGTAAGTCCTGTGGATTTATAATTTAAGCACCAAACCTTTTAGTGGTGATTTAAGCAAAAAACAAAAAACAAATAAACGTGTATTGCACCTGAATAAATTACACACTGTTCTCAACAGGGTCTGCGCTTTGTGCCTGGAAGCTGAAACTGGATGAAGCCAAAGTTTGATCAGCATGCAGATTTCTCTCAGTCACTCAGCAGAGGACTATGGTAGAGGTTTTCACACTGGGGTCTGCACAAGCTGCCCAGGAGTATGCTAGAAAAATCATGTGGACTTCTCTTATCAATCAGAGAAGAACGTCTCCAACCTCTGAAATAGTCTACGAAAAGGGTGTGACAACACATTACAGCCCTGTTCGCTCAAGCTCATTGCTTTACGACAAGCAGTTTTAATGCATACAACTAAAAAGAGAAAGAGAATAGTCACCTAGGAAATACTGAGCAATCAAAACAAGGTTTTCATAGAGTGAGGTATAGCCATTAGCGGCTGGGTTTACTGAGACTGAAATAGGATCAATATCTGTTCTGAATCCACCCCATTTGAGGATTAAGCAGACACGCAAATCAACATGGATTCAGAGTACTATGTACTCAGAGTACAATGCTGTGCATTGGGTTCAATATATATCCATGTATTTTGTGCTGCATTCATCTCCTTTCTGTTATCTAGTTATTAAAGATCTGAACCTTTTTCAGCTTATAGAAACAACCCAGTTGATATGGGCTGAGCTGTTCACAACTGTTTGCTGATCGGAATGTGTGATGACTTAAACCCCATAGTTTATATTGCTTGACCTTGAACTGGCATCATTTTGCATGATAGTTACTTCAAGTGAAATAAAATACCAAGGCATATGGACAGAACAAAGGCAGCTGTATCTGTGAAGAGAGCTAAATTAATCATGTGTCCTTAAGTTCTACTATTAGCTGTGTCAACTAAGTAGTGGAAGCACATTTTATTAACCCTTTCACCTCTGGAAATGCCACGCTTAGGAAGAGTTTTCTTAAGGTAGTCAGGGAGTAGAATTGAAATTACAGAAAATTCTGAGTTCAAAATGTATCCTGTGGACTTCAACATCTTTTATCAAAAACCCATCTGTGACAGGGAACTTCCCGTCTATATGAATATGTTTGGAACTGGCAGGGAGGGGGTTAAATTTCTCCCTGCCAGGAAAACATGTGAGAATGTGGCTGGAGCTCTAATTGAATAATTAGTAATTATTGATTAATTAGGCTCGACTGTCTTGCTGTGTATGGGATCCTGGGTCAGAGCAACACAGGCAGGTTGTGCACTGGGGGAAGCCTCCCGCTGTCTACTAGTCACAAGGGCAGCACAGTCCGGGAGGAGCCTTGTGTTTGGATTAATTCAACTGCAAACCTCATGCAGCTAACATGGGGAAAATTACCTTTTGCTTCCATTGGGCAAGCTCCCTGCTGAGTCAAATACAGCTGAGTCTTTAAAAAAAAAAGAGGAGACTGTGACAACCATTTTAACAGTGTTCAAAAAAATATCATGTGAAACTTATGAGCAGACAAAGTTTTCAACAAGTGCCTTCATCAATTTTATTAAATTTTATCGCATGTCAGTATACACAATACAGCCTGCCAGGAACATTAAGCATATCAGATTTCTTGTGAAACACAATTAAAGCGTTCTTGTCATGTGCCAGTTTTCATCCCCATCAGATACATTTGCTCCATGCAAGTGCCCAGTTAGATATTCACATTTCAACTGAGTTATTCTGTCGGGATATTGTTCAGTAATTTCATTTGACTCTCAGCAGAGAAATCCTGTTGTATTAAAAAAAGAAAAGGAAAAGGCGCTGCCAACAGGGTAATGTGCATGACTTGAAATCGAATTGTCATAGTAAGTGTTATTGTATGGATTAGAACAAATTAAAGTCTGTGACCCAAACCAGCCGAACAGGGGTCCCTGCTTCAAGCCACAGCAGTTTTAAAGTTGTCAATGGTTTTCAGTGGCTGTCACTGTTGAGCTGAAGCTTTGTATATGTTTTGAGGGAGATTTGAAAGCTCAGCAGCTAAATAAAGCAATTTCAATGCAACACCTATAACAGGGGAAATTAAATTGTGAATCAGCAAAAAAAAAAAAATCTCATGGTTTTACAGACCTGGCACTATGATTTCACATCTCATCAAATAAGCAGGCTTTAATGGGTAACTTGTAAAAGCACATTTCTCCCTCCTAAGAATCTCTCAGTATGGAGAAACTGCATCCAAGAAATGCCCTCAAATAGTGCAAATTTGTGTTAAACATATTCATGCACTATAATTACACAACCACAGTTTTAATACAGCACAACTAATCCCACTGAATGTCAAAATCAGTACATGTTAACTGACAAATAATCTTCCATTTCTACTGTTTTTTAATGCCATTAGAAACATCATCCTCCTGTTTTCGGTAGAAATGAAACCAGCAAATCCCAAATCTGAAAAGACAGGGCCAAAGAAAAGGACGATTAAAGCAAGCACAAGCTTGGGTCCATAGCCAATTGATTGGTGCTGCATTTGCAGGAGCAGCGGTAAGCAGATGTCATAGTGGGAATGAGCAGAGTGTCGTCCCTAAGGGCCAGTGAGTGACACGTTCTGCCTCGCTGTCCTCTAAAGCAACAAGCCCAACACTAGAGCAGGCAGCCGAGTGTCTCTCAGAGCAAGCTAGACAGCCACATGTACTGCTGCATGTCACAGTAATTACAAATGGAAATCGAGGGATGATTTCAATGTCATAGGAGAGGAGACTGAAGTAAACTTTACTGGAGCTGCCCTGCTTCGAAGGATGAGCCTTTTAAAAACCACATGACCTGTATCAGCACAAGAGTCATCGCTTGGTTCTAAACCATGCAGGATACCCCATTATTCATCTTATCTCAAACTGTAATTGAATCTGGCAATCTGTCACCTTTTATCTACAGAGCCATGGAGTAAGCAATGAGGATGTAAGGTTAATGTTCTGTTCAATCTACTTGTATTCAGCTCAATTATTGTTTAAGTACCAGTATTCAGCCCCCTAGTAAAATGCATTACAGTCATGATTAACAAGGGTCTTTATTTTTTTAAAAGGAGTCAATGTCTTCATATAAATATACATATAATATATATATGTATATATATATATATATATATATATATATATATATATATATATATATATATATATATATATATATATATATATATATATATATATATATATGTATATGTGTGTGTGTGTGTGTGTGTGTGTGTGTGTGTGTGTGTGTGTGTGTGTGTGTGTGTATATATATATATACCAGTAATCGGGACATGCAAATGTCAGCATTACAAGCGCCAACCACATCGCGGTGAAAAGTCATATTTAGTCATACATTTTTTTGCTTTATCTTTCTAAGGGACATAAACAAGCAACTAAACTATAAGAAATATGATGGAACTTTCTGACTGTGTCCATATGTGAAGACTGACACAGGTATACACTTCTTACGATAAGATAATATCTATATATTATATATATATATTATAATATATATATATATATATATATCTATCTAAAGCTTTAGATTTAAATATAAAAAATGAAAAATAGACATTTATTTCATACTATGAAACAGAAATATACATCTAGAAACAGAATAGCGTGTTTGTGCAGCATCCACTCTGGCTAACAGTTTGCCATTTGTAACGGGTATTAACATCATTTGTTGCCTCAGGGCTGACCCAAGCCAACTTGTGATGCACGAGTAATTAGGTGACTTTTATTATTCTCAGCCCAGATGATTGTGTACAATCAAAAGGGCACTCTGTACCCAGGTGGAAATGCAGCTGTCAAAATATAAAATCCCCATCTCCCTCTCATCACTCGCGCTGACTTCAATTCAATCATTTCCTTTCATTTTTCACAGAAACGCTGGCTTTTTTTTTTTCCACTCAAGGTCAAGCTGTATCCTGAAACTGTCAAGCCGTTTCTGCGCTCCAGCTCCCTGTGAACTTGGATAAGATACGGAGCTTCAGCACCTGCTGTACTGCTCGATAAAACCCATTGTTATTCCTCAACCTGTGTTTCAATACTAATCACTGCCTTCAAAAACCATGCTTGCTGGCAACCTTCCTGCCAGGATCCCCTGGTGAAAACTAGACAGCAGAGAATGGGAACTAATGAAATGCATTTTCTGTAGTCAAATGTTTTCAAGTCACCCACTTCTATAAATAAACTGTACCAAGTTGTGTTTTTAATTCCAGAATTCATTAGATGTGTACACACAGACCGTAGTGTATCCTAACTATAGCTGTTGTTATAATTGCTGGTGTGCTGTAGCAGTGACAAATAGCACTTTCTGTACAACCATCGTGTTGCACAGCTTAGCGCTATGTCAGCAGCAATTTGGTGTCTACTGTTATTATTTGAGTTGTTTCTGTTTTTCCTGCTGCTGCTGCTGTTGCTGTGTACATGTGTTCACAAACACACACATACACACCCCTACACAAAGAATAGCAGTGCTGTTCTAACTCCATAGGAGAGCTTGCATAGCATCTAAACTAGTATTAAACACACTTGTTAAGGAATAACAATGGGCTATATTAAGCACTATAAAAGCTTTTTTAATATACCTTTACATTGCATTTATAAAGTCGTAGGTATTTCATCCATAACTATTAATATTTCTAAAGCCCTGCCAGGTTTGAATCTCAGTTTGTGTTCCCGTTTAGGAAACCGTATCAGTCAAATCTAAGAGCTAATGCAATGCCTAACCAGCCAGACCAGGGGAAGTGATATCTCTAACAGAGCCCAATGGGCCAGCAGAGGCGTGCAGCAGAAATAAAAGCTGACCTCAGACTTTCAATCTTGCAATAAAGACTTAAAGCTCTTCATTATTAAGGATGACTGCCCATGGCAGTCAAACATATCGAGAAATTTCAAAATGCAGGAGCATTAACTATGTTTAGTTTCTTCAGTGTCTTTACTGATATTTACTATGTGCACAATTCTGCCACTGCGAGGATTGAAGTTATTTACCTGATTATGCAGTTTTGTTGTATTACAGTGTAGCTACAGCTCTGTCATCAGTAGTGTTTACTTCTAGAAATATCATGCAAAGGCATACTGACTGTTCATTTAATCCATGACTGAAAAGACCTTACTTAAAACTCCCTTTGCGTCGTCTCAGTAGACCCCAATGTCGCAGTGGCTTTTTAGATGATTCATCATATTTACTCCTGGCACAGGGGGTGCTTTTTATAAAGAATTGAATATAAGTGCACTGCACACAACCCAGCATACAGAAAAACTGCCCTTTCAGAAGATTTATGAGGCTCTGCATTCCTCAAGCAGCCATACTTTCAAATACTACTTCAATACAGTCACATTGAAAGAAGTGGCAAGAAGGCTTACTCTATTCATCATTTAGAAGCTCTTAGAATGTTTGTGCCCAGTCATACATTTATTCATAAAGTATTTTTCAATATATGTTTTCACTGCATATGTAACACCTTAGGGGATGGGTCTGCAGTTTCCGAATACATAATGGATCAGCTGATTGATGTCCTGTTATTTGTGTTCTGGGTGATTCTCTATTGTTGTTTTGCTTCGGCCATTATAATGCAACAGACATTGCTTCTGAAAAGACTCCCTGAAGGCTGATTTTCTAAAGTATTGCAGCGGGAAGGACAGGTGTGTTGCACAGGCTTTGATGCACAACACTCCACCAGTGGGTTTCTCTACATAGAGGTCTACTCAGAATTCTAGCTGGAGTAAATGTGAACTTTGCTATGGAGCCCTTTCAACCTGGAACTCCTTTCAAAGCTGCATCCCTTAAAGCAAAGAGAGCTGCAGTGACAGTCAGTTACAATCTACACCTGCTAAAAGAGAAATGTTGAAAGCACTCACACACACATACACATGCAAAAACAACTGAGGGTATTGCTAGAAGCATAGAGCACCAGGCAGCTCTGCAAGACAGAGACACACTGTACTGTGAATTCTTGATGTTATATTGACGTAAATAGATTTCTTTATCAATAGCTTTCCCTGTAGAGTCATTCTAACATACATTAATGGGTAGGATGCAAGCAATGTTATCTTCTCTGGTTGACAATTAACTGAGACAATGCTACTTACCAGTTTTGACACCTTGAATCCTTTGATACAAGCCTGCTATTGTTGGGCTGCAGCATCATCCCTTATAAAAGCTAACCCCAGTAAACTTGCATGGTAGTGTTACAGTTTCCCTACGTTGTTTTTAATGCTTATACTATGCATTTACCATAATTTACCAGCCTTCGGCTTTTAGTATGGTAATCTTTTATAGGGGGTGTATTGAAATGCTCCATTGTGTATGGAATGTTGCTTTAGGCTACACATGAGTTCCAAAGCATTTTTTTTTTTACCATATTTCAGTGGCTGCTTGTAGCAGTGATGTCACAATAACAGCTTTGTCAGGCTTTGAATTCAGTTAGCTCCCCACAGGCTGTTTTTAAATGTTTCAATAATTGTCCTTGCTGATTGCTTTACTAATTATTCACATCATTATTTACTTTGCATGCTATTTGCTATACCGTAGTGCTCATGTTGTTCTGTATTAATGGAACACTGAAGAAGGCTGCATGAGCCACTGAAACATCTGTTTTGCACTGAGAACTGAAACACCTTGTCCTGTTTCTTGTCTCTCTGTCGACAACAGATATGCATGTTTCAGCAATCAATTAATTAAGTCTTGGGTCTGACTCCTCACCTATTTGTGTGCATGTCCATTGAGACTTTTCTTAGTCATGAAACAAAAATTAATTAGATCTATCCACAGGAGCAAATGGTTAATTATGCATAGACTAGGCAGAAAACACAATGACTCATCCCTCTGTGTGGTCGCTCAATCATTGATTCCTGTCTGTGTTAGACTGTGTTAGATTTTTGAGAATAACTAGGAATTAAAGAACCTCTAAGGCTTGATAAATACTACTATAAAATAGCAAATTACAATTAGGCTGCTAATACTAATAGCAATATTTTGCTATAATAGCCTTACAACATTACTGGCATTGTGAAATGATTGCTGATGTAAAGATAGACCCTAGACGACGGCACAGATGTCCAGTATTGTGTGTTCTGCAGGATAGATGTTGTCCTGATATAAAGGTAGGTGGCAAGTCTTATAGTGTTTTTCAAATGTACAGGATGGGCTTGGAAAGAAAAACTCAGTGAGCCACAACGACAGAGCAGTTAGATGCCACTTCAGAAATTAGGCAAAAGAAATGTCTGAAAATGAAACCTTTCCCTCTGCCTTGTCAAAGTAAAGCACAAAAAACTAGCATGTCCTACCTCTCACAGGCTGATTAACCATTGGATCTTTTCCAGCGCTGTGCCTTTCACAATTCTGTAACCATTGTCCTCTCAGAAAGCCTTGAGATTTTCCATGTATATCTTGTTGTTTCTCTGTTACTTCTTTTCCTGCAACTTTGCAAGCAATTGTTGTCTGCTGTGTTTCGAGAGAAGCAACATTGCCACCTAATGGTAATAAAATAAATCAGTGTTGTGCTCAAATAGTAATGGACAGGCTTTACTGTCAGCTTGTTTGTTGTTTTCTTACGCATGCATGCATGTGTGTATGTATATGTGTGTATGTGTGTATGTATGTATATGTTTGTATCTATATGCATGGATATGTGTATGCATTTGTGTGTGCATCTATGTATGTATGCACATGCATGCATATTCCATTTATTTGCAAATCATAGTAAAATAAAAATTGTGAAGTACATTTTTTTTATGATTGACTATGCTCACACTACACTTATTACATGCAATCATTATCCTCTGGGGCGCCAACAAATCTATTTTGCATGAGCACACGAGGCAATGCTGTAGGACTTTGCCGACAAGCCTTGATACCCTGCCCCTATTTGTTTGAATGCACTTATTAGATTATGATGGTTGATGGATTACCAAAACCAATTGAGAAAACAAGTAAAAGAATGCAGTGACTCAGTTAGAGAGCTGCGGCCCTGCATGTCATTAGCATGCAACATGCTTCCTTGTATTGACAAGCCGTGTGGTGCTGCATACAGTCTAAGCTTTGCACAGCTTTCCCATAATAATCTTTATATTAGTTTGTCTTGTTTCTCTTGTCAGAGAGCATCACTGTAACCATGAGTTTTATCAAACATGCTGCTGCTTTTCTTGCTCAAGAAAGATTTTGGTGGGGGGGGGGGGGGGGGGGGGGTTGCTTGCTCAGAAGCCCACGGTAATTTTTCAATGCTTGGAATGTCATTTTATATGTGTAGCCATGAGACTTCTTCCATAAAATCAGCCCAGATTATATAGTGAAACCCCCAAATTAAAAAATGGTCCTAGATGAACATACATATACAGCATGTATATTACCTGGAACTCTCATATCACTGACTGCCTAGAAAGCTCATTCCCTTATCATCGATGCTTTCGTGTCCTATCATAAGCTGTATGCTTATGGTCACCTTCTGATTGAAATACACTTGTGTTGTATTGGAATTGTTTAGCTATATGGTAGACTAGACATTGTGGGTATTACACATTGATTCAAAGGAGTGTAAATCACCTTTACTGAAAATGATTAACAACTGCTGCTGATCTGATGAAGAGGGGATTTGGAACACATGCTGGATTTACAGTGAGTACATGGACGCTCCCAGGAGTGTTAAACTCAAGATTAGACAGGATGTCATAATAGGAATGATTATCTGGGTTCATTCAGACCTCTGGGGTTCAGTTAGAAGAGTTTTCACCTGTCATTCCTGGCTACTGACGTCTCAAGAGTGCTTTAAACATGTGCGCAAACAAGAACCAAGCCAGGGAATATGCTTCTTCCAGGAATGATCACAATTGTTATTGTTGTTCCCTAGCCAAAGCCTGTGCTTCCTTTTTTTATTTTGTTTTTTGTTTGCACAACACAACTTGCAAGCCACGTCTTCTCACTTAATGCAACTAGAAAGTCAAATTAATTGGTCTTTTTGGGGGAATACAATTGGTTCCAGAATCAACAAAAGTAGCAAAGGAGTTTCCATCTCTTAAAATAACACACAGTTTGCATAATGCAGCTCTGCATTTTGCAGCCCATTTAGTAAGTGACTGGAACACGAATAAGAAATGACAGCCACACACTATCCCCCCTCTTCAAAGGAGCAGGAACATTAGCCTGGCACAGGGAAGCTATGTAGGCCAGCATGCACTGGGGACTATAACAAGATAGTGGTATACAGGTCTTTCTCAGGGCGGGGAAATATATTACATAACAACAAATTCAAATAAGCATGCACAGAAATACCAGCATGTACAGTATTCCAGTGAGGTTACAAAACTAATTTAAAACATGTATATCTAAAATATATACTGTATGCAGACATTGCTCAGTTTTGATGCTCAGCCTCATCTTTCAGGGGGGTTGGGATTTGGCATTGAGAAACACTACTGCAAGTAAATGAATGCAGTTACTGAGCAGTTTCAATTCAGCTGAATTGCAGGGGGCTGAAAGTCAGTCCATTCATTTCAATCGGTGCCACAGCTGAGGACTATTTGCAAGAGATAAAGAATATTGAAAGTTGCAATTGGTATAAATGTATTGTGGTACAGTCGATGTCATAAATGAGGTTCATAATGCGAAGAATCTCGCAATACAGCAAGCCACACATGCACTGTGATTGGCTAAAACATCCTCAGTAGTAATATAGTCTAATTAAAGAGTAACTTGGTATGGGTATGAAATATGTTAAAGTTATTTTAAATAATGTATTCTTCTTCTTCTTCTTCTTCTTCTTCTTCTTCTTCTTCTTCTTCTTCTTCTTCTTCTTCTTCTTCATCCTGTTAAGATTTACTTTGTATTATTCTAGGTTTCAGTCATCCTGGTGATGTTTTCATCCACTTGGGGCAGAGTGTTGAACGGGGGACAGATTGAAGGTTTCACACTGGTGTGCCACATGTTCTTGAAAGTTAGATGTGATTTTACTAGCTGTATTGAAGCTGCATTATACTATTACACTAAATTGATCTTTACAGCAGGAAGAATACATCAGTTAAGATCACATCCGTTTGTTTATCTATTTCACACCCATCCCAAGCTGCTCCTTACGTGGGCTACAGATCCCAGGGACATTTCACACCCTGCTCTTCAAGCAATTAAACGCGGCGAGCTTCGTCTGCAATGGACTTCCTCCCCTTCTCTGTTTTAACAATGTAAACCCCTTTCAACTGTAGCAGTGCTTCTGACAGTAGTGATCCTCAGATCTTGACAGGTTGTTTACCTTACCAGACGGCAGAGCTGAATGAGAGTCTGTTGACAGCTACTGAAAACCAGGTTAGATTCTCCAGGGAACCCAAGCGTTTGAGTAGATATTAATAATGTAGGTCCTCAGTGTGACTGCATCTCACATTAGCAGCTTTGTTAATACAAGGGGGATTTCAGCATTACAATACTTTTAATGTGGAAAATAAATTAGCAGCTTCAAATGGACTGCATAATAAACATGGGTCTTGTAGAAGAGTGTAGAGTTGTGCTGTCCTGGAAAGATGCAAAGTGCAGCTTCACTGAAGATTCTTTAGGAGCTCCAGTGCAGCTGTGGGTTTCAATTTATCACACATCCATGCATGTAATTAGGCTGATTGTGGTTCTGACAGGCTGTGATGTTTGCTATCAGTGTTCGAGTCAATGAGGGTCCTTGGATAATACAGGGCGGACTCACAGACAATTTATCAGTAATAAGTAAGAACTCGTGTAGTTTAATACAGTCCCTACTGCAGTTATAATGGATCTGTGGTGCAGTCTAACGACAAAAGGAATTTACAAGTAGTAAAAGGCAAGTAGTGAAAATGCATAGAAGAATGATAAGGAAGTGGTAAGAACATGTTTTAAAGCCTTGGTTATTAACCATTTAATTGAACACTTTATTAGTTTTCCGAGGGAGCCGAGTTTAAGAACCTGATAATTAGTTGGTGCACAGAGACTGTTTTCCTCCCTGATCCCCTCCGTTTGGCCGGAGTTGGTAATGGTTGGATAGATAATGAGGATAGAAACTGACGAGAAAGCTGCGCAGGGCAGACAGAAACCTTCCAACACAAAGCTGCAGTAAAAATGAGTTACCTATCCCTCCCCCATGGCCTGTCTGCAAGCACTAATGGTTGAATAGATAGGAAGGGACAGTGCCTACAGTGTAACTGCCTTTGGGGCAGCTTATAGCAAATCACAGCTGCAACAGCTCTGACCAAAGGAAACACTGAACTCGCTGTCTTGTTTGTGTTATCTTTTCTCAGCACTCAAGTGCAACACTTTAAATCCTGTTAACTCATCCATCGTTTATACCCAGCAGTTGAACAAGCTTGGGGAGGCTGGGTGGCACAGTGGGTTGGCTGCACGATATGGAGCCCTAAAATTCTTTCTGGGCCACCACCTCAATCCCAGTACAGGTTAGTAGTAGATCCAATTAAAAGTGTCACTTTATCAACTGCGTTATTTCCTTGATTTATGACACAATTCATAAGCTTCCAGATATAGGATGACACGCTGCAAAAGTCTGCTGGTAAAGAAAGATACAGAGGATTTGTCACTGCAAATGTCGGTGTACCGACAAAATATGTTTCCCTGGCAGAATTTGCTACCATTGTACAATTACAGATGTCAAAATGTGTCACTTTGTCAGAAATTGCCACCCTTCTTTATGCTACAGGAAACATGAAGTAGTAAATTCTGGCAAGTTGTACTGTGCTGTAAGAAAATGCTACCTCTGTGTATATTATAGGACAAATTGATGTTTTACAAAAACTTCACCTAATTTTCTTATCGATCAAGAAAACGCATTAGCCGTGCTTAAAATAGTCAGCTATTGCTGTCCCTTCATACTACAAAGATACTTATTGTCATTTAAGTCATTATTATAATTCTGTGTCTTCATAATTCATAAGTCATAATCTTTTAAAATACCAGTATGCAAAATACTTCAAAATAATATTCATTATCCAAAACCTGCGACTCAACTTGGGCACTGATGAAACAGTGTCATCTAGTGGAGAAAAAAAAGTGCAGTGTCTCTGATTTTGTTTTTTGTTTTTGTTTTCTTTGACTGGAGTTGCAAATAATTGTGGAAAATAATATACCGTCTCATCCCCAGTGATTTCTTCGTTGATTTCTCATTCACAATTTACAATATTTTATAGAAGCTTCCATGCAAACACAAAGCTCTATCGCTGGGGTACTACAATACAGTAGTACAATAGTACAATACAGAAGAAGAAGAAATAGAAGAAGAAGAAGAAGAAGAAGAAGAAGAAGAAGAAGAAGAAGAAGAAGAAGAAGAAGAAGAAGAAACTTTCCTATAAAACTCTGATTCTAAGTGGTTTAAGGACATCAACATGTTTAAGTGTAACTGAACGCTGCTGTTTCCTAAATCATGTGACTGGGAGCATTTCAACACACCCTCTCCCTGCAGCTCTTTGTCATTTTAATTGCACTGCAGCAGAACCTGTAATTCATCCAAGCTACTTGTCGTCCTCATTGTCGCTCCCAGCTGAAAACGACTGAGCATGTGGCTTCAGCTCCTTCATCATAAAGAAAGAGGAATGACAATGAGAGACGATCCCAAACCCTGGCATGAAAACCAAGCCAAGGCCTGGCAGCTGCCATGCAAGTGATCCTCTGAAGAGTGATTGATGCAGATTGCAGGCCCTGGTGATGAGTTTAACAATGAACCACTGCTCAACAGCTTAGAACCCTTCAGTGCATACTTCCTAAAACTTGTGTAGCTGCACTGTAACTGCACAACAAGTGACTATGTAATTACTGTGTTATTACAGTGTAATAGAGACACACTTATTGTAAACCTTTATTATAACATTATAATTAGTAGTACTAGTAGTAGTTATATTGTACTACTACCACTACTACTACTACTACTAATAATAATAATAATAATAATAATAATAATAATAATAATAATAATAATACTGTGGGTCTCTATACAGGTCTAGGAATGAGAATTCTGCTCAAAACAGCAGGACGGTAAACTAATCTAATTTGCTAATATTTTTAAATATGCCCATTTTGTATAATGTTTTTTGTATAAGACACAGTTCAATTAGTTTAGGGCTAATTAAGAGACCATGCAACGCTGGTAATCTTTCATTGAAATTGCAGTCTGTGTCTGACGTTATACATTTGAGTCTCCTACACCTGCTTTCCCCCAGGACAGTTATATGGAAGATGGACCGTCTGGATGCAGTTTCTTGTTAAAAGTCAGCGGTTCTGCTCACCTTTCCACCGGCTCCCCGCGGAGCTCTCGGCTCATCAGCTGCACTTACTGTATCTGCCTTTCTCTGTTCTAACACATGGACTCTCTCTGAACTTGCCTTGTGCTACAAAGGTGCAGAACATGCTTCTAGAATGCGTTTGAAAAAGAAATGTCAGTATGGATGCATGTCTTCTGTTTAGATTCCAATACATCTGTAGTTAGATGTTGGATTATTTTTAGGTGTATTTTAGATTTATTTCCAGCAATGTCTGCATGCTTCTGCGCAACTTTGCCTAGATGAGTTAATGTTTCTGATCTCTAGGCATCAAAAGCATCTCACTGTGGTCTTCAAAGTTGCTTTAAACCATATTATCTTGAAATGTGCATTGATTGCAAAAGAAGTCTCATGGCTTTGAGTATTAAACACAGATAAGAACAGTTGCTGCTCATGGACACTGCCTTAAAGCTGGATTTTTTAAGGGTTCAAGAATCAAGAGCATTTTTGACAGAAAAAAAATGTGTTTATTTAACCCTGGTCTCTGCTGCTTGGCTCCACAAACCTTGGGGTAACATAGTCAGAATACAAATTATAGACGTTAGGTGGTCCTTGAAAAAAAACTCTGAATTGCCATCTGTCTAAGGGAGAGGAGCTGCAATTAATTGAGTCAACAGACTACAGTACACATATATCTGCAATAAAGCAGTTGTAAGGCAGTGTGATTGAGATCAGCCACTTTCTAAACTCCAGTGTCTTAGTGCTCTTGAAAAGATCAGTTCATGCTTGTGGGTTGTCTTCTTATCACCTCCTTATCACCTGTCCCAAAGGAGAGTGTATAAATGTTACATTTGGCACCAAAAAAGACAGCTTCCATATGGACAGATTCCACATGATCACACTTTTAGCAGCTTTTCTTCAGCTTAGCTTGTATAATGCCAAAGCACTGAACAGGGAACAAAGGTTTATTTTAAAATGCAAAGGTTGTACAATACTGCTCATCCCATCCCGCATTGCAGTATATACCAGATATATTATTTAGGTAACAACACAACCTTTCACCCTTGGAGTTGTCAGGGCTTGTTTTAAAAAGCAATTTGTGTTGCATTAACCTAAGTGCTGCTTTTGAATTGATAAGAACATATGGGGCTAGATTCACTTAACATTTCTCTAGTGCAATGTCTGAGCTTGCATTTGGATCCAAAAAGGAAAAACTAGCTGTTAACAAGTTGTTGCACTGAAATACATGCTGTGAGAATCTGGTCCATTGAAGAGAAGCTCATTGGGCACCTCGCATACCTTCTAGGATGATCCTGTCTTGCATGCATTTCTCTGTAATTGAATTAACAAAAGATTATCTGAAATTGATTATACCCTTCCTGAAGTCCAATACATTCATATATTTGTTTTATATGAAAGTATTTTTAAACTTCAGTTTTCACTGAATTCATTACTAATCAATAAAGCAGGTGTTTTAGCGTCAAGTTGCAGCAGTCAAAAAGAGCCTCCTTTTCCTTCTTTTGTTCCCTATCCAAATCTCTCATGTAAATGACAGGAAGGGACCCCGTCTGAGCACTCCACCGCAGCCCTGCTGGTTAGGTCTTGTGTAGGGTTACCAGACAACTCCGAGTACACTGGGCCACTTTGGGACAGTTGAGGCTTTTCAACTCACACCCCCAATGCATTCTTAAGTACAGTCCTGCTGTGGAAGGTACCTGAGACAGGTAAAACTTACCAGAATGCATTGCGATGTTAGCTGAAATACCTAAAATTAACTGTGTTATTGATCAGACACTGATAAGATGAAAATCTACTTTTGCATGACAGAAATTGGACTAAATCACACTAACTTTGTAGTTTCTTCTGTGAGGCCTGTCTACAATCATCCTTAAGTTCAAAAGCCCAATCAGAGTTCAGAGGTAAAGTTAATACTTTCTTTAGTACAATGAAGATGGCACTAGGCAGATTGTTTGCCTCAGTTTATCGTAGTTTTGCCTGTCTGTTACAAGCAGCTGGTATTGCTTCTCATTATTTGTTAAAGGCTCAAGGAATCTTGCTATGAATGAAAATATAAACATATTTCTAAATATTTGAGAAACTATATCTGTACAGCGACAGCCAGTGTGAACAGCTGTAGTGCTTTAAGACATGTTGTATATTCATACATAGCAGAAACTATTATTCCAACAGAGAGAGCAAAAAAGATAGCAGTTTAATTTCTAGATGAATCTGAATACACACATTGAGGACACTGCAATGCACAACATATGTTTCAAAATGCATCATCATACAGCGTTTGTTTGTTGGTTATGAACAGAAAACTTGACAGTAAACCTTACAGTACCATCTGAGGTTAGGCACTTTCAAACATATTACTGTTGTCCTAGTCTTTTCATGAAAGGGAGCTGGTGTGGAGCATGAAGACAAGGATTAAGCCAACTTTACCTAAAGCTTTCCGCTCATTTTTTTTCCCCAAGTAAGTTTAAATCCATGTTCAAAGTCCCACGTTTTCTTACCAATTAATTATGAATTCTGTTTTTGAAAAAATCAGTGAATTGATGAAAGGAAGTGCAGAGGCCGTGCTAATTTATAATGCTTCAACGTGTTTTTCCTCGCTATGTTTGATATGCTACTGATTCATGCACCATATCAAAAAAGAGCAGAACATTAGTGATACAACTATGCCATTAGCAGTACCATTCTAGCGTAAAATACTCCAACTAAGCTGACTGCAATATTAATGTACAAGACTTCTGCCCTTTGTAATTAAATAATGCTTCTTCGCTTCAGGGAACTTTTAAAGCCATTCACATGTCACTACACTTCTGAAAGTACTGCACAAATGTGTGAAGCACATAAGAGTATTTGCAGAGCTGGGATATTAACCCTATAGTAACCTAAGCAATGTTACTTACTTACTGACTTGTGCATGCAGTAGAGGAGACATCAACGATCCAATTTAAACTGGGAACGTACTCAGGTGTACCACTGATGAACAAACCGTTTATTTTAGGGTCCAAAGAATACAATGATCTTGATGGTGTCTTGATTCAGACATGGTGTAGTTTACTCAGATATCTACCAATGTGAGGTTGCTGTGTGCTCTTGTTCCCTCAGTACTTTTCCTTTAACAAGTGACAGTCTTTCCAAAGATGAAAGGCTCTAATTGTTAGAAGCAGCCCACTCACACGGTTTAGCATAATAAATAGCACAAGGGCTGCCAACATACATTTGAAATTAGTTTGCTTTCATAATAAAATGAAGAAAAATGCCAAATTAGTCATATTAATGAGTCACATAAAAGTATATCATTTGTTTTGATTTAGTTAGTTCTGCATATGTCTTGGCACATTGTCTGCTGTCTCACACTAATGGTAAAACACAATACTAAATACAGAATCCCAGCAAATTAACCTTTAAAAAAATCCATCAGGTGGTGTATGTAAAAGCAGTAAGAAATGCGTCAAAGCTCTCTGGTGGCATTGAAATGGCGGTACCTTTTCAGTACGTGCTAGCGATTTCCACGCTGTCCGGAACAAGGAGGCTGTGTGTGCTTTTGTATGATCGTGACACCTCAGTAGAAAAACACAACAAACAGTCAGACAAAAGTGAGCTCCACTGAACTGCGTACCTGGACACTGGTATTGGGCACATGGAACAGACCGCTGGGGGGAACGAAGACAACATACTAGGTCATTCCCAGTCATTTAAAGACTAAAACAATCTTTGAAATGACATTGTTGTTGAAGGTGAAGCATTCAGCTAAGGCTGATACAGCCAGGGTATCATCAGGTTTTACACAGATGTAGAACTGAGTGTCATCGGCAGAGCAAATTGAAACAAATTGCTGTCTGTTAGTGGGATATGACTTGAACCACTTTAAGACAATACCGGACAAGCCAACTCGGCTTCTGAGACAATCGATTAAAGCTGTATGGTCCACTGTATCAAATGAAGCACTTAAATCCAAAAGAACAAGAATAGATACACAACTAGAGTCTGCACTTAAAACAACATCATTCAGCACTCTGATGAGGGCAGTCTCTGTACTGTGCGCAGAACAGAAACCCCAATGAAACTTTTCTCGCACTTTGTTACCCTCAAGAAATCAAAGCAGCTGGTTTGCTACTATTTTCTAAATCCTTAGCTAGAATGGTAAATGTGAAATGGGTCTATAATTGTTTAAAGCAGCAAGGTCTAGGTTTGGTTTCTTAAACATAGTTTAACCACACCCATTCTTAAGGCAGAGGGAACTACTCCTAATGTCAGTGAACTGTTTATATCCAAGATAATTGCACTCAAATCACTGAGAGCTGCTTTTAGAATTGCGGTTGGACTTGGATCCAAAAAGTGGAAGAATTAATTTGCATTACCAATTTATTGAGGGCTTGTACTGTAAACCGAGATAAAGAGTCTATAGCAAATACTGCATATTCAAAGGAGAGCCATCCGTGGAAATTTGATTCCTATCATTAATAATGATATTTTGAAATAACTAAGAAATTCCTCACATTTAAAAGTTGAGGATTCTAAATGAGGAGGAGCATCAGAGGACCGAATTACCAGCTTATCAATAATAGAAAAAAAAAAGTTCTCTGGAGTTATTTTTGTAGATAAAAATCGCCAAGTATAATAACTGTCATATTTAGCAGGGAGCATAACGGGGAAACCAGCAAATTCTGTGATAAAAGGTAAGCTGAATTTGGGTGGACCGATATACGTTTCAGTGTGCCTTTGACCCCAGGCACTTCAAATTGATAACTTAATCAGCGCTACTATGATCTAACTAAAACTAGAAGCATGAACTGTTCCGGCCAGTGCTGGTAAATTATGCAATTCCCGCAGCCAGACTCACCGCTGCTTCATATTCCAGTAATAAGCTTTGTATTTAAGTGAATGGCCTTCCCCTTTATGTCTTATAAAAGTTCTATCTTTTTCTTTAATTTGACTGGTTCAGACGAGTCGAACATCCTTGACGATATCTTTGAATGTGTGTTGTAGGTTTCTCCATACATTTTAACACAAACCCCGCTGCATGCACTTCCTTATTTTTTGATGCACTCTGGGTGTTGTAGTTGTTTTTGTGGCATTTTCCAGTCTTGGCTTATATGGCGCTAAACTACGTTTCCCAAAACTCATTACACCACAAGGTGGGCATATTCTGCGTAGGGCTTGGTGTCACCGCATGGTGTGATTGGCTGTTGCAGTATGATAATCGGCTGAGGAGCTGTGTTTGTTGTCTTTTAATGTCACATTATTATTATTATTATTATTATTATTATTATTGTTATTATTATTATATAAATTACTACTACAGACTCGTTTTAGAGTACTTAAACTAAGCGAAGGTGTTTATATACATATTTATTTATACGCAATTGACCATAGTCTAGGACCATAGTCTACGTAGACAGTGTCATTTGTACAAGCGCTGTAGTCTGGGAGGTTTGCAGGGTTGTAACGACTATTCGGTGCTATTGTCGGGCTACCAGCACAGTGAATTTGCGGATACAGCGCAGCTACATAAAACATTATTAAAACCGCATTACAATTAGCGACAGTAATTACGCACACAGACACACGCGAGCTGTACAATTCAGCCTCCTTCGCAAGAAATGAAAATCAAGGATGCCAAAAAACCATGTAAGTAAGAATTATTTTATTAACCGTCTTGTCTAACCTCAACATTGCAGACACACGCGATTAATAAATGATTCGACTGATCAGGTTGTGTTTGAGTGAAGGATTTCCTTTCCTTCTTCGTTTAATAGTATATTATTAACAGCATATATATGCGCCCGAAATAAAAGCGTCACGGTTACGTCATCGTTCGTGTTTTTCAGAAATGACAGTTCGATTTTGACATTTCTTGCAATATTTATGTACATGGCTTGCCCTTCTCCTTTAAGTATTTTTTAAATACATAAGTGTTTATTTAATTTTGTACTAACGGGGGTGGCAGTGAAGGAGAATTCGGCATGCAAGTCGGGAATATATAGTACCGGTAGATATTTCAAGTGTTTTGTTTTTTTTATTTACTCAAATGTGAATTTGCATAATGAAATATCCAAATAGATAGCGAGAATTGCCTACCTATTTTACTGGATCACCTCACAACGTTAGAAGCTGTGACATACTGTGTCTCCAAAAATTCCCAACTGTAAAAATATATACATATAAATCCGGGAAGCAATATTTTATGTAGATATGAAATGCTTTAGCAAACAGTGGAGTTAAAGTTCTGAATGTTACATTTTTACAATGGCTTTTTACATAGCGTTCTGCGACACTCTGTGGCCATACATAACACACATTCATATGAGCAACAACAGGCATAACTAACTGATTTTATCAGAAATCTAACTCTAAAAGACAGAGGGCCTAATAGTACAGGGAAATTAGAAACATTTCATTTGCCATTGATCTGTTTGGGAAAGTTGTGAACACTGGATCAAATCGTATTTTTCAGCATAGAAAATATCACATAACTAACATTACTGTAATTATGGGAGTTAGTGGTAGGATGTGAAGTGCTCTGTCGTTGCTGTCATGGAAAATGCCATGCACATGTTCCTAATTTCAGTGAAAATTAAGGAAGTTAATTTTCTTTCCTTATCTAGTAGGCCTGGCTTTTTAATCAGCAATTGTGCAACTTGAGAAAAGGGTAATGCTGCTCTGTAAGCAGACAGTGTACACTTACAGTCTGCAATTAGGACACCTGTTGTGGCTGACGTCAGTACTGGACTCTCCCCCGATCTGGTCAGTCAAACAGCAGCTATCTGGTCCAGTTTTATACCAGAACTGCAAACTGATGCATTCCTCTATAAGATCCTCTTGACCATGAACACCACTGACAGGAAGCAGTATTTGTTGGTGGTCCAGTTGGTTTACTTTCCCTAACGGTTGCTGCAGATGCACAAGCTCCCCCCCCCCCCCCCCCCCCCCATGGAATTGTTAGTCTGCCTGTCGGAAGAGGTTCTGGATGGTGTCTGCAGGGTTCATTGTAGCTCAGGGTTTCCATTTTAGTGTTTTCCACTTGTGTTATTTTTCACAGTTTTCCAAGGTCACTGGGAGGAATTGAGCTTTGAAATACAGTGCCTCATCGTGCACTTGACTGTAAATGTTAATCACATCTGCTTTAGTGCCTTCATGCAGGGTGCGTAACAGAAATACAATGAAACAGCAGCCAGGTTGGTTAACCACACAATGGAATAGCTGCTAAGCACTGAACAATGAATTGTTTGTCTGGACTTCGAACCCACGGATAGTGCAGTGGTCAATAAAGGGCTCTTTCTCTCTAGGAGAGACACAGAGACATTAAGAGCTGAATTGTCCTTTAGACAATTCAGCTCTTAAGACCCTTTATTCTCACTTTTTTTGTTATTTTTGTTTACTTTTAATTAATGATACCATAAGTGACTGGTTCCTAGTAGCTGTTTGATCACTTGAATCTTGTCAAGTGCCTCATCTAATTACTGTGTTAAAGAAGGAAGAAAAAACTCTTCTTTACAGTGAAATGTGTGTTATTTATTTCAGACATCATTTATGCATTGGTTTTCTTTACATTGGTATCTTCCATACAGTCCTTTTATAACATCGCAAGCAGTGCTTGTTTGAACATTCAAAGAATTGCACCAGGGTTAGTAAATGGTGAATTAATTTAATTAATTAATAGTGCTTCTCATAGTGAAAAACATAGCAAAATATAACAGTGGCACGGTAAAGCATACATAAACATTGGAAAGCAAGAGAGGTACTGAAGCACATTAGACAAACATGGCAAACCCTGGTAAGCTGTGGCTGTGGCTCTGCAGCCTTCCCCTGGTTCGGCATGGACATCGGCGGGACGCTGGTGAAGCTGGTCTACTTCGAGCCCATCGACATCTCGGCAGAGGAGGAGCAGGAGGAGGTGGAGAGCCTGAAAAGTATCCGCAAGTACCTGACCTCCAACGTGGCATACGGCACGACGGGCATCCGCGACACCCACCTGGAGCTCAAGGACCACACCCTGCTGGGGCGCCGTGGCAACCTGCACTTCATCCGCTTCCCGACCCACGACCTGCCCACCTTCATCCAGATGGGCCACGACAAGAACTTCTCCACCCTTCACACCGTGCTCTGCGCCACCGGCGGAGGGGCCTACAAGTTTGAACAGGAGTTCCGCACGGTAGGGTCAAGGCCTTTATAAAGAGAGATTGCACATTCCCAATCGTTTTTATTTCTTAACTGGTTAACAACCATGTTTGATTCCATATGCTGTCATACTACCTACTCATTTTAAGGGGGGAGCATATTGGTGTTGCTTTCAGAGCACGGTGCTCCAACCTTATGGCTTCAGTGCACAGCGCAACGCTAATATGCTTCCTCACTTCCCCACGGTCTCAGATAGCCTTCCCTACCTGGAACCTTGTCTCACTGTGTGTCCTTCTATTCTCTGCCAGATCGGAAACCTGCATTTGCACAAAAAAGACGAGCTGGACTGCCTGGTGAAAGGGCTTCTCTACATCAACTCCCCCCATTTCAATGGCCAAGCTGAGTGCTACTACTACGAGAACGCCATGGAACCGGAGAAGTGCCGGAAGATGCCTTATAACCTGGAGGATCCCTACCCCCTGCTGGTGGTCAACATTGGCTCAGGGGTCAGCATCCTGGCCGTGTACTCCAAAGACAACTACAAGAGGGTGTCTGGAACCAGGTACAGAACTGCAAAGGCAGGCAAACAACACAGGAGCACATTGTGTTGGCTGCAGCCTATTAAAAGGCAATATTTCTGTTGCTTTTGCATCACGAGTGCATGGTTTGTAGCATTTCTGTTTTGCCATTTCTTCTGTTGCTTCTTTGCGTTGGAAGGTGTGACCGGGGAGGAGAATGAGTTGCCCTGCTTTTACTCTGTGTGAGCACAGCCAGAAACTCCAAGCCCTTCCCATTAGACCACACCCTTTGGAGAAGCCCCCCAAGCTGGGAGGGAATACTGACCGTGCTTTTATTTCTCTGTCTCTAGTCTAGGAGGAGGGACTTTCTTGGGCCTGTGCAGCTTGCTGACAGGCTGTGACAGTTTTGACGAGGTCCTAGAGATGGCTTCAAAGGGGGACAGCACCCACGCAGACAAGCTGGTAAAGGATATTTACGGCGGGAACTACGAACGGTTTGACCTGCCAGGATGGGCTGTGGCTTCCAGGTGAACAAGTTAAAGTGATGTATTTATAACTAGGGCTGTATTTTTTTCCTGTCTTTTTTTACCCCACAGTATTTCAAGACATTCCATGATTTAAACATAATATTTATTAAAGCAGAAAAAAAATGAGTTGCCACATTCAAAGCTGATCGTTTCCTCTAAGAGTTATTATACAACAAATGTTCCTAAATATATAAATTCTTACCTGAAACAGTAAATGCTAAAATGTAGACTATTTATTTTGTCTACCTTTCAAAGACATTCTGTTTTCACCATCAGTGAATTATCAAACAAAATAAAATCATAAGCAAATTTAAAAATAACAACAGACACGTGAAATATCCCCTTCTTGTACTGGACAGAGCGATCTTTAGCAGAAATACTTCTGATCAAGTGATTGTAACCCTTTGCTACGAGTCCTCCACCCCTTCCTATTGAAAAGGCTGTCTAGGTTGTCCGTATTGTTGGGAACTTGGCCGCGATTTCAGCAGGAGCCTAAAAATAAAGGAGCCTCTTTTACAATCCTGCTTTTCAGCTTTGGAAACATGATCCACAAAGAGAAGCGAGAGGCCGTCAGTAAAGAGGACTTGGCAAGAGCTACCTTGGTAACCATCACCAACAACATTGGCTGGATAGCAAAGATGTCCGCTGTGAGCGAGGTGGGTAAACACACATGCAGCTTCTTCAGTTATCTGGCTTGTTTTGGTTGAGCAGTGCATTTTTAAAGGTGTATTAACTTTTAATTGTTCATTGCTTTGACAGTCACTGCAACCACTACAGCAATCCTCTGAAACGCACTGACACCCCCACCCCCACCAGCATTGCTCTGGTTTTGTCAGAGTACAGACTTACGCCTCCTTACAGTGCAGGCTTCCAAACATCACTAATGCTGCAGATCCTACATTTACTCGCCTAACTACGCGAGCTGGTTTTAAGCACGGAACATTAATTATGTTAAGTGCTTACTTAACTTTTTTTTTGTTAGACTTGTGTTTTTGTCAAGCAAAAAATAGGCTACTTTGGGTCATAATTGGTACTGGTCTTTAAAGCTGGTCTGTAGCAAGGTGTAACACAAAATACCTTGTTTCTGAATATGTAGGAATAGGCGGGATGCTGACAGTAACACCAGACCTTGTTGTTCATTTGCATGAATCCCTGACTCGGTGTTGCAAACCATATGGATGTTTCCCTAATGGCAATTGTTCTCAAAGTGGGGAATCATGAAAAAACAATGTTACTTCCCAGGAAGACTTTGAAAAGCTTTACAGGGTGTGGAGGAGCCCCTGCTTTACAGGGTGTGGAGGAGCCCCTGCTTTTTAGGGTGTGGAGGAGCCCCTGCTTTTTAGGGTGTGGAGGAGCCCCTGCTTTACAGAGTGTGGAGGAGACCCCTCCTCTCCTTGCTTTTGGCTTCTTTACAGTGCTGTCTTGTGACTTGAGAATCAAGCAGCATTGTACAGGGCTATGAAAACAAGGGGACCCGGCACCCGCTGCATCACGAGAGAGTCCTTCTTACCAGTGGAGGAGGCACCTGTTCACAAGACCTGGTATCATCTAATCATGATTCTGTGCTTCCACTATACAGCTACAGTCATCTAGGCAAGTTGTGTTTCTGTTTCATACAAAATATTCGTGTCTTCTCCTCAAGAAGGTAAAGGCTTTGTGATAGAAAACGCTCCTAATTTATTTAAAATGCCAATGATGATCTGTTCACCAAGATTCATGTTAATTAAGGGCAAACAAATATTTAATTCATCCAAGTTTTCATTGAGGTAACATTCACCAAGCATTTAGATAGTGCCTTCATGATCTACTAGGCAGAAACCAAATAAAAGTAGTTACTTTGCACAGCTGCACAGATCAGTGATTTCTATCGGCAGAGGAGCAAGAAGCTCAGAATAGCAGTGCTGCCACTCGGCTCCACCCTGCCCTTCTCTTCATTGACCAGCTCAGGAAACAGCACACCTATTCCCCACTGAGCACTTCTCAGTGCAGCTGCAAATCATCATTGATGTCTGTGCCAGCATAACAGTACATCGCCCCAAGGAAAAGTTCTGGAAGTGTTTGGGGTTGTCTGCTTGATTTGCTTGTCCCTGTTCCATTGTGGAATTTTCGAAGACTCTGCTGTTCTGTTTCTAATGGTTCTATGAATGTGCTGTACTGTAGGTAACCAGGGCTGAAATATACAAAGGCCACCTTGATTCCTCAGCCCAGCATTTATTCTGTCACAGCTGCATTGTGAGCATGCCCATAATGGTGGTTCAGCACTTCACTGTGGGCGAGAAGGAACTGGGGTCCTCAATTAAGCAGCAATCATGAATTCACATGGTCCCCTTTGAAACATGCATTTAACTAACACTGACATTTTTTTGCTTAGCTACTTCTGAGCAAACCATCCTAACTCTTTACACTAAACAAGATAGCTATTCTACACATGCATCCTTTTGTACTGTATTGTGAATTAAGGGTTTGAAGGGTTTGATTGTTTTGCTTGCTTCCTTCACTGATATGTGTGATCTTGTGACAGCAACACCAGGCAAAAAGCTCAGATACAGTTAGATACGTTATGATTTCAAGATGTATCCACAAGAAACCGTGCATGGAGAAGCTGAGTCCTATTAGTTAAGTATCTAATGGTTTGTTTCTTCCATTTAGAAAATAGACCGAGTGGTCTTTGTGGGGAACTTCTTGCGTGTGAACACACTGTCGATGAAGCTCCTGTCCGACGCACTGAAATACTGGTCACATGGGCAGCAGAAGGCGCTGTTCCTTGAACATGAGGTACTGGGGCTATTACTAGAGTGAATACTGCTGGGATCTAGGGTCTTGTTTACTGGTTCCTTGAAGCCCCATACATCTGTCCCACTGGGGTGTCCAGGATGGTATAGCTGTGAGATGGGGCTCAACTGATAAGCCATCAGGTAAAAGTTTAGTGGTTCCCAGTCCTTATCCGAGGCTACAAACAGCTGTATCACGAGGACTGAAAAGCTGATACCACCGTGTGAATGTCTGTTTAAGTCCCCATGCATGCATAGAAGTACGACTGTCATTACCTAGCAGTTTGATCCATTCCTGGTTTTACTATGAGTTTGATCATATGCTCCTGAGCTTGTTACCTATACACTGAGGCTAATCAAGCTTGTTTTAAAGCCTGGAATGGGTGCCATGCAATAGGGGTCTTGTTTCCATCCCTGCACGTGCCCTGTGCATGTCAGTGTAAATGTCTAATTGTGTTTTGTAGGGCTACTTTGGGGCAGTGGGTGCCCTCCTGGGTCTGCTTGACGTCGAGTAGAGCCTTTGCCCCCTTGCATATCCGCTGCTTGGCTGCATGGGGGCGGTGAGGTAGCCTCTGCCTGGTCCAACTGGAAACCCAAGGACTGCAAAAGAAGCTTTTAAATAGGAATTCGTGGAGGGACCGAGAGAGGACAGGTTTCCTGTAATGTATATTGAGACTTTCGTTTATTTGCAACAACAACAAAAAAAATCAGTACATATCTGTATTTTGTTTTTGGGTCCAATTTGATTAGAGGTCAGGTCTCTCTGCAACCTACTGTAGGGTGTCTAAGAGGCTTACTCTGATGAAACCTGTCAGCCTCTTAGACACCCTACAGTATAGGACAGCAGGGGAGGAAAAGGGAAAGAAAATATATATATATACTGTATATTAGCAAAATGGTTAGGTTTGTACTTTGAGGTGAAACATATGAGAAACTCAAATAGGCAAATGTACACAACGCTTGTCTACTTGACTTTTTTTATCTATTTTATTGAGTGAAGTCTGTATTATCCACATGCAGAGAGATTAAGATGAACATGTATTTTCTTTTTATATTTAATTTTTTTTTTAAATCAGTTTTTAAACGTGTGTTTGACAATATATGTTCAACTAACAAATATATGCTACGTAGGTATATTAGAAATGTATAAATATCTATTAGATATATATGTATATAATATTATATGTTCGTATAGCCCTCTATATAATATATAATATTTGTATATAATATAATGTTCACTAGCAAGATATTCCAGATGCAAATATCTACAAATTAGGTTTTGCTAGAATTTCAGCCATCTGGACAACATGCTGTAACAGCATTCTACAAACCAGAACAGCGTAGCATCTGTTCAATATTTTTATAAAAATTAGGTCCCAGTCAACACGCTCTGGGTTACCCTATACTGTTAATTACACAACTGAAAACCAAACAACTAGGTCCATTATTAATTCGACCGGGCCCACAAAGGATATATATGCATATATACACAGTAACTATTTACCTAGTGCTCAGTTGTGCTGCCCAAAATGAATATATATACACACACACACACACACACACACGATGCCAAGATGCCAGCTCTACAAAAGTGTTCAGGAACAGTTTATAAAATCCAGGGTACCTCGTCCTGGGAAATAGATAATTTGAAGTCTCCTCCAGTGAGAAATCCCATCGAAGGAGAAAAAAGCAACTCCTGTTTCAAGTAAGTCCAGTATCTCTATTGTGCTCTGAGGAAGACCTACGGGTCGAAACAAGCCATTGTTGTCTTAACTGTGGTTTTTAATATGTTCAAATAAACGCTTTTATCGAGAATTCTTTTGGGCTGTAGACTTAATTGAAACGGGAGTTGCTGTGTCTATTTCTCCTTCGATGGGATTTCTCATTGAATCTGCCATGGCCTCATTGTCTTTCAGTGTAATGTTTTGATACGGTTGCTTTTTAATTTGAGCTCTGTACTTGTCATGATTAGCAGTCACTGGGTTGTACCTCACAAGTTTTCAACACTGCTGTAAAATATTGATGTTCAACTTACACTGCCTGCATTCCATGGTAGTGACAGTCCAAGCAAATGCTGACAGCTGTCATCTACCGTCATTCAGATGTTATTGAAACTATAAGTACAGCATGTGTAGCTGTACGGTATTGTTCTTAAAGTTCGCTAGTTGATGTCCGCCATTACGCCTTCTACATCATTATGCGTTAAACAGTTTTATCTGAAGGACCTGAACCAGCGAGTGTTGTATCAGTTTATACAGAGCACAGGAATACACTCGGGTCAAAGTTTAACGCTCTGAGACCTCAGTATTATAATAAGTCTTAATAATTTATTTTATAATTAGCAGTAAAATTTACAGTGTGGTCTGTAAACCCACAGATTAAATGCATGATGTATCAGAGGAGTGGCAGACCTTTTCTGGTTTTTAATACTAGTGTTTTTTTTTTTCCCTAAAGCCCTTAATCTGTGCTTGGATATTCACAGTGTAGATGGGGTTGTGTTCGTGCTTGAAACAATTCAAATCCTTGTGGCTTTTTACTTTAATCTTCATTTTCTGGAGTAGCCAGTCAGCTGTTAAGATCCCCAGCTCTCAACACCTACAAGTCCTCATACATCTACCTCATGTGAAGCCATTAGAGTCTCCTATTAAAACCGTTCCACATCATTGCAGTTTAATTTGTGGAAAAACAGACAGTATCTCGGATGAACCAGAAGGGGGTGCATGTTACATCATAATGATGTATGTTGGAAGTGTAAGAAATTCACATTGCTCTTACACCCCTGGTGAGACACATGCTGCTATTTTGCTCTTGTGTACTTAATTTATGTGGAACTTAGACATGATTCTGAGAGCTCTTGAGACAACCGGGGAGCTTTAACTCAATTTGTTCCACTAATCTCCTGTTGGACTCAACAAAGTGCTGTTTTAGGTCAAATGTCTTACCCATTTTGACCATTTGAAGCACTTTTTAAAATTATTTTTATTTTTTGTAATATATAGTTTTCTAAATCATTAAAAACTGTTGCATTTTAGCGCTTGCACTGTTTAACTCTAAGTGTAGGCAGAAGCAGATGTGTCAGAGGTTGTGTTGACAAACACACATTCACTAAAGAGTTTGTCTCTTTGCCAGGTTTCTGGCATGCGTTTGCCTTGTCTTTACAGTATGGACAATAACTCTGAAATACTAAGTCTGGACCACTGTAACTTTGAGAATGGCTTGGTAGTCTGTACACTGTAGCAGCTAACTAAGAGAAATGGTTGTTGCTGGGGAAGTGCCTGTATTATTTATGAAAAGGTTTAAAAAAAAAAAAAAAAAGAAAAAAAATTTAAAAGAAAAGATTAATGTTTTAAAGAGCCAGTCAAGTGTCTAAGTACTTCATTTGTTTTCTTTTCTCGTTTGTGTTAACCCTTTACTGCCCAGGGTATGTTCCCATACCTACTTTAATGCCTGTGCTCTCGGTGTCAGAGGGTTCATGGTGCATGGTGCCTCTCTAAAGCAGACATCCTTTTGCATTCGCTTTGAGAGCAAGGGAGCCCAGACACCCCTAGGATAGACCTTGTGTGAAGGATGACTCCTGCACAGTATTGCATTGCACACCTCCAAATGTCCTCAAGCAATGTAGGAAAGAACAGTCATGCAGTCTGTGCATTAAGAATGACATTGTCTTTAAATAAGTCTTTCGTTTGCATATACTTTATAAAAAGACAGCTATTTGTGGATTTTCTTGACTTTGGGTCTCAAAATGACACTAGCCTCTTGAATAATCCTGTAACCCACTGTCTGCAGTCCGTCATGGAGGATTGCTAAAGCACTTTAAGAAGAATTAACCCCCCTTCCCACAGCATTTACTTACGTTGGTCCTTTGTGAAATATTTTTTACTCTGACCTGTCATGGGAACTATGTACAATCTTGCGCAGGGTAAACTCCCAGGTCTAAACAGCTGAGACAGCCTTCTGGGAACGTGACTTGTGGAAATTTAAATTTAAGTGTTTGAAAAATAATTACAATATTTGTTTAGGCAATCGCCTACTTACCAGGAGGCACTCTGTCTGCTGTATGCTGTTGGCCAGACCAGCCAGTGTCTGGTCTGGGTGAGTAACAGCTGCAGTTCTGTCATTGTACCAGCTGGTGTCTCTCGTGGGCAGTGCATTATGAGAAGATGTACAGTGTTTTGCATTCATTTAACATTCAACACCTGTATATCTTAGAATAATATGTTTATGCTGTGTTTCCCTGCAGCAATTAATACAAGTATTTATGCAATTACATGGACCATTTTAAGTTGTGTACAGGAATTTATCCATCAGATTCTAGTCGTATCTGTACTTCATTTCTGTAAACAAGAATGGGACAGTGGTCTGGATTAAATTAAAATTATGCAGCGTTCATCTCCATTGTAATAGCTATAATGGCACCATAAACAAAGTCCATGTGTTTCCATTGCTTTATTATGTGGTATCTTGGTGGTGGTATTTCTTAACATAATACCCATTTGAGACCAGAAAGAATCACAGGCGTTCTTGTAACTTATAGATGCCTGTCTGTACTATGAAGCAAATAGTGAACAATGGTAAACAGTTTTGTTGTTGTTGTTGTTGTTATTATTATTATTATTATTATTATTATTATTATTATTATTTTACAGAAACACCATTTCAGTACAATAGTACATCTGCGGAAGGTTGTTAAAACTGTTAACAATTTGTTTGGTGTAAATTGTTTGCAGCCATTACATGTTTTAATTGTCGTGACGCAATCGTTTTACTACACTGTGGTCATACCATGTCATTCCCCTGGTCTGTGTATTATTGCCAGTGTTTGCTGTGGGATCCATTTTAGGATCTGAATCATTCCTACTTCTAATCATTGTACTGCTTTACATTTTCTGCAATAAAACATTCATGAAATAAATCTACAGTGTCGGAGTCTTGAGTCTAACTTTGCTTTTACAATTCAAGCATGGAACAACGTTGTCATGTTTTTTTTTTTTTTTTTTTGTTTGCTTTGTTTTTGGGGTTTTTTTGGGGTTTTTTTTTAAGGTGGAGATTGACACATTGGAGTGATTCATGTTCCTAAAATGAAATTTTCAGAACAAAAACCTAGTTTCAGTTTCATTTCAAAAGAGATGCAGTGGTCTGTTTGTTTGCAGTAAAATCTGTGTTTGAGAGACAAACTCAAAAAGAAAAGTGTGTGTAAATATAAGAAACGATATAGCTCCAGCCAAGATTTATATTTAGAGAGGATCTGTAATGGTAACAACACTGGTAGACTCTAGAATAAAGTGGTTTACAGATTTAGACATTTCAGATTTGGACAGCTTTTAAAAACGAAGGTACGGGTAAGCACTCATCATCAATACCTATTTTGAAACATTGGCAGTTTTGGATTCTAATTTGAAATACAATGATAAACTAACAAATAGGTATGTGCAGATTTCTCCATTGGCCCTTCTTCTACACTGATACTTACTCAGCCCTTCTCTGAAGAGCCATTGAGCTGTGTGGACTGCCGCATGACTTTGTCACAGCCTCTACTCCCCACTGCTGAGGCTTGACCTATTGTTCAAAGAATTGCCCTCATTAAATTTTCAAAGCTTCCCAGTGTCACTGATTAAAGAGGCATTGAACTGCGAGTGGAGATGAAATAGGAAAGCTAGTGCAACTGTACAAATGAGGGGTCAGAGTGTGTGATATAAGTATTATGTAAGTTCATGAACAGAGGGTGGACCACAATAACAAGCCACTGGTCTGGCTAAAACCGGTCCAAGCAAGGTTGTGTACATGGCAGAGTGACCAGAACAAAGGTTGACATGATAATGGGGGGAGGTAGTTACGGGATCATAGCAACTGTTTTACAGCCAAATCATTGCTCAACACCTATAGAAATAACCAGTTAGCTTTGTGCACTCAAGGGCTTCGCCCTAGAGTGGGAGCTGTAGCCTATCAGTACACTGAACCTAGACACATTTCTCAGGCTATTCAGGAGAGTCAAAAGGACATGCTTTACTCCTATTCCCAGTTCAAGTTGATATTGCACACCTGTTCTGAAACTGTATTTAAACCAGCTATCCAGTATGTTCCGTCCAGGACTATATTTGTAATACCTGTATTTCCGTATTGGCAATAATGTGGCTAATGTTTGATAAAAGTACCCTTTAATAAATCACTTTGATTGACTTTACTCACTGTTTTCGCGTTGTATTAATATGGTTGCTGTTAGCGCTATGAAAATGATATCACGTGGTTCTATTCTACCAATGGTATCACGTGGGTCTAGTCTGCCAATGCCCCAGTACTGAACCATTACATTGTAAGTGAGGATCAGTAACAATGTTTCTCATTCCCCAATTATTTTAATCTACTGTATTTAACCTCCTTGCCCTTATTACCTGAGGCATCTGTGCAAGCAGTGTGCAGAATATACCCATGTACTGTGCGTTTTCTATATACTGCAGTGGTATACAGGGTTAGAATAGCAATTACGTTGTCCTGGCAACAGAAATCGGAAGAGGTGGCAATGTCAATGATGGTGAGGAATGACAACAGCAATGTATTATTATGTTCAAGGTAGTTCTTCGAGGAATGCGTGGGACATTACGTCACTGTCTGACCTTCCTTTCAAAAGCTGTGTTAGCATTGTAAAAGATCGGCGTTCATCGTTTCAAATAGAGGGTTCATATATCTTGGGGGAGAAAAAAGTCACCTGTCTGCCCTCCCACACACACCCATAATTCATTAAACGAACACCTTTTTTTGCACAACAAAATAATAAATAAAATTAAACAAACTATAAAATAAAAATTGTTAGTGAATGACTATTTTCTTCTAAATATTTTCCTGTGGGAAATTATGAGCTACAATATTTGAATTACTTCTGCTTGTGTAGTGTGTAAACTATCGACGATAAATAGTGTGGCCAAGTAGAAATGATCTATTGTTATACCCGATACAAACACCAGAGGAAGCTGGCAGAACTCAGAATAATGTGTGGAGCAGCAGCTGGTGGAACAGCAGGCACACCTAGCCAAGCTTCTCAGTTCAAACTGACCATCTGAGACCAGCAAAGATCTAAGCTATCTTTATCGATTTCTTCTCTTAAGATGCATTAACACAAAGTTGAGAAGCGGTTTTGAGTATTTGTTTTGAAGCATGCATTATAAAAAGAATTGTAATTTTATTTGAGAGCAGCGACTGGCAGTAGTAAAAGCCTATTGATTAGTCTGAGGCGGTTCTGTCACCACACAGAAGAAAGGCACTGGAGCAGGTGCAGCCCCTCTTTGTTATGCATCAGATGTGCATCTGCTCTGTAAATAGGAACAGAAGTGCATTGCCTTTATGTTCTGCATTAAGTGAAATCTACTGAGACTGCTCTCAGACTGTGGTATATTTTAATCATTGCTACAGAATCACCCACAGTGCAAAGTTCTGTTCTCAAAACACAGGTCAGTATGACATTGCCAGCTGTCAGTGTGTGATGTCATTAGCCCTACAAACAAACAACAAAATGTTTTAATGGCAAGCGGACACTGCTGATCATCTTGTAAAATATAAATGAATGTGTTTGCTTGCTGGAACCCACACAAATACAGGGATCCTACTGCTCACAAACCAGTACATTTGTACAGCTACAAATCTCACATTCCTCTGCAGCATTTCTCTGATAGTTTGAAGGCAATCTGAGGCTCAGCCCAGCGCCTGATTCACACAAAGAAGCACGTGTTGTAAAGCGAGACTCGATGTGTTCCCAATGAAAGGCTGAGTCCCAGAACAGTCATCCTCACCTTTTCTTTGTCACTCTTTCCCAGGGTTAAAGGTCAACAGCCTCAGCCTTAGCGACAGAAACGAGCATTCTTTTAACAAGCTTTCTTTTAGCAAGCATTCTTTTTTCCTCTAGAAAAATTACCATAAGTGTGCACTGTGTGCGTGTGACCACCAGAGGTTTTTAACAGAGATCCAATCACAAGATAATAGCATTGAGTACAGTACTTATCTTCAGCTGATCTTAAAAAGAGACCCTGTATATAATGGAGAGCACAGCTTCGCCACAAGCTCCTACAATAACTTACTGTAGTCAGTAGCCAGTCAATCAGATTCTCTTTTTAAAGATAGCATCATGAACTTCAGGCACAACAAGAACTGGCAATGGGCATGCAGGTGTTGCTTACGTCTCCCTGCTACACAAATATACATTTTCAAACAGCAACAGCCTGCCTTGTGAAAAATTACAGAAACAGAAATCAACAAAGATATTATTATTATTATTTATTATTATTATTATTATTATTATTATTATTATTAGTAGTAGTAGTATTAATACTACTACGACTATTACTACTACTAATAATAATAATTACCTCAGTGACTGCAATGAGAAGGACAGATACACTTGGCTTGTTTGATTAAATATACAGTTTCATGTTCCCCACAGGACTCTTGATCTGCAGGATGTGCCTGGTACAGTAGTTCATAGACATTCATTACAGTGCTGGTGTATCTGGAGGGTCCTAAGCAGGCAGTTTTGGATTAAATGATCAACCACCTAATGAATTGACCACAAGGTAATGCTTGTTGTGGTTGGCAGTGAGGTTTCATTGCATGTTCTTCTTAAACAGCATCACCTATCATCTCCACCACACAACACTCCCCGTCCATCTCATATGTATTATGTATTTCAATACGGTACTGTACTGCATGCTATGTGTTTGGGAGCACCTGCCAGCTGAGCTCCTACTTGCCTGACACTGAAAGTGACTTGCAACAGGGAGGTCCACAGCAACGACAGGTGCTCTAGTCAGATAAAGTGTGTGGCAGTCTGGGGATTTAAGCAGAAAAGTATGTCTGAATTAGAAAGAATTTCTGATCTGTGTCTCATTTCATCTGTGTCATTACTGTTCCTAATGCTGTGTTGAAATGCATGATGCAGAGCAGAGAAAACGACAGACGCAGAGACTCTAATAAAACCTTGAGTCTGCCTGAGTGGCTTCACTGAGCTTACTGCACAAGCTTTCCATGTGTGTAATGTACAGTCTCTTTGTATAGTCTCTACAGTGAGAGGGGTTCCTGAGACAGGTAGAGGAGAAGCTTCAGCACCACACCTGTTCATTGTGGATCCAGAGAAGCTCTTCAAGCCCTGTGCCAGCTGATTCCTGGATGGTACATTGATTGGGATACAGGATTAGGAGCAGACCAATGTGGCCGAGCTAACTGATGCAAAGATATGAATTCTATTAAAAGCCAATGCCGTTTGGGTTAAATCAGGGTCAGATTGCCTGGACTTATTGTTGCAAAGACCAGGTATTGGTATTGTTTAAATAAGCAATGAAGTCTGATTCTTTGCACTTCTTAATCTTCATTCCTTAACTTGGGTGATCAAGATTGAAAATGTTTTTTTTTTTTTTTTTTTGTCAAAACATTTCTCATTGAATTGCTGATATTTCTTTTAGCATTTCTAAACCATGGCTTGTTCAGGGGTTGTCCTCGTCCCAGGAAGTTTGATTGAATTGTAGAGCAGGGCACAGCACACATTAGGCACTGTTGTGATTCTTGATTGGTATAGGGTATGTTTTGCTGTGAAAGCCCTGTTCCTAAACTGGGAGCTCAGAGTGTTATTTAAGGCTGTCTGGGATCTTGGACCCTGCATTCCAATTAGGTGGTCTACTATACCCTGCCTGACCGCCAAGCACTGAGGTTGTAGTAGCTTTGAAAAGCATGACAAGGGCTGACATTGAGAAGTATGACGTATCAGATTACAAATTTTAGTTTCACGTATCTACATGACTAATACAACCATATGTTGAAAACCATGCCTAATATAAAATACATTCATCAGCAGTACATAATCACCAGAGCATTCGATAATATAGTGAATACTGAGCAAACTGTATCTACTGTGTACTAAGATGGGTGCGTGCGTGCGTGCGTGCGTGCGTGCGTGCGTGCGTGCGTGCGTGCGCACGCGTTTAATATACATCTTAAATGGAGATGTCTGAAGGGGGTCAAATAAGCTAAATAAATATCCCCTCAAGTTCTTATTTCCTCAAAGAGGATGTGTATACACCAAATTCAGCAAGCTGACTAGATTATCTTAGTGTACAACAGGAGAGCAGGATGTCTGGCTCCTGATCACTCTGTCTCTCACGCACTTGTTAACTCTATAATAATAAATATTATCTATGTATAAGTGCATGCTTATTCAGACACAAGTCTATTTGTACCTGTCGAGTGTGTGTGTGTGTGTGTGTGTGTGTGTGTGTGTGTGTGTGTGTGTGTGTGTGTGTGTGTGTGTATATATATATATATATATATATATATATATATATATATATATATATATATATATATATATATATATAATCATAGTATATATCATCATCGTGTACATATTTGTGTAGACACCTCTTGTACCAGCATGTGTGTTGGGAAATAAACCCTCCCTTCTGTGTGTATTTCTATAGCTTACCAAGGAGATAAGATTAGTCATGTCTCAGATGGGTAACCCCTTTTAGATAGGGCTATAATATGATTCATGTTTCAAGGTTTGTTTGTGTGTGTGTGTGTTCCTCGACTATATATTATTCTAATTACGTGATGTAATAGATGCCCCTTTCTGTCTCTCTTTCTCTCACTGCTCCACTGTAGAATGGAAAGCCATTGGGTATAGAACAATTATTTATAATCTACAATTCATATAGCAATATATTTGTCTATCTATCTATCTATCTATCTATCTATCTCTATCTATCTATCTATCTATATAATGGGTGGGTTTGAAAGAGAGAGATAAGGGGACCGTTTGTTTGTGCATATTTTCCTGGAGAGTATGAAAAATGTGTTTAAAAAGCAAACCCACATAAAGGGCGGGTGTGGATAGCAATTGCAGTGTCGATGCCTGATTGCTGGATTCGTGCTGATGAAATCCTCGTCCTGGTTCGTTATAGGGCGCCGGTCTATAGGGAGAAGCGCATTGCAATATTAACCAGGCACAATCACACTGTGGCATTAAATATAGGCTAACATCTTCGAGAAATCAATGGCAGAATCACTGTGATTCTCTTTACTGAAACACGAGAGGGGCTATAGCTATTGGTTAACAAAAAAAAAAAAAAAAGAAAGAAAGAGGAAGGCCCGTATGTGATGGTATTGTGAGCTTCATTTAGCTTTGACGTTATTCCAGTGTGCTGTAGTAAAAGAAGAGATTTTGTTTAATTTAAAAAAGAAAGAAAAGGTAAGTGTTTTTTTTTTGTTTTGTTTTGTTTTTTTTAATTTATTTATTTATTAATTATTATTGTATTTTCCTTTTTAGGTATTAGTTCCAAAAGCCTATATTATATGTCTTTCTTGAGAAGAAAGCAGCTTTAATACATCTTAAATGGCGAATACATCTTAAGACGTAAAAGGAGTTTTTTTTTTTTGTTTGTTTTGTTTTTTTTTTTAAACAAAAATGTTAGTGTTATAGTAGCGAATAACTGGTATGTTGCTCCCAGTTGTTATTTTTTCCTTTGCTTTTATACAATAACACGATGTGTTGCTTGAAAACGACTTTTTTAAAACTCAAAATAGGTCGTAGCCTACGAATTTAAAAAAAATGCGCAAGTGACAATTGTAAAAAAATAAATTAAAAAAAAAAAAAAAAAACAGGTTTACGCTGTTGTAGTTATGTATACCGTTGTTAACTGTCAATTTGGTATAACTAGAATTGTTCCACCATCCATTGCCCTTATTATTATTATTATTATTATTAGTTTATTATTATTATTATTATTATTATTATTATTATTATTATTATTATTATTGATTATTAATAGTAAGTATAGTAGTATCAATCATCAGATCATAGTAATAGTAGTATTTATCAAGATGTTTGGGTGTTTATTCATAATGCAATGGCATCGTGGCAGTCTTCAAGTGGATTCAATGAAAGGAAAGCAGTGTTGGTTGATATTATAAATGCACCCGAGGTGGCGTGCCCCCCAATGATCGGTGTTAGTTACAATGGTGACAATTTAGGCAACGGGCACACATAATTATCCCGAACAAACTCGATTGTGTTTATTTGAGTTCGTCGTGTGTTTGGTTTGGAAGCAAGCAGGTTATATTTGTGATTCCACGCAAAAGAATAGCTGGGGGAGGGCGTGTTTTCTGCGCGACTGCTTTTAGTGGCTCGTTGCAATTTCTATCTCTCTACGATGTTTATATAATATATATATATATATATATATATTATATATATATATATATATATATATATATATATATATATACACACACACACACATTTAAAAATAAAAGGCTAATTTAAAAAAAGTAAGCTAGTTGCTTGTCTGTATCAAAATTACAGTAAAAAAAAAAGGCAGTTTTAAGGTTTATTTAGTTGCATGTTTTATATCATATTGGATATTATTATTACTATGATTTAGAATTCTGGGATTCAGAATGGAATTATTCCTCTGTGTATCGAATTGACTGGTTTGTTTATTTCATTGTTTGTTTTGTAATAATGATTGCCTCCCTACTCATCACAGCCCAGTACTCAAGATGGATGTTTTCATGAAGGGATTTTCCAAGGCCAAAGAAGGGATGGCTGCTGCTGCAGAGAAGACCAAGGAAGGGGTTGCAGTGGCGGCTGAAAAAACAAAGGAAGGGGTCATGTATGTCGGTAAGATTAAACAATTGATTTGCATACTTCAGAATAACGGTTCAAATGATATGACTGTAAGACCGGTCGAGCGATTCAAGGGGCAGGGCACCCTGGAAAAAGCCACAGCCTATTCATTTGTGGCAGGAAAATAGGTGGAACCTCGCGTGTGCTGCTGTTTCCTCGTGCTTTGCTGTGATTGGCTGAGAGATAATGCATTTTATTAACGTGGGGCTAGGAGGAGGGTGGTCTGTGGATATCTATGGATATACATATATAAACTGTATATAAGCTGTGTATGTGGAATGGTTTAGTGTGCTGAATCCTGACAAGGAGTCTTCGACAGTGATTTATTGTCCAATATGATTACAGATTTGTCATGATTTTCATCAGAATGAAGATAAATGAAAGATAAATGAAATGATCCCCTGATGGCACTGCACTCAATTCGGATTGAGCGATCAGGTATTGGAGTATTGCTGGATAACCTTTCCTTAAGTGTGCATGGACAAGTGGACTTCCAGCGCCTCTGCATGACGTCATGTAGAATGCGGTTCCAGGAAATCCAGGCTGTGCAGTAGTGTCAGATTTAAAGATGCATGCAAATTACATGCAAATTATTTTGCAATTTGTGACTTACCAATATCCCAAAAGAATAGTAGTGACCTGAAATGTAAGACCAGAAATAATCCAGCGTTTGAAAACCTATTGCCAGATGCATGACTTCTCCTCACACATGCGTAAACTTTTGAGCACACCCTCTGTGTGAACTTTTGCCTGTTGGTATTTGATTTATCCACTAAAAAAATCTCCTCCTAAATGCAGTGAAGCATTCGGATGAAGAACCATGATGCGTTCTCCAAGCAGTTTTGAGATATTTCATTTCTTTTCAAATTGGTATTGGTTCCAGTTGCTTGAAACAATACCCCAACTTCCATTGTGTGCATCATAGCTACCCTTCTGCAGATGCAGTAGTGGCAGATGTCCACTAGGAAGCGTATATACAAAAAGGATCTCTATTAGAACCAGATTCATGGCTTAACACATTCTTGTTTGTTCAGTCCAGCTGATTTATGCTTTTAAAACACTATAATGTGAAACCTAACAAAGGGAAAGTGATATTTGAGTGATTTGTGGGGTCTCTTATAAACATGGGTCTTAGATAACGTAATTATAATACAGTACAGTGGCATCATAACCTAAAAATGCCCAAATTAATTTACAACATAAATGAACATAAAACTAATGTGTTCTAAGTTTCTGGCTGACCAAGTTGGCAGCATTTCAGAAGATATATATGTAGTCGAATTGAATGCCCAGAGGTGGAAGTTGTACAGTGCAGTAAGTGTTTTGTTTGCAGCATTGTCCAGGAGTATGGCTGTACATTGCAAATTTGTTTGCACACTGTCTAGTCAAGTCACATGAGCCAGGAGTGGAGTGGAGAAGCTCTAATGGATTTCTGTGTGTTTATGTGCACTGGAGATAAACTGAACAGGAAAGGCAGCCCTTTTGCAAGTTTGGTTTTCTCCAGCGAGAGCCATTTTGAGTGAACAAAAGCAGGGTTATCAATTCAATTCATCTAAATTAAAAATAGGATCAACGCTGGTATTATATTAACGTTTCAAGATAGAAGAGGCTGGAAGCACACTAGAGAAACACAAGTTCCTGTTCAAGTTTGGACAAAGGGTCCTTGTCTTTTTATGATTTACACGATGCTCGCATTTCAGATACAACGCACTTAAATTAATCAAATACCCAGGCTTATTGGCTTGTCTTATGTCCTACATTATTCCTCAGTTGTCAAACCAGTTATGCTAAATAAAAACATAAATCAGTAATATCTGACACTGATGGTGTTTGAACGCAAGGGCTCCATGTGATCCCTTTACAGTAGCTGGAGAGCTGTTGGACGGTAAAAACCTCAACAAGCCAAGAACAGATTCACTTAAAGGAAGACCTTCAAAAGAATAAAACGTATTTGACTTTAATAAAATCAGAAGAGCAATACCTCTGATGTCCCTGTAAATACAGTAGAAATCCAATGGTTTCCTGTAGTCCAGTTGTCGACTAGTTTTTCAGAGCACCCTGCATCCTGCCAGGTGCATGATAAACCAAAGCACACCCATAACCAAAGCACAGTTGCGTGGAGAGCACAGCGAGACAGGATGTGTTTGAATGCTGTTCTCAGTGGAGAGCACAGAGAGACAGGGTGTGTTTCAATGCAGTTCTCAGTGGAGAGCACAGAGAGACAGGGTGTGTTTCAATGCAGTTCTCAGTGGAAAGCACAGAGAGACAGGGTGAGTTTGAATGCAGTTCTCAGTGGAAAGCACAGAGAGACAGGGTGTGTTTCAATGCAGTTCTCAGTGGAAAGCACAGAGAGACAGGGTGTGTTTGAATGCAGTTCTCAGTGGAAAGCACAGCGAGACAGGGTGTGTTTGAATGCAGTTCTCAGTGGAAAGCACAGAGAGACAGGGTGTGTTTGAATGCAGTTCTCAGTGGAAAGCACAGAGAGACAGGGTGTGTTTCAATGCAGTTCTCAGTGGAAAGCACAGAGAGACAGGGTGTGTTTGAATGCAGTTCTCAGTGGAAAGCACAGAGAGACAGGGTGTGTTTGAATGCAGTTCTCAGTGGAAAGCACAGAGAGACAGGGTGTGTTTGAATGCAGTTCTCAGTGGAGAGCACAGAGAGACGGGGTGTGTTTGAATGCAGTTCTCAGTGGAAAGCACAGAGACAGGGTGTGTTTCAATGCACAGCGAGACAGGGTGTGTTTGAATGTTCTCAGTGGAAAGCACAGAGACAGGGTGTGTTTCAATGCAGTTATCCATTACAGTGCCCATTGTTGTGGACAAGAAGAAAGGTTAGAGCACTTATTAAACCCATGAGAGTACACAAAGCCACCCTGTAAAAACATCCTGTCTGGGAGGGATGCAGGAACTGCTCCTCAGTCAAAAAATCAGTCTTACCAAGCCTATCTCACACCGGGGTTCGTTAGAAGTGTCCAGTGGGGTGGAAGCATGGGAGCTGTAGCTGTGCTATTGTGTGTGTTTCCAGACAGTGTACTTACTGTTACTTGCAAATTATAAATTGTGATGTCATCACTTCCTTAGGTTGCAAATATTTATGTTTTTCCATATATATTTATATTAACTCTTATTTATGACAGATACAGACTACATTTCAGAAAAGGAGAACAGCTTATATGGTCTGCATGTTTTATTTAAAAAAAAAAAATACTCTCTTTATATGTTTCTAAGTACAATTTAGTCTATTTTTGATAACTTAATAAGTCATGTATAGATTATCTCATATCATAAGAGCTGTAATTGGTACAGTTCGACCAGCTTTGAAGACCTCTCTTAATCAATAAGAGTCACCAAACACACAACGCACAGTATTCACAGACAACCTGGAACCACGTTTGGTAGATATTTAATGTTGTGGTTCTGTTGCAATAGCCTGGGCAAAGAAGGAGGAGTGCTCAGCATCATATTTTGCTCCTGTCTAAGATTTGGCCCGTATTTTGATTATAAGTATGCAGTGTGTTCGCCGTGTTGGTCCAGTGTAGCGGAGCAGCTTCTATTATGGTGCACTAGTTACTGTGTTGATTTTACTGCACTCAAGATGGCTGAATAGTAGAGGATGCCTTCATTAGCAGTAGTGGAGTTTGGATGCTGCTCGGTAGCTGTCGCCATGCATTTGTCGCTTAGTGATGTGTAGCATGAAAGAGGCCCTGCAGGTGCTGTGACCCAGAAGAAGTCAGTCTGGCAGTTTCAGATGCTGGCTACAGGCGCTGGAGAGAGCAGATGCAAACTGAGCAGAAAAAGGTAAAGCGTGGTGGGGTGGGGTGGGGTTGAGCGTGGTGGGATGGGGTTGAGCATGGTGGGGTGGGGTTGAGCGTGGTGGGATGGGGTTGAGCATGGTGGGGTGGGGTTGAGCGTGGTGGGATGGGGTTGAGCATGGTGGGGTGGGGTTGAGCGTGGTGGGATGGGGTTGAGCATGGTGGGGTGGGGTTGAGCGTGGTGGGATGGGGTTGAGCATGGTGGGGTGGGGTTGAGCGTGGTGGGATGGGGTTGAGCATGGTGGGGTGGGGTTGAGCGTGGTGGGATGGGGTTGAGCATGGTGGGGTGGGGTTGAGCGTGGTGGGATGGGGTGGGGTTGAGCGTGGTGGCATGGGCAACGAAGGTCAGAAATGTGTGTCTGAAAATCCATTGTATTTGAATGGTTTTTTTTCTGTTTATATTTCTGACAATTTTATTAATGTAGTTGCATTTTATTAATAAGTGCATTTTCACCATCCTTCATTCTGCTTTTTCTCTGCATAATAACATTACTAAGGCACTTTGCGATCACTTTTGCTCTTTTTCCTGACACAGTTAAAAACACAGCCAGCACCGTGCACTTATTCATTCCATTCAAATGACTTTAGCGACTGTTCAAATGCATGTTTTTACGGGTAGACCAATAACAGAGACTTCCATTGTTTAACAAGAAAGCAGTTGAAACTGGCACTGCTTCAAAAGCTGGTTGTACAGTCCAGTGATGCAGTACTGCAGTTTAACACAGGAATAGGCCACCGCAAATCCTTGGTTATTTCTCCAGTGGTAAATGCGTTGTAACAATGTTGGATAAGGTATAGTGCAGCTCCCTAGGTTTATGTCCCCTATGGGGCTGGAATAAGTCTTGTGGTTCTGAGTTTGTCTCTAGTTTAACGGTTGTTCCGAGATGAGTTGGAGTAGCTAGTTGGCATGGCTACCCCCCCCCCCCCTTTTTATGTGAATGTTAAACCAGAGAGACTGAGAAAGCTTGCTGGGCTCGAGCGAAGTGACAGGAATAAATGCTGTAATTTTCTCTTTTGGGAGCCCTGTTGCTGTAAACCATTTGCCTTGGTCACATGCTTGCAGATTCAAATTAAGTAACCCTTGCAGAGAGCCCTAGCGCATTCTCTATGGTCAAAAACCAGAAGGTCACGGAGAAAAGAGGTTACTTTCTACTCATTCACAAATGTGTATATTTAAAGGAGCTGCCATTAGGGGAAGGCAAGTCTGGCTTGTTAATTAATGGAGACAAGTTTTCATTTCATTTGATGGTAGCAGTAAAACAAGTTTAGTTGAAGACACTTGGGCTATTTCACTGGGAACTGGTGCTGTAGATGTAATTGGCTTTGCAGTATAGCTTCAGCAGATTGTGACCTTTGTGGGTGAGTGAGACTACACGTTTATAGACATTCTCAATATAACCTTGGTAATCTATAACACCCAGTCTGATCCGAACCCCCTTTATGTCACCAATTTGGATGAACTCTAAATAATTTAGTTGGTGCTACAGTGGGCTCCCTGTTGGCTGTCTTAGCACTGTAAGCCAGTTGTGTGTTTCCATGTGAGGGTGGTTTGGGATACAGAGGATCCCAGTGAATGAATGGCATACGTAACCTGTGGGTTTTTTCAGGGTTTTCTTTGTTCTTTTCATTCAGACTGGCAGGCATAGGACACCCCGATGGCGAAGGAGTCCAGTACATGCTATAAATTTGAAACAGTTTGATTGGATAGCGCCTCAGAAAAAGAAACTGGTTTTATATCCGTTCCTTTAAGACTGTGCTTGTCTGTCGGTTGCACTCGGTCAATGCATTCAAGGAGAGTCATAGAAGAAATAAGTGAGATTATTAGAATGAGCAGAAACCATGTTAGTTTGTGTGTAGTGCAACACCCCACAATGTGCCCCAAGATGGGTTTTTGTCAGCATCGCTTTGCATTTGGTGAACAGGCCACTAATGATGATTCCAGTATCCACATTAGCATCGACTCCAAACCAAACTGCGCCTCAGTGTTGCTGACTTTCACTGTGTCAGATGACGGATCTTTCAGTGTCAGATGAAGGATCTTTCAGTGTCAGATGAAGGATCTTTCAGTGTGTCAGATGACAGATCTTTCAGTGTCAGATGAAGGATCTTTCAGTGTCAGATGAAGGATCTTTCAGTGTGTCAGATGACGGATCTTTCAGTGTCAGATGAAGGATCTTTCAGTGTGTCAGATGACGGATCTTTCAGTGTCAGATGAAGGATCGTTGTCAGATGAAGGATCGTTCTTGTTGTCAGTGGAGGCATGCTGAGCATTCCACTCAAGACATCTGAGTCATCTAAGAGAATAGGAAGATGAGTAATTCATATGCAAATGATGCTGTAATCTGCATATTCCACAGGTAGAACAAACCTGTTATGTATGAGTTCATTTAATACCTTCCTTCCTTGTTTTTTCCATATATGATTGCTATTTAAGGAAGTAATGGCATATTTTTCAGGTGGCTGCAATCATAATGTAGCAGGGCCACCTTAATTCATGCACATCACTGGTAATTCTACTGACAAAGTGTTAGTGTTCTTAATGAAACCAGGAAGAAACCTATTAAATGTAAAACATGACTCAATATTCCTTCTCCTGAGTTCTGTTTTAAAGATCATCCTGTTTCTATCTATACAGTAGATCCATCACTTTCAGCTCCAGAGCAGTTCAAATGCAGACATTTAGAAACAGTAAAAGAAACTTCAATTCCAGCCTGACTACATTATGCAGTGAATGCCCTTTAATTGCATTTGTTTCTTTCCCATGAGTGAAGGCATGTACTAGCATTTTCAGTGCAGACACTACTTGAAACATCTGCCCTAGAAACTGTCAATTCACTGTCCCGCTCTACCTGAGTTAACACAAAAATACAAAAACTGGAAGAAACAGATAACCCGTATTGCATGTCACATCCAACTGCCTCATTATTTTTGTGCAGCTAAGCAAACAGAGCAGCAGAGCTTAATACAGCCTTCTTAATGGAATGAGCTGCGAAGATAGGCTGAAGATACTGAATCTGTTTAAAGAACAAGGAAAAATTAAGGAGGACTTGACTGAAGTGTTTAAAATCTAAAAAGGAGTTGACATCGTTAAACCAAACCAATACTTGAAGTGCATTACAGAAACCAGGATCCGAGGACACAGCTGGATATTAAGTGGAGATAGACTTAGTACAGAGAGGAGACACTTGTGCACATAGAGAGGGGTGAGGGGATGGGATGGTTTACCTACTCATGTTGTTAAGGCAGAATCACTTGGATCCTCTAAAACCCAACTGGGTGGGGTTTTCAGGGAATTGTGGGAATGCACTGTTCCAATAATCCTCAGTTGTTTGTCTGAAAAAAAAAATCCTTACAAGAAAATATATAAAAACAGTATGTGAGCTGCAAGCTTGTGCACGTACTAATGTTTTCTTACAAGTCCTTGCATCACACATCAAAACTGTAGGTCGGCAACGTTAATAAACTGAGCAGGTGGTGTTTGTTAGTTTAGATTCAAGCTGAAACTGGCCATGTTGGAAGGCATGGTTTTTACCAGTGAATTTGTGCACCCCACGTTGCCAGTACTGTTCGCTGTCAGCCAACGTTCACTCGCGCCCGCTTGTAAACACCAAGTGGAGTCGTATAATCAATCTCATCAGGGCACTGGAAAGAGCTTTTAATAGAGGCATCTTCCAGAGGGTAACGCACTCAGGCATTTGATTTGATTAGTGAGAGTGTAGTAGCTGGCACATGTCCTATAAGTAGAGTCAGGAGATTTATACAGCCTGCAGTCCCCCTTCACGGAACCATCTCCAGCATCCATTTATGCAAATGCTTCTGCAAAAACTGCGACCTGTGTTGTTGGTTCAGAAGCTTCAGGTTGGCTATAATGAGCAGCATAAGGTTTGATGAGGCTCTGGTAAAACTCTGTTCATTTCAAGGTTGCCAGACAGGCTCTTCATAACAAACTGATTTGAATCAGCCCCTGACAGACTGCAGCCTTGGATAAGTCAGTCCAAGCCAGGGATCAAAGTTTAGAAAAGTTACAACTGAATAAAGTGCACCTCAGAATAATAAACTATCTGTCTATCTAGCTATGCATCTATCTATCTATCTATCTATCTATCTATCTATCTATCTATCTATCTATCTATCTATCTATCTATCTATCTATCTATCTAGCTATCTATCTAAACTATGCACAAGACTGGATTAGGTTAACCACTTTCTTCAAAATCATTAAATTCCTTGATTTGGGTGTTTATTTCACCAGTACCATGCTGTCATTATAAACTCAATACAGTGACAATTTTAGGGTCTGTAGGAAAAAACAAACACAATTACAGATAGGGAAGCTTTATAATATCGTTTTATGCATGCATCTATGAATAGTACAGGTGTTGATAAGCTATTAGATGGGACTTCGAAAGCCAAGTATTTTGAGTCGGAGATAATTGCATAAATAAAACATGAGTGTTATAAATAGAGCGTGTTGAGGTCATGTGATTGAATGTGATTTTTATCCCAACTTGTTCATCATTATCTGATGTTGAATTATAAGCCACAGTTTTTATGTCTTTGATTCACGTGCAATGTACAGTATATGGTGCACTGATGTACTGTGTTGCCAATATGTCTCTAGATATGCATCATGAGTTAATCAATGGCATGTCACCTGGCTGGATACTGGTTACTTGTCTGATGATGTGTTGCCCATCCCATTATTACACCCTCTTGTGGCAACAGTGCTTCTCCTTGTGGTAAGTGCTGTTTTCTGTGCTGGAGACGTTTCAGTTGCTGTTGTCATGCTAGTTCTAGCTCTGGGAATGGTAGAAATGCTCTGATATGATCCCAGCCTTCCTCATGTCAGACTCACAGAGCTCTTTACGCAGCTCCTCAGATAGGGAAGGTCAACCTCCACATGATCATCACTGTTGGGCCACTCTGTTTAATGGGGGAGGTGTGAGGTGTGATGCATGGAAGGTCCAGATAGGTGAGTGTAATGCATGGCTTCTTTCACGGCTATGCCCTTATCTAATGTGAAACGATTGAGCTGTTCACAGTGCCCAGGTACCCAAGCTATAGAGGCTGCGACTGCCAGTGTGGTCAGGTCTAGGAAGGCAGTCAGTAACGGAGGTCTGATAAAATGGAAATCTATAACATTTTAATTTAAATCTGATTAGGGGATTGCTTTTTTCATTTATGAATTCTCACCTATACTTAATAGTTTTTTACACCTTTATTGAAGAATGAATATTCGCAATATAGAGAACAGACACTGTGTTAGGCCTACGTATTCAAATTGAACTCCACTGTATTCATGTTACAAGGAATAATATAAATAGCAGGCTTTGTGTGGTTCATTGGCAGTTGCATACTGCTGCAAACAAATATAGATATAGATTTATTTAGAGACAGAGACTGCTTTAGCTGATGTGAATGGTATGCTTTTACAATGCTATATAAAGGAATGTGTGTAGTGAGTGAGATCTGAGAGAAACTATTGTACACCTGCACAAAATGGTTTGATCTTGTCTCGGAGAAGCCAAGTGGTGCTTCTGCAGCACATGGGGTGGAGTCTCTCTGGCAAACACACGTAGGGGCGGAGTCTGGCAGCCACACAAGGGGTGGAGTCTCTCTGTGTGGTGCTTCTGCATCACACAGAGGGGCGGAGTCTCTCCTGCAGCCAGGCAGGCTGTGTGGCAGTGACCTCTGTTGCAGTTTGAAGGTGACAGTGAAGGAGCTAGCAGGCCTCCCCCACTCAATAAATAAAAACCTGATGTCAGACAGCACTGATGGATGCAGGGACCCCTCTGCACTGGTGTGCTTTGATGTCTGTTTCTGGGTTTATCGGAGAACTATTATGCTCTGTTTATCTTCTCAGTCTCCCTCTCAGGGGGGGCTTGTTTGTTTGCAGACAGATGGGCTTTCCATATGGATTTGTTTCTTTTGCAGCTTCTGACTGCAAGGATTTTGTCTCAGAAATGTAAAAATGAAGCCCTCTATTGGGATGCTTCTGCAGTAAAATATTCTTTAAAAAATAATCTGTATTTTTAATGGGCTGTATTCATTATCTAGCAACATAAAACATTGCTGCTACTAACATAGTTATTCAGATATTAAAATTCTGTGCATAATCTATTCAATGATCAAAGAGGATGTCATTATACATGATGACTTGTAATCCCAAAGCTCCTTATCACCCATGACAGGCTTATCCATCTAAATATTTTCATTCATTTTAGTAAGTGAGCATTGCAAATGGTATGCTTTCTGCAAGCACAGAGTGCTATAGGTCTAAAATACCTAGATCTCGTTTGCAAACCCTCCTCCCTTTACAAACTGCTACAGAAAACCAAAATATTGTTTGCATGTCTAAATACTGCTGGAGTGCTCTCCTTTCTCCTGCTTTCTCCTGTCCACCCTGTTAGACGTTATCCACAATAGGACAGTACATCCAGGGCAGTGTGTAGCTACAATACAGCAACTGTAATTCAATTGTATTATAATGGCAATATAACGGCAGTAGATAGTGCTAGCGCACAGTATGCTATTGCAGTGACGTTCAAGGGACGGTCTGCTACAAGTTGACAAGTTAACAGGAACATTTTCAAAGACGATTTAAGGAACAGCCAGAAAAAAAAAAAAATACAGTTAGGATGGGCTTGTTTATCTAGACCAGCACTGAATGATCCAGTGCTTTTGACAGAATTTCTATTGATAGTAATTAAAGATACAAACCCTTGTAAGGGTCTCATTCTGTCTGAAAAAAAGAAATCAATCCCCTTTCCATTAAAGACTGGCCCCACTGTGTATGACCTTTTTATTGTGGTAATTAGATGCGTGTGCTTCTGTGTGTGTGTGTGCGCGCGTGTGCGTGTGCGTGTGTGTGTGTGTGACCTCAGTTTGCTTATGCAGTCTGTCAGCTTGTGCAGTATGTCCCCCCCTTTTTGTCTTTCAGAGTGGTACGATCTTCTTCATCATTCACAACTCATCTTAGCCTCTTAAATCTCTAACATCATCATGGCCAACATTAAACCCGTTCATCTTTTTTTAAAGGGGCAGCCTAGAGATTCTCAAAGCAGGTTTAGCGGTGTACTCTGTCACTTTCAGAGTGTACGTAGCTGTAGGTCATCTGTACTGAAATAGAATGGCTCCTTTGCAGAAAAGTCTGGTCCCCTCCTTCAGAGATATCATTCATCAGGAGCACAGCGAAGATCAATAAACCTTGTCCTGTGGCGTTAACAGCCTAGACCACAGCTGCCATCGTACTGAGCAAAAGGATACAGTGTTGTATTGAGCTTTATCTTGAGTGTCTTCACTCTGTGTACGGTAAAAAACAAGCAAAGACAGGGTATAAACTAGATGTGAAAAGATGTACGGTATATATGCTGACCTGTGTAATGCCCTGGTAAATAACAATTTGAATGACAATGAGAGTCTTTACTCTCAATCTTTAGATAATTGTGGTTATTTCGTCAAGGTGTTTACAGGTTATAAAAAGCCAGCCCTGAGGTTTAATGATTCTCATCTGCACACTGCGCTGCTGTTGTTGTGTGTTTTAAAATCTCAGAAATCTTGTTAACAGCTCAACAGCAGGCATCAGCAGGTATTAAATGGACACATTGACTTATTGATCTTTGGAAACCGCTCAGAGGAATACAGATAATCTGATAACGGCGTGTGGGTGTATGTCTCATTACACAGGAAATGCACATTTCCTTGGTAATATGTTATGGCTAAGGCTGTAGATTTAAGTTATGTAGATTTTGTATAAACAGTTTACATAAATGATGCACAGTGCTTCTGTATTTGAAGTTGTGTTTACTTTAAAAGTACTTTGACATTTTGATGGGTCATAAAGCAAATGAAAGACTGCTGCCCTTGGTTTTCCACACTGCACTGTAGCTCTCTCACTAATCGAGAGTCCTCTTCTATTTTCAGGGAGCATGACCAAGGAAGGAGTTGTGCACGGTGTCACTTCCGGTAAGTGGAGATATTTTCTAACGCAATAGAACTCTGGGTAGAGGTCATTACTGGATCGCTTCCTGATTGGTGGATGAAAGTTCTAAGTTTTTATAATGAAATTTGTGCTCCAAGGTTACGCTGAAAGGTAAACTGCATCTTATTTCAGGGGATCCTCAGAACACTAGCAAAAATGGGATGTGCTTTAACAGAAAGAATAACACTGTAACAAAATGTTTTTTTTTTCTGTTCCTGGGTAGTAAGAGTTATTTCCTATTTGCTTATGCCTCAGAAGTATAGAACATGGTTATTATTCCCCACAAACTTTGCTTTTGTGACCAGGACAGTGATATTTCAAAATATCACTATTTCCAATGGGAAAATGGGCAAATGTGTGTCTTTTCGTTCACATAAAGTCAGAAAAAAACAACATATGAATCCAAATTAACATGTATTTATACTAAAGTAATACAAAGATGACTACAAAAGATTTAGAAGTGAGTAGTTTTTCGAGATTTACAATTATACTGTAAATACAGTAAGCAATTAGGAAATAACACTTACTACCCGGGAACAAAAATTGTGTTACATAGTGTAATCTTTTTTTTTTTTTTTTTTTTTTGTAACTTATTTAAAGTAAAAATAGAAAATGTCATTAGTTTCTGAATGGCAAAACCAGCATTTCACCTATGTGGAACATGACCTTTTTTATTCACAAAGGAAGACTGTATCCAACACCTCCGTCTTAGATTACCTTCTTGGTGGGGGGGGGGGGGGGGGGGGGGGGGGGTTGCTTTCCAGGGAGACAAACTGCACAATTACTGTCCAACAGCTGTGCCCAGCACCACAGCCACAGTGGAGCTGCATGGGTGTGATAGAGCGCTCCATTTCTTGAAGGTGGGATTCCTTTGATCCCACCTCCCGGGCAAGCTTGATTTGATGGTTCTTTAAGTAAGCTTTTAAGCATAAGATATAAAGTGACTTGGAATTAGGAATACAGTCTTTGTATGTCGTATAGAGTCTGATGATTCTTGACTGCAAGTATGATGCCAGTGACTGTTCTTCAAAGTGTAGCTTTGAGCTGAAGCATGTCTGCAGCAGTGGACCTGTGCAAGGGCAGGTTTGCAGGTAAAGCAAAAGGTGCATACTGCTAATGTAACAGAACTGGGGGAGAGCCTAAAAAATAGGCCTTTTTTTTTGTTTGTTTTTAATGAGTTTATAATCATTTGGTTTAATAGTTCATTACCCTCGCTAAAACAGCTGAAAAGAGGTTGCTGGGATGTGCCACATAAAATGTAGAGCATACTAAAATAGTCCTTAAACATTGCTAAATTAATCAAAGTGTACTTAGTAGGGCCCACAACCTTGAAAATTGCCTCTTTCTCGTTCTGTTCTTTGCTCTTTAATTGAGCTACTGGTTCTTCCCTGCCATTAGAATGAATGTTGAGTTGTGACTCATGCAGAGTGCACCAGACACATTAAATCTGCATTCATTTCATGTTGATGAAACAGTAATTTTTCATATTGAATGTTTTAGTGAATAGCGCACGATTCTCAAGATCATTGCATGTGTCTGCAGTGGCTTGCATGCATGTAAATTTGGGTTTGTCATTATCGGCAATTAGTATCTGGCACATGCAAGGGTTAAACAGCAGCGGCACTGGCCATGCCCAGGCTTCATGAGTGTCTTTCTTCTCCTCGCATTCATTATGTCTCTTAGAGGGGCACGGTCATCATTTCAGAAAGGAGAAATCCAATTGTGAGACTTTAAATTTGAAAAGCCCTTCATCTGAGGAAAAAAAAAATTCTGGAGAGACTTAATTCAAGCTTTACAATATACAGTTATGGCCAAAAGTTTTGCATCACCTACAATTTTAAGATTGACACATAATAAAAATAATAATAAAATAATAATAATAATAATAATAATAATAATAATAATAATAATAATAATAAATAATAAAAACTATATGAACATAATTTTGATCTTATATTTAACATCATGCAATCAAATAAACTACAAAATGATATCGCAAAAGTCTACCGGAAGCCATAATAGCAGTACAGTATATCATGTTAGATTTCAAAATGTTTTTCAGTTGTTGTCACTTTTTTGTTAAGTATATGGAAAACTCCAAAGTGGTGTGTTATTCGTTATTCGTTATTCAGCAGGTTTCATTCGACTTTGTGAAGCACAGTGGGTTCATTCTGTAGGGTGATGCAAAAGCTGTAGAGAGCAGAGATGTAAAAAAAGGGGATCTTTCAGAATACAGTGTATTTCAACATTCAGAGCATGACCCACCCTCCCTGTCCTCTCTTACAGTGGCAGAGAAGACAAAGGAGCAGGCCTCCCAGCTAGGGGGTGCTGTTTTCTCTGGGGCAGGTAACATCGCAGCAGCCACAGGCCTGGTAAAGAAAGATGAATTCCCCACTGACATGAAGGTAAGCACAGAGTTAGCCAATTCGGCCAGTTGTCTGATGTTTTTAGTGACACACAGCAAGAACCTTCCCGTGAACATGCATTTCAGTGGGATTATCAGACATCTGCTTGTGGCTAGAGTCTCCTTCTTTCTTGACAGCTCTCTCTGAAGAAAGTCTACATGCTCTGCTAATTGATTAGCCTTACTGAATCAGTTAATAGTAGCCTTTGACAGTAGCAGTGGCTTAGCGTTACTTAGACCATTATTGGAAGCAGGAAAGTTCAAGTGGATGCAGCAAGCTGACTGGAGATGTTTACAGATAGACCAAACAAGACCGGACCACTTTAACTAGGATTTTAGGGACTTTACTCAGCAGTATCTTTGTTAGTTTTGAATCCAGCTCCCTGTTGTGTAAAACATTGTGCAGTGACAATTCATAAATCATCTCTACAGCTTACTCCCTGAGAAACAGCCTGCTGTAATTAACTTCTGTCATGTACTGAATGTGTTCTTCATGGATGCGTAGGAAGGGTTTCAGCCTGGAGAAAATGAGATTTGAGCAGCGTGCGGAGACTAGCAGAGAAAACAGAGAGAGAAAGAGCAGAGAGGCTGGGTGAGATTAAAAAAAGACTTTTACCAAATCAAGAGCCAGCCAAGTCGCCCACGCTTAGAGTCCTTCAACGTCATTATTTTTATTTTGTATTTTTATTAAAGTAGTGGTAGTTTTTCAAGCTAGTTTAACCTGTACAACATGCTCGCTGAGAACTCATTTAAAAGAAGCATTTGGAAACAGTGCACTGGCCCACCACCTCTCTATAATCCAATACCACAATACATTCATATGCCAGCCGTGATAATGATGCTTAGGGACCCAGGTTTGTTCATGTCTGACACTGCCCCTGTTCATAATCTGTATAGGAACTTGTCATCTCACCTTAGCAAAGATTCATAAGTATGTGTTTTAAACCATAGGCAAGGTGCGAGACCGATCCAGGTAGAATTTTGGAACGTAATCAGACTAGAGCCTGTCAGTGAAACGCGTTGTTCTTATTGAGACTGGTAAAGTACCTGCACTGGCCTCGTTTGTTGCATCATTGCTTTTTAGCAACATTGTTAATAACAGAAGTGAGAAGGAAAGTCACGGAGACGTGTGTCAAGCAATAGTTATGCCTTGCTTCCCCTGTATTTCACAATTCAATGATAATTCACGTATTGGGTTAAGTCACAGTTTTTGTACTACATGTACTATACTGTGTAAATACCCTTCAGTGTCTTCGGTATTTCCTGTAAATCAGATAGAAGAATAACGAGGCAGCAATGCTGATCTCAGACACGATAAGCTCAGAGGAAGAGTATTGCCTGCTGCACTTCCCCCTTATTAACACAAGACAGACCTCTACAAAGGGTTTCTCCCTGCCTTGGCTTCTGGCTGCACTAAATCTCATTAAAACCACCTTCTGGAGCACCAGCCCTAACACGAAACACACAGGAGCGCATACAGGCAGCTCATGCTACTACCGTAATCTGGCAAGCTCTGGGATTCCTAGGGTTACACTCAATGTCAAGGTGACCTAATTGATTAGCTGAGGTTAAAAATAAAGAAGCCGATAGCCCAAGACACTTCAGCTTTTATTCTCAGAGCTGGTCTGAAAATAGCAGACAAGGAAATGAGGCTCTAGCTCTTCAGAGCTCCCTTGTCAGTGAACGCAGCCTTGCACCAGACACTGGCTCACAGGATCTCACCTGGAATTAACAGTAAATTGCACTGCAACATGGACCAGGATACAGATCCACACTCAGAGCAAGAAAAAGCAGGACACGCTGCAGTGGACAACAAACCTACTGCTGCTCAGGAGCCGGGACGCTTTTGTTCAGCTCTAGGAGATGTCTGCAGTTTGCAGAGCTGCTTGTTTTTAAATAATATCACCTGTTTATAAGATGTGCAAAGGTGATTAATCGCTCAAATAAAAACAGAAACATTTCTGTTAATGTAGACGTTTGGAGATAAGCACCCTGACTAATGATATGCGCTGCAGTGCACTTTTTCTTTTCCTTAATCACATCTTCTCTTGATGACAAATTAGTTTAATTAGAGAGTCTTGTTCTCTATACCTCCCGTCAGATTCGTGTGAATGATTCAGATTCACAATGAAGGACTGTAACGAAGAGGATTGTAAGCAGCCCATTGCTTTCCATGCTTGCCATTGCTTTCCATGCTTGCAAATTCATGTACTAGGGATTGAGGGGTGCATATGTAATATACAAATGGGTCGTTTTTTACACTAAAATCCAATAAAGTTGCAATCCCCAGTAGTTGCAATACACTTGTCTATCCATCAGATGTCTCTGTTGTTCCATTTAGATGTCATTTGATGTCACGCGCATGACACCTTCATATCTGTCCCATTACGGACCAGCGTGTGGCTTTGTAATCTCTAGCAATTGCCTCGGTGCCAGGATATTATCACTGACTCACTGTAGGTATCCTCTCACAGACCCGTTATCATGATTTATACTACTGGCTGAGCTCTAGTATCAGTTCAAAGCAGCTTTATTACAAGACGTTACACTCAATTACAGCGTTCAATGGGAAGGGCCAAATAAAGAGAACGATGGTTAATGTTACACAGCTAGAAATGAACAAGCCCCTGAAAGTGATTGCATTAAATACCTTGGTTGTTTGATTTGTCATTATAAGGGGAGTTTTTTCTCCTCTCTGAAACACTTTTGGAGTAAACACACTTATTTACATCCACACGCTGTATATAGCTGGGATAGTGACTGTCAGATTCTGGGGTTCCTCTCGGCTCTCATCAGTTATCAGAGACTGTGTTAGCTCCTGATTAATTGTGTAGCATTCTCACCTCAAGCCTGGCCTTGTACATTGATAGATGTATGTATGTATGCATAACCATTTCTGTGATCATTACCACTTTACTGGGGTCAGTAAATTTCAACGGTGTGTAATAATGAAACGTTGTTGGAATTTTTGTGCATTATTTATTTCTCCATTTTATCAAGTTTCCCTTTTTGAGCCTAATAAAGCACATTGAGGACATTTAGAGTTTGCGGGCCTCTGGGTTCGTGCCCAGCCTCCGCCCTTTCTAAGGCGCTTTGAAAATGTGTCCCTGAGTTAGTATTTGATTGCTCTTCCTGTGACTGACGTGTACAGCCCTGACCTGCGTGGGGCACTCTTCTGTGTTCTGTTAATGAGGGTGTGCGTGTGTGTGTCTCCACAGCCTGAGGAGCTGGGGCAGGAGGCAACGGAGGAGCCCCTGGGAGAGTCGCTGCTGGAGCCCGAGAGGGAGACCTACGAAGAGGCCCCACAGGTGAGTCCACTGAGGGGGTGACTCCCAACTCCTACACCAGGGATGGAAAGAAGACTTGATCGATTCCTGATTTTACTACACCTGAGCGTGTTACTTATGCACTAATCAAGATCCTACTAAAACCTGTAATGGATGAAACTGCTACACAATAGGAGTCTTATTTCATCCCTGTGCACGCACACAGGCAGACAACCACGGTGGTGCATTGGCGCTCTGTAGGAACCACATGTGCTGTACTAGACCTGAGGTGGCCAAAGTCAAGTCTTGGTCTTTGTTCCAATAATAATAACCTTCCAACCAGACCCTACAGTAGTTGATTATTTCATTTCACCTGTGTGGAATGGCCCTCCAGCACCTTGATTGGAAATCCTGCACTAAGCACAACTCTTAAAGACTTTCATTAAATACCAGGATTCGCTTGCTGAAAGATACACCAGCTGCTTCTGAGCTGGCTGCTGTTGAGTACAGCTTCAAACATGAGTGTGCTCACAAGCAGACAGCAGGCACCTGATCCCCGTTCACAGATGCTCTGTAACCAGCAATTTCTCAGCAACCTTCCTTTCCAAGAATGGAAAATAACAGGCTGACTGATCCAAATCAATAGGCGAGTAGGGCAGCTGTCCCAGCACACAATGAGCTAGGCAGGGCTGACTGGGCAGTGAGTGGATTAGCAGAGTGATGGGTTTGGAGTTGGGTTTGATTCCTCTCATCCACAGTGACTCCACTGTGTGTAACACACTCAGCGTGAGTCCGGGATTTCTGTCGTTTTTAACGTGGTTCAGCCATGCACTGATACAGCCCTCTTTACCATGGTTAGCTGTTGCTAGGCCGTGCTAGATACAGTACATGGTAAACCATGTTCACCTCATACACGTTCCCTTTGTCTTCAGAACGTCACTGTATCACAACCAGCCTTTGCTATACCACCACGGTTTATCGAATGCCTGGTTTAGCAGCCTGGAGTCTGTTCAGATTTCTGTTATCTAGATACTGTATCATTCATCATACTATGACTAAAGGGGTGTACGTACACATATACACAATGTAAAGCAGAAAGTACATACTGGGGACACTTAAAAAAATCACATATTCTTCAAGGTTCACCACAATGACAGGCATGTTCAGACAGCAGAGAGTGCAGAGGGAAATCTTTCTAAATCTTTAGCTCCGGTAGTACCATCTGAACACAGTGTAGTTTACTATAGGTAACTGAAAACATGCTATATTATAGCACAGTACATGGACAGTACTCAAGGGTTAAATGGGTCCTCTCTCCCTCATTCTCTTCCTCCTGTTAAATGGGTCCTCTCTCACTGTCCCTCAGCCAGCTGTTACTGAGTGTATGGATGTGGGTGTAATGTAAACACCCCAGTACAGACTGAACAGATTCCTACTAAAAAAAAAAAAAAACAGCCCTAACCATGCCACACAGTTACAAGAGGACAGCAATAACCACCCCTCCACTCTCTACCCTACAGCTCCCTTCATCCTGCCACATGAGCAGTGGTTAGACAGAAATCAGAGATTTTATCACTGGGCGTTAACACTGCCTTGTTAATACAGGCTTGGTGCTCTGCAGTGATGCTGTATGCGTTTAGCATCTGATATCGCCCTCTTGTGGTGTATGGAGAGAATTACAAGAGTAAACGGTACAGACTTGGGAACGTGTAGAGGTAGACATGTTTCATTAAAAAAAAAGAAAACAATTATAAAATCAAGAAAGTACATGTCCCAGAAGTATATATGTGTTATTCACTCAATGTATCATTTTTTATGTTTTTATCATTACAGGAAGATTATCAGGAGTATGAACCAGAAGCATAAAGCTGACCAGGTCTCCCAGTCCAACCAGCTACAGCACAATACTACTAAAAATACTACTGCTAATAATAATAATAATAATAATAATAATAATAATAATAATAATAATAATAATATATAATCAACACCCCAACCCTCACAGTAACCCCTGGTGCAAAAAATATATCCTATGAATATGTTCTTCCTTAAAGAAGACAAAGTGATCTTTCTTTAATACGTTTGGATCGTCATGTTTTGTGTAATGTGATTGTTATATTAACTGATATTCAACTGCGTTAGCTGGGTCTCATTCCCTTGACTCCCTCCCAATGAAATGAGACCTGCGCTCGCTATGTGTAAACTAGTGTTGGTGCACGTGTGTGTGGTTTAGTTGTTTCCTATCTCTTAGTAAAAACTGAAACAAGAATAAAAACCTCAGACATGCCGATATACAAACATGACTCCTATAGAGCTGTACATTGCTTGTATGTGATGGTTTTCTTTTGTATGTATTCCTTTATTTATTTGGTGTTTTCTACATTGTATCTTTACAGTTGTTCGTGAAATCGTTCCAGTGAAAAATCCTTAGAGACCAAACTAAAAAAAAATTACAAAAAACAATATTTTATATTATATATATATATTATATATATATACATATATATCCATATATATATATATATTATATATATATATATTATTATATATATATATATATAATATATATATTATATAGTGAGTGTGCGTGTGTGCGTAACAAAACCATGATTCTAATTAAAAAATGGGTGTAAATGTGTCTCACAAGAAAGTGAAATAGCTGTGTCAATTGGACCTGTGCTTTATGTCAAACGCAGGAGCTAATAAACAGGAAAACATCTGTGTGTCGAGGAAGACTAAATATCTGTAAATAAAAAAATAAAGAAAAATGTTGTGTTTTTGCCTGCTTGTGTGCTTTTTATTATTTTTTTTTTTATTTTATTTTAAGCCAAATGTTTTCTTGTGTGACGGTTATAGTTAAATACGAGATGAAGAACACAAGAAATTTGAAATAGAATTATTATTAATGATCATGTGATAGGAAGGAACCACTGGAGTCAAGTCAGATTGAGGGTTGATCGCATGGACCCTCGTGTTAGCGCATAGGTAGCTGTAGGGAGGAGATGGGATGGGAGGAATGTATGTCTCCTGATACAATTAGATACAGCATGTGTCACAGAGTCTCAAAACCTTGATTTCCAGGGTACTAGTATTCTTTATTTGAGTTGCCCTGGCTGGAAAGGAGAATATCTGCTACCGGTATCTACATACAGGGCAGATCAATTCAAATTTGAAATTTGGTCCCTACTGCTACTGTCATAAAAGTTCACACCAGAGTTTTGTAAATCAAATCAATAATTTAAGGGCTGCTACACCTTTCGCCTTGCTTGCTGTGGCTTTGTCATTTTCCTTTTACAACAAGAAATGAAAAAAACAAAAAAAAACCTGGTGATGAATTTGCACTGAAGTAAGGTAATGCTTCATGGATCTGGCCCAAAGATAATCCTTAAAGCCGGGACTTGTAATGTACCACTAGACTCCTTTTACGCTGCTAATTCATAAAAATTATTGCGCCAGTAAATGTATTTAAATCTGCATGATAATTGCTTCATAAAACTAACTTTCCTCTGTTGTATTTGAAATACCGCAGGTTCTCCAGTATCAGTGATTCATTTAGAAGCAAACCCTTTTCCCAAAGGTCTCCATTTGCTTTTATAGGAATGTTTGCAAACCTAAATATTTCACAGCAGAATACATATTTAAACTAACATTTGTACACAGGTGCAAAGACAAAACAAAAAACTAACGGGACAAGAGACAACTTTAGTTGCAGGTTTTTTTTCCTGAGTCGTTTTATTATTTTCAAAGCACTTGGTTTTGAATGTGATCCTGCTTCAAGTGTATGTACAGTAAATGGACGGAAATGAAGAAGATGAGACGTACACAATGGAGAGCTGTTTGGTTTTGAAAGAAGCCCAGATGGTTTCAATGTTAGTAAAGGTTCTCTGGTCTCAGACTCGTGGGTTTAATCACCAGGCAGCAAAACTGCGTGCGTTTGCATTCGCGCCCCACCCCGGTAAGTTGATTTTTGAAATGCCACAGTAATCTCATCTCACAGTTTTGCATCAGTAGGCATGTTGGTGTGTATCCGCTCGGAATGGGTGCCCCCAGGCAGTCCGTGGCAAAGGTATTAAACGGACGTCCCCGCCGCGCCTACTGATGTCTGGCCAGAGCTGCGGTCTGACTGGCGCTGACAATGGCCTCAATGAAGAAGTCATTCGAGGGACTCAGAGGAACGACACAGGCGGCAGCTAAGGGGGTCACAGACTCGGCTGGTAGGAAAACATTTAAACACCAAACCATTGCAATTCAGGTTGATAATAGATTTGAAGTGTTGATACTGTTTATTAGATTATCTGTGCTACATGGACACCAGCTTTCCACACTGCAAAAGCCTAGTCTTCATTCAGGTGTGTGGAAAATGAAGAGACACTTTCTGACACGCAGAATATAACACCTGTTAAATTTCCAGCTACCCCCAAAGAAGTGGGGACTCCACATCAGTTACGTTGTTCACTATTTCCCAAGATTAGTATGTTTTTATTGAATGTAATAAAGTAATCTGATCAGTTTGGCATTTCACCTAAATGTATTTATTTTAATTATAATGAAATTTAAGTATTCACTTTCAGTTAGGTATCTGTGGTTCTGGTTTCCTTGTGTTCTTCTTGTGACATTCCCTCAATAATTCAGTGATCTGCCATGGCCGGGTCACTGCACTTGTCTCTCAGTGTCCCCATGCTTCCTTTTTAATTAGAACTACACGTAGACAATCCTCATTAATTACCTTGGGCCTTTCAGCTTTGACAATCAGAATTCCTTCTAACCATTCCCTCTGGGGCTTGGTTACAGATCACTGCCAGTAGCTTTGGAAGTAGGAGGTAGAGACACAAGTTAAGAGAAAAAATATCAGTTTAGACAAACAGCTAAGTTGCAGTCAAAGCAAGTTTGTAGCGCCACTGCCTGCTATGCAGTTGGTGAGTCTCTGGTCATTAAAGCCACACACAGAACATAATTATTATGCAATATTTTTTAAATTATTATTAAAAAGCTAAACAGGTTTAAAGAGAAACTAAACTTTTAAGTTTAATTGGATTGCTTTAAAAAAAAAAATCTTGAACCAGCAGAACAAGCTACCCAGTTTATAACAGCAACACGGAACATTCCTGGGATTCTAAACAGGGCTCTGCCACGTGTGTAGGTCCAGAATACAAATAAAATACAAATAATACACTCCTGGTTAAAAAGATAACAGATAACTCCCTTTCTCTGAGTCACTGTCTATTTCAATTCCAGTTCAAGCTGCACAGGAGGCTGTACAGCAGGTAGCAGAGTCCTCTAAAGAAACAACCAAAGCAGGTAAGCATCTCCCCATCATCTCATCAGGCTTCGAAACCCTGACCTTGTGAATCCCTAATCATCCACTAAGGCATAAGTAGTTGTTTTTCAATGCACCCCTTGAGTTATCTATTCGATACGGTACGGGTCTACAGTAACTACTTAGTGAATATAGCCCTGTGTATATCATCAAGTAACCCAACACAAGTTTCAAAACCCTGGCCTTCAGTGGTGCAGTCTGTGGGCAGCTCTGTCATTATTGACAATGCATGAAATCATCCACAGCCTCGCAAGCAGTAATGAAGGTGTAAGTACCGGTAGGTGCTCTTCAATTAGCCTCTTGAGCTTTGTGAATACGACCCTGTGTATGTTATCAATAACACAACACTCTGAATGTTTGTTTGCTCTCCAGCTACAGACGAGGCCAGCAAACAGGCTCAGAGTGCCATCAACACAGCGTCCAGAAAAGCAACTGACGCCATCAAGGACTTCGGACAGAAACTGAGCCCCAAATGAGAATTCGGAAGAGAGAAACAAACGCTCGGTGTTACATTAACAAAACAGTACAGGCCACAGTGAAGATCAAAAACAACAACCAACTGGAAACATGTAGAGCAAGCGCAGACAAGATTATTTTGTATTTTTGTTTATTAATAAACATTTGATAACTGGAAAGAGAATGAGAGAAACCCTTCTTTTATTTTGATTCACACTGAATGGAGTCAAATATATCCTTTTTACAGCTATTTGACCGTTTTGTGTTGTTTGCAACTATTCTGCATGTAATACACTGCTTACTAATAGAACAATCTGTCTATGACAAATGCAACAGATTTGTGTCTGTTTCATTCAACAATACGAACGATTGCAAACATCGCAAAAACTCTTTAAAAATGAAATCAAGTCACGACTCCTGTGGAAGCATTACCAGAAAGGTTTGCATTCATACATAAAGTGATGGCACAGATGCAGGCTCTTTTTTTATTAAAACTGGATAAAGTCACTTCCCAGCATTATTGATTTATTCAGGATTGAGTAAAGCAGAAATCTCACTGGAGGCCTGTGTGTATATGAAACGGAGCAGGGCTGGTGCATTGAGCTATTGTTCTTCATTTTCAGCTCAGACTCCATTATTATTGTCTCCTCATCTCTCTGTCAAAAGCCTGACACATATATTACATTTATCCAGCTATTTTTAGGTATAATATATATATATATATATATATATATATATATATATATATATATATATATATATATGTTTTTGTATGTTTGTTTTTGTTTGCAGCTCAGAGACTGTCTGTGTGACTCATGTAATAAATGCAATACTCTTTGCTCTGAATAATACAAATGATCAGCATAAAATATGTCTAAATGTTATGTAAAAAACAAAAAAAATACACACGCAAAGCAAAGCCACTAGAACTGCTGGCAGGCAGATAGATACAAGTTACAGTTCATGAAATAAAATACTGTAATGCCATAAAGATTTGGCGAGTCACACCCATAAAACCTATTTTGCTCCAGAAATATAAGTGGTTGCAAAATAAGAAGTACGTATTGTTAGTGGAATTTGATATTCATGCCAAATTTGCCTTTTTTTATTCATACACGAAAAAAAAAAACACATAACAGCCTCGCAAATATGTATGGTTTTACAGTGTGACATTTATGAAGAGTAATTAATGTTTCTTTTGTTTTCCCAGGTTCACAGATGACATGTTATTCAATCCTCTCTAGCTCAAGGTCATTCAGTAAATATGTGCTGTGCTATTCCAGCAGTAAGATAAGAGTCCCTCTCTCTGACATGTGGAGGTAATGTTGGGTGATCTCTCGGTTCAGTGTCAGACTGGAATGGAGGTACTGTTGGGTGATCTCTCAGTTCAGTGTCAGACTGGAGTGGAGGTACTGTTGGGTGATCTCCCGGTTCAGTGTCAGACTGCAGTGGAGGTACTGTTGGGTGATCTCTCGGTTCAGTGTCAGACTGGACTGGAATATTGTTGGGTGATCTCTCAGTTCAGTGTCAGACTGGACTGGAGGTACTGTTGGGTGATCTCTCAGTTCAGTGTCAGACTGGACTGGAGGTACTGTTGGGTGATCTCTCGGTTCAGTGTCAGACTGCAGTGGAGGTACTGTTGGGTGATCTCTCAGTTCAGTGTCAGACTGGACTGGAGGTACTGTTGGGTGATCTGTCAGTTCAGTGTCAGACTGCAATGGAGGTACTGTTGGGTGATCTGTCAGTTCAGTGTCAGACTGCAGTGGAGGTACTGTTGGGTGATCTCTCAGTTCAGTGTCAGACTGGACTGGAGGTACTGTTGGGTGATCTGTCAGTTCAGTGTCAGACTGCAATGGAGGTACTGTTGGGTGATCTCTCAGTTCAGTGTCAGGGGAACTGGATGTCACTGTGGGTTGCATTAGGATTGTGCAATGTAGATAGACCCTGAATGAATCACTCTTTTAAAGGCGTAATTGACTCTAATAGGGAGGTAATCAAGAGGCATAGATATTTAGTTACAGCGCAGTCCCTCATTCGACGCAGCTCAATACAAAGACCATTTCACCAAACTAGCCCCATTTTGCAGACAGTGCAAAGATCTCCCTCTCTTAGACGTATGTCGGAGTACTTACTCCAAATCATCATTAGTTCAATTTGTATTTTTCTAGAAGGAGAAACACTAATTCCAGTTTTAAAGAAACAACTGAAGTCCACTTACATGGACTTCAGTTGTTTTTCCCATTTCCCATTTGCCATAGCTTACCATATGCTTTACCATACCTCTCTGGGCTTTGCAATGCTTACTTTTGCATTAGCATGCTTTCACTACACTTTATTACTCTGGCATGATTTTACTTTGGGAACTTCTATAAGGGTATTTATTATAATCTTTTTTTGTTTTGATCCAGGTGTAAACTTTGGCACTACTTTATGGTACTGGTATCAAATTTGCAAGCTTGCAACATATTTTTACTGCCACAAGTTTAATGTTTCATTGTCAGACCAATTAACAAGTCTAATTTAGACTGGCAACCTTTGTTATTTACCTAGAGGCTGTCAATGGCATATTCGACGCAGGATGTTTTTATACGTTTTTTTTTTTTTTTCTGACTGGTGTGCTTCTTGTGTCTTTAGCTCTTAACATTGAAAAAAACCTTCTTGTGCATAAAATAATTGACACCTTTTTTTCTCTGAGAACAGAACCCCATCTGCTTGTGGATTTCAGAGTGCATAACATCTCTGTTTTTTCCTTTATTTTTAGACACTTCTAACAGTGCTGTTTACTCACCAGGCTCCCCTGCATCCCCGTCCACATGCCTGGTTGCTAGGAAACCAAACTCTTGGTGAGGCCTGATTGGACGAGGCAGCCATGTTGATGATGAAAATATAGCTGACAAAAACAGAATGTTCAGCTCAGATTATGGCTCATGAAAATTGATCTGAGTCACAGAAACACCCGTGTCTTGTTTAGTTGTCTTTATGAAACTTGAAAAGACTTTTTGTCAGAAGAATATATTGAGACGTCTTACACCAGTGACAGTAAGGTGAAGCATATTGACTTCACTTTAACAGTCAGCACACTAAAACCTTACAGGAAGCTAGTTGTAACCTAACTGAAAAGAAACCACTTGCAGGCTGCTGTTTTTAGTTTGCATGGACTCTGTCTTCCTGTGCCCTGTGTATTGCTGTAGTTGGATATTGGATGAATATTAATATTAGTCATCAACAACACCGATTGTGCCTGTGACAGTATGTGACAATATCTGGGGGTCCGCAGGAAACGATGCCTTGGCATTTTGGGAAGGAAAACCGTCTGGGTTGCCAGCCTTCAGTGGCTTCATAACATCCGTTGCTCAAGTTCGGCGAGTGAAAAGAGAATACTTATTTTTAATGAAGAAGAGGGAATTTTTCATCCAAAACAAACAGATGACTAGTTTGAGCAGCAATCTCCAGCGATGCCTGTGAAGAGCGTATTCTTGAAGAATCCCAAGCTTGAACTAGAAACAATCTCGCTTGGAATTTGCAGCATTCTCCCTTCCAAGTTGTCACAAGAACTCAAGCTCAAAGCTAGGAAGCTGCAGGTACTGCACAGCACAGGCCCAAGGATGAAATTCACATTGTGGGTTGTTCATTTCTGGCAGACCTCGGACATGCCTGCCAGATCAATAATCACGGACCTCCAAATCCATTATTAACATTACTTGTCATAAGATATACTGTACAGTATATTACACTTTGAACAACTCACAACCACATGCCTAAAGTCTAAAGTGTAATTACAAAAGTAAAAATCCTTTATCATACCAAAGCTGCATTCTGCATCCGCAAATCTTATGAGAAACAACATTTTCGTGTAATGGTTATAGAACCTTCCTAATGGAGTCTCATGTTCTGTTTACCAATAGATATGCAGAATTCAGAACCAATAGAATGCTGTTGTATCTCTGTCTTGGTGGTTCTATTCTTAATGCAGAAGACAGCAACAAAAATGAAAATTAATTTCAGTGTTGCAACTGAGAGGTAAAACTCTAAACAACCTGACTTGCTTGCCTCTGTGCAAAGTTGACTGTCACACCCATTGTTAAGGTCAACAGACACTAGCTTTGTGTATTTATCACTAATATTATTATTGTTATTCACAGAAAGGGATTTAATTGAAGGATGTATGAACATAAACTGCAGTTAACAGACAATTCTCCATTCAGACAGATGGGGAAGGCTTTAGCCCCTAAACCCTATGGTGCAGCCCGGGCCAATGTGCGTGCAGTCATCTAGAAGGATGATTAAAACCTTTCCAAGAATCTCCAAAAAACAGAGGACGTGCTTCCTGGAAAGCAGCTGGGTTCGTGCAGTGGGTTACGTGCATGACACAGGTGTGTATTAATGGTCCTGGGGAAGATTGCCATTTTGAAACATGTTAATAAAGGACTCTTCTACATACTGCAGAGCTTTAGTTTGTATTCAGTTTTTATTATCTCTCATCGCCAGCAATGAGGCATCTGGCACTTCCACTTAGTGTTCCCCGGTGACAGGCCTAAGTGAGCCGCCTCTGGGTGTCCTAATTAGGAGGAAGCTGTAAACGGAAGAGTCAGGCAGACAGACAGACAGACAGACAGCGAAGGGTAGACTTGAGACTCTCTGTTGCTTTGCAGATAAGACGGGCTAATTAACACTATTCCAAGAGGAAGCACAGCAAGCAAAACTCATGAATCAACTTTAGTAACACAAGCATAGCAGCGGCATGAAACGAGTCTAAACGCAAGGTTAAAACACATGGTTGTGGTGCGTGGTTATGCCCTGCTGGGAATTGGAATTGAATCCCATCCTAAGGTTTCTAAATAACAAACACTGTGCTTTACAGTAAAGTTTTTTTTTTTTTTTTTTTTTTTTTTTTAATATAACTTTTTTTCTTTACTTGGACCAACTTGACTTGTTCCTCATCCAATGCAAAGTCCCCTGAACCATCAGACCCAGTAATATGTACCCGCCGCTAGGAGTTCAAAATATATGTTTGTATGGCTGAATCGTGAATCTAATAGGGTGGTCTTTGGAATTTATATACAGTACCCCATTGGTTTTGGCCAACATTTTGCAAACAGATTCACTGCTACCAGATCCTGCATTTTCTAACCCTATCACTCCTATCAGACGGTCTTTCTGGAATTTTCTTTTACTGCTTTAAAAATAGACCTCTTCTATTGCACTACGTGATAACATGTGATTTGAAGCTGCGTCGACGTCATTATTAAAACTGCCCTCCGAGAGATCTGTGCATTGATAATGAATCAGTAAATACCTGTTAGAGGCGACCGGAACTAACTGCCTGAGTTGATCATCCTATCGGGTGGGTCGTCACCACCCTGCAATGTGCCGCCCCTGAAAGAGCGCTCAAAGTCCGCAGAGCTCTGGCAATGCTGCCCTGGTCTGTACACCGTATAACCGTTTCATAAACACCTACCTGTATTTTATTTCCCTAGAAAATAAAACGCTGCCTCGTATCAAAGGTCTTTCTATTATCTAACCTTCATTTTAATTAACTTAGGAATTGTATCAACGCGGTTTCGATACGCCAGATGCATTTAGTATCTTATTAGCCCTATGGGTATTTTTTTTTAGAATTAAATGCGTGTTTATGTCAAATATGAAAAAAAGACAAGTTAAATCAATACTACCTGTTAAATAACATCTCTAGATTGTATTTTGGATATTTGCATGCATTTCTTTCACGGGTGGAGAGCTCATACACAGGCTACATGTTTCCTGACTGGCACGGGTGCCCCATTCCTATTGACTTGTCGATGTTCAGATTCTAATATCTGCCCAGACTGTGTAGTTTAAAGGCTATTCAATGCACACAAAGGGGCTGACAGTGAAATGTGCGTGGTTGCTGAGCGAGTTGCCGTCTCCGGGCTCAGCTCTCGCTGGTTTGACAGACATCACCGTACCTTTACCAGTTCCAGCTTCAACTCCTCAGCGTTAAAGTCATCTTCATGATAAAGGTAACGTGATATGCACCTATATTTCTATGTTTTGTATGTATATGAGTTATTGTTATGTATTATTATCCAGAGTAATTGGGGTCTAATTTTACTGTGTTGTTAATATGGTTCGTGAGTAGTCTTGTGTCCGTTGAGCTCACACCTATGTCCTAGTCTGCACGATCGTGTCGCTGCAAGGCTACAACAAAGGCTATTGTTGCACCACTAATTATTACGCGCGTGTTTTCAGATCAGTGTCGGAGGTCTGGGTTTCTTTTTTTTGTTTGTTTTCTTCAAAATCACAAAGACATATTGGAGAAGACGGTACGGTAATTCAAGCATGTTTGATTTTTCAAAACCATTTGCCTATATGCTACCGGCTGCCATAATATCCGGTGTTGGTTATTATTTTCACTGATGACACGTCTCTATTCACTTGCTATGTTTTGCTATTTAAATTGATTAAACATATATAGGGTATTGTATTTAAAAAATAAGCAGATAAACAATAAATAATTAAATCAATATGCAGGTGTTGTTTATGTTTTCCGAACCTTGGTGTCAAACTGCTAGCGTGATGTTATTTTTTCTTGTCTGTATTATTATTATTATTATTATTATTATTATTATTATTATTATTATTATTATTATTATTATTATTATATATTATTCTACGTTATTTAAATACAGATGTATGGGCTAGGTATACAAATCAAAATGTTATGTGTTTGTGGTTTTTACAATACCACTAAAAAAGAAGAGAGGGAGAGGAGAGGAGAGGAGAGGAGATTCTTTGATTTCCAGTCACAGATAGATAAACCTCCCTGTTGCCAGGGAGACGGATCTCCAGAAGCGTTTCGTTCTTTCATCTGCAGCAGTATCCCAGGATTTGCAAGAAGGTTAACGTACACAGATCTCTAGGATGACTGGAAGGCAAAGACGGAAGCAATAAATAACTAAATAAATAATACTAAATGCATAACACCATTTATGAACTGGAAAACAAGGAAAGGAAAAGCGAAACATTTCAACAACTGGGTGGGCTTGCTTGTGTTTCGTTCTTCATCCGCTTTGCTTTTTTTTAAAAAAGGCAAATTAACGTGTTTTCTTTTTGAGATCGCTTTTTTATATTGCATCTGTTAATTATATTGATAGCTGCCTCCTTCGATCCCTTGAACAGTGGATCGATAAAGGAACACATTACGAAAACAAAAACTTTTCTAAAATAGACCTAGTAGTAAACAAAACACACACACAATTAAAAAATAAATAAATAAATAAAAAATCAACGTTGCTTATATATATATATATATATATATATATATATATATATATATATATATATATATATATATATAATATATTTTTTATTTATTATTTTTATTTATTTATTTATTTATTAATTGGATCGGGAGTTCCAAGAGGCAAAGAATAAATAAATACAGATAATACAGTAGCAATAATTGCCAAAGCTGGAAAAAAGCATAACTACAACCCCGCAGAAGACTTTATTTTGAAAAAGCTATTTACACACACACAAAAAAAAATGTCTTATGCATTTGAAAAAATCAATCAAAGCGAAATAAATGCATGCGTGAATTCTAAAGGTATACTATTAACCATGCTGTGCACATTGAAATACATCCATGTCTGTGTGGTGGAAAAGTCAGCAACTTTTCATATCTGCTTAATTATTTAATTTGGTCTTTTTTTTTTTTTTTTTTTTTTTTTTTTACTTTTTGCACCAAAATACAAGATGTAGGGCCACCAGGGCACCAGTACCTAACTCCCCTGCAGGGTCTAGTTTTGTTTACTATTATTCTGAATGGTTCACAGTTCTGTATTCTAAAGCTAAGACTTCTATTCTTTTTCAAGCAATACAAAACTGCTTTGCTTGTCTGCAGGATACCTCTCCAGCGCCCTGCGATCCTTCAAGACCATGGCAGTGAGTGCAGTGTGAGGGAATGGGAAGTGTCAAGGAATCCAGTGTTATCTCTCAGATACAGATCTGCCCTGGACTGGTGATGGAGGGCTCCATAGGGGCTGAGCCTGGAAGCGACACCCCCTCCCACGGCCCGCGAGAGGGGGCAAGCTGTGAAGCTACCTCAAGCTGTGGCCCCCCTCAATCCAACGTCTATTCTACAAGCAACCACCAAAATGCAAAGAGCTGCTGCCAGCCGGAAACGACTGCGAAGAGGCCAATCTGCAATGCTCTCCAAAGCCCAGAAGAGACTTTTAATGTGAGCAAGGAGCACTGTGAGTATTTACCTGCTGGAGGACCCAGTGCAGCACTCAGTGTTAACGCAGAGCCTGAACCACGATTGAAAGACACATCAGTTAAGGTGGTAACAGCTCTTAAGATTGAGAGTGATTGTTCAGTGGCGTCAGGCAATCAGGGAGCTGTGGTGGGTACGTTGAACCGGTTCAGTGATGTGGATACTAACCAAGACTGTGACAAAGTGACTGCAGACAATCAAATGGAAAAGCAGGGGACGGGAGGGAGTGCAACCCTTCGAAAGGATCTTAACCTGAAAGTGTCCGATCATGAACATAGAGAGTCAATCAAGGAAGACGTCATTCAAGAGATGTCATTGTCACAACCCTGCAAGGTGGAGAAGCCTTCTTTAGATACATCTGGAGATCCTGTTCAACTCAAGGGGTCTTCTAATGACTTGCCAGATGATTCCAAAGTGATTACGAACGCAGGAGTAATAAAAAGAAAAGACTTAAGCCTCAAAGAGGCTATCAATCAGTCTAATTGCAGGGCTGAAAAGTATAACCAGGATTCCTCATTGCATGAAGACAAACAGAAATCTAGCATGGAATCTATAGCTGATCCAGGCTTACAAGAAACCAGTAAAGGAGATACACACGTAAAAGAAATAAAGGAGGTGCCATCTCTAGACAAGAAGGTCTGTGAGTTCCATCAGGAGAAGCTTGCAAAACACCCCCAGCCCACACGCAACCATGAAACCGAAGAGCTATCTACTGTGGTTTCAGGTCCTGAAAGTAATACATATACTGAGGCTAGAGACCAAAACAAGAAGCAATCTGGAGAGCTGACAATAACATCACATGCTACTTTGGAGGTCTGCGGCACCATTCAAGAAACTACCAAGCCCTTACAAGTAGAAATACATGATCAAAAAAACGCTTCGTGTAACGGAGGGCAAAAGGAGCTCGGGCAATTGGAAAGGAAGCAAAGGGAAGAATCACATTGCCTGGGTGAGGCTAGAATGAAGCTCACGCTACACGTCGAGACAGTGGAGGATAGCAGCGGTGAAGCAGTGGGTCTGTGCCTATCACAGAACATCCCTGGTGTTCACGCTGAGATTCAGGTCGGCCTGGGGGTGCCGTGCAGGTCAGCAGCAACCAGCCCTATGACACCGCCTGAGGGGTCTGACAGTTTCTTTTTCCCTGTGGGGAAGGCAGGGCTTGAGGAGGTTAAACCTGCCAAGAAGGATGCAGAGCTGCAGGTGGGCATGCAAGTAGAGTCCAGGTCAGTTGCCACTGCGCCCATGACTCCAGGTAGGAAGTCTCCCCAGGCTTCGTACCCTGAGATTCACATCAAAGGGGTGACAGAGGATGACAAGCCTGAGCCAGTGCGGGAGGTCAGGTGGGACGAGAAGGGGATGACCTGGGAAGTGTACGGGGCCTCCATGGAGGTAGAGGTGCTGGGGATGGCCATCCAGAAACATTTGGAAAAGCAGATTGAGGAACAAGGGAAGCAACCTCCGCCACAGCCCCTTCCATCGGCACACCCGCCACCCACAAACCCAGAGCTCAACAGAGCAAGCTCAGTCAAAGGTGCGCTGAAGAAAGCTGCCGGGGGGAAGAAGAAGAGACGGCAGAGGAATCCCTTTCGAGCTGTCCTGCAAAACCTCCACCGACCGCAGTGCTGCTCGCGGGCAAACACCATCGAGTGAAAGAGAAATCAATCACGTGTCTCAGCATTATGTCAAACCTTCTTAGTAACAGATTTTGAACTCCAAGCACCTAAGGCACATTTAAGCATTTAACATCTCTCACTTTTGTTCTCTCTCCATTGCTAACACTATCTAATACTTTCATCTCAGCTATTCAAAGTGATTTTTGAAGACTGCCAGACAGACTGAAGCCAAACATGAGAGAACATCCAGGAACTCAGTATTGGAGTTCATGCTGACTGCACTGCATAGTGTTATTATGCTTTGCTTTGGAGCAGCGTAAAAAGTAACTGTTTATTATAAACAGCAAGGTCACATCTACATTTATTGTAGACAGATGCAAAAAAATGTGTTGCTTTGTTTTTTCCTCCACCTGTGCATTTTATTAAAACCAAACGGTGATCTGTCATCAACATAACCTAGTATATTAAATATGAAAAAATGTGCATATGCATTACAGAAATACACACATAATTGACACCGATATTTGCAACTGCTGACATGTCTTCTTGGTAGCATTTTCCCATTGGTATGTTCCTTTGAAATTGAAATATAAAGTTCAAATTTGACACTTAAAATAAAAAAAAAAAAAAAAAACAGTAAAAGACAAAATGTGTGTTTTATTAAATAAAGAGTTAATTACATGCTAATAATGTAGGAGTTGCATGTCCTCTCCAGTTCATTACACATATTTTACTATAGAGTACACACTAAAAACATTGACTAGTAAGACCAGATTATCCAGAATCTTCAGGACATTCATTGACAAACAAAAATGCACAAGCATTATATTTACATTATACAAATAAATTAGTTTTCTGTAAAATACACAAAAAATTATAATTAGAGCTTATTTGCAAATCTGTGAACATCTTACACAACAATGGCAGAAGAGCAAACAAAGTGAGTCTGTAAAGCTCATTGTGTAGTCAAGCATGGGTCTGCAAACACAATGACGAACGAGCAGGTTATATGGTGGTCTAGCAAGACTGCAGCTGACCCTCCAAAATCCACAAGGATATTACATGCAAGAAAAACATGAATTGCAGTTCAAATATATTCACCAGGGGAACACAACTTTAGATTCCGATATGCACATTGAAATGGTTAACATGACTTTCCAATGGAAATGCTTCTCCTGATTCTATCAGAGAACTGGTGGGGGCAGAAGGTTGACCCAGATGCATTTGGTAAACAAAGCAAGACAAAAATGTGTAAAAATGTTTTGCATTACTGTAGATCAGAAAGAAAAAAACACAAGTACATTCTGAGGAGCAAAGTATCAAAAATCAAACAATTGATCGATTAGCGGGATTATCTATTAACGGCACTACTAGCGGCCAAATGCTAAAATGCTGTATTTTTTATTTAGTATTTTATTGCACAACAAACCAGCAGGAATGATATATATTTTTTAATCAAGGCTTGCTGCTGAGAATGAGCTGTGCTGTCCATTCCGTTCCTTAGAGATCGGTGGTGTCGAGGGCGGGGTTAGTGAAGGTGTAGGTGTCGTTGGTTTCATTTTCCTTGTTGTGCAGAGCTAGAGCTTGATCTAGGGGCTCAATATACGGCTGCTCAGTGAATTCCTCCTCCTCTTCTTCAATAATCTGACAAAGACACAGCAACGTGCAATCACTGGCAATCAGGATATCTGGTCTCAGAATCTGGAACTTGCTCACCACTAATCCATAGTAATCCATATTTGCAATCATGATGTGGTAAATCAGGGGAGACCCTGCCTGGGATTAAAAAGTGGACCAGCTGCTAACTGATGCTATAGGGTCATACATAGTGCGTGCAATTTGCTTAGCTTGTGATACATATTAAATTGTGATTGGGCTGATTTTACTTCACTTCTGCTTTGTATTTAATATAACTACCTTCACCAGTTGATGCATCTTGCTTACTACCTGCATTCTTGTGGACAGTAATTATAAATGTATAAAATATATATATATATATATATATATATATATATATATATATATATATATATATATATATATATATATATATATATATATATAGACACACACACACACACACACATCTTTACCATCAAATGCGTTGAGTCTTTTTCTGATATGTTCAGATCATCATTGTTGTCCAGTGAGTTCAGGCTGTGAAACAATAAGAAAGAAAAATGGTAATTGTATCTTATCAACCTTTGCATGCAACAACTACATCACTGGATATAGATGAGATCCATAACCATTGTGAAGCTTTAATGAAAATAAATATGCTCAATCTATGACAGGCCAGTAAAGCATGATTTATAACACATAATGACAATTCTATGACTGGTCCAGGACTTCACTTTACACTGCGTGACGTGCATACTGGCCTGATGAGTCAGGTAATGACAAATATATCAATATAAAATATGAAAGGAACCTAATGTGCCAAATTTTAGCAAGGGCTAATAATAGTTCATATAAAAATACATGAGATTAGAGTCCAAGCATGGAGCGTAATTCCCATGCATATGTAGACCCATTCAGAATTCTACTTGTAGAGACCATGCGTAGGGATCACCTTACCTTACTCGATCAGCGCTCTCTTCATCAAAACCCAGGTCAGTGGCAGAGTCAATATTCAAATTCAACACAGGGTTAGCCCTAAGAAAGTGGAAAAAGAACAACAAAATAAATAAAAAATGAGAGCGAGAGAGAGAGAGAGAGAGAGAGAGAGAGAGAGAGAGAGAGAGAGAGAGAGAGAGAGAGAGGGACAAGACAAGCTAACACTAGTTACCGTTTGTTGTTGTCTGTGTGGCAGGTATCATGCAGGTATCTTTGATTTAACTCTTGATCTGAAGCTTTGAATTATGAGTTATGATTAATAATCTCAGCACCTTGATTAGCACCTAGGGGTTACGGTCCTTCACTTATGAGCCAATTTTCTCTGATGTGATTGACTTGTGTGTGCAGGTAGTTTAATAAACCTGTGCTGATTTATCACTCCATTTCCCTCAGTCTGCAGCTTTGGCCATTGTTGTCCAGTGTCTGTTACATGTTCAACCCTAGGGGCAACAGTTTTCCACAATAAACCTCAACCCCAGTCTATATTGAGTGTCAGACTCAGCTAATGCTGGAACATGAATACAGGAGCTTGCTCTTCCCAAATAGATGCCTGCCCTCTCTGCTGTAGTATCCTCTGTCTCCACTCACCCATCCATGGTGTACTTGTTAGTCCCGGGAACCACAAGTCCACTCTGAAGGTTGTCTGCCATGTTTGAGTTAACTGACTTCAGTGCATGGACAGCCTTCAGTTTTCTTTTGTAGCTGTAATCAGAAACCATACAAGCAGACAATTACAGGTCTAACAGTGCAGCCCCCCTCAGTTTATTTATTTCAATCCCAGACACTACAGCATGCAAAAATGACAATTCCATCTTCACACTGCTAGCTATTCGGCAGCAAGTTACCATAGTAATGCAAAGAGCAAGTTTCACCTCCTGCAGTGACAGCAGGCTGACATTACCAAACTGACGTATTCCAAAATGAAAACAGATCACTTGAATGCAAGATATATAACCATGTACCATCAAACACAGTATAACTGATCTCCCCACCCCCAGTATCTCTCGGCCTACATTTCACATTTCCAAACACACCTTTGCATTCTATAAGACTTTAAGTTATATTACATATAATGCTGCTTTTATGGAAAGTTGCCTTGCAGCCACCATTCAATAGAGAATATAGCAGGTGCTGTATTTTGAATTTGAATGTGCCCGCTGTGTATGACTATTTCTCTTCTCATTTCCCTTTAACTCCTACCTTTTACTGGTGCAAACCAGAGCGGTTATCATGGCAGCCACCACAAGAATCAGAGCCCCAATTAAGCCTGCTATCACACCAATGAGCACATTCTGACTCTCAGGCTCCTTTTGCGACCCCGAGTCCTAGAAAGGGAGAATTCAAATTGCTTTGATTTCTTTATAAACACACAGATACTGTCAGCGACTGTGTTTGCATAAAACAAGTTGGATTTAGTTCTAAGAATGAGAGACAAACAGCAGGTTCCACTGCGTGGTGTAAAAGGCTGTACAGCTTATTAGCTCTGTTGCATTATATGTAGATAATTAAAACGTATAGTTGAACTGGCTTCCACTGGCATTGATTTGCTAAGTAGCACTTATTTGTGGAAGGATAATCTGCAGAAATTGAAGCTAGACATGGGGGGGGGGTCAGGACACAGTGGAGTGCTTTAACCCATGGTGTATCGCTCAGCGAGGTGTACAGAATGTGGAGCCAATAGCGCATTATGACAGCAATATGAGGTCGTTTTGGCTTGACAACTGCAATTAATTAAAACAAAACCCCCCCAAAAAACTTTATACTTACAACGTACACTAAGCCGTATTTGTTAAGCTCTTGAAATGCCTGAACGTCACTCTGAAGAACACTGTGAAAATAGAGTTTCAAAACAAAATGGAATGATCCATGATGGGCTCTTCTTATGGTTTTGAGGTTCATTCTCAACAGGTCAGTTCATTATCTACAGGTCAGTTCATTATTTGCAAGTCAGTTCATTATCTGCGGGTCAGTTCATTATCTGCAAGTTCATTATCTGCAAGTCAGTTCATTATCTACGGGTCAGTTCATTATCATCAGTTCATTATCTGCAAGTCAGTTCATTATCTACAGGTCAGTTCATTATCAACAGGTTCATTATCTTCAGTTCATTATCTGCAGGTCAGTTCATTATCTGCAGTCAGTTCATTATCTCAAGTTCATTATCTGCAGGTCAGTTCATTATCTGCACAGTTCATTATCTGCAGGTCAGTTCATTATCTGTCAGTTCATTATCTGCAGGTCAGTTCATTATCTGCGGGTCAGTTCATTATCTGCAGGTCAGTTCATTATCTGCATTATCTGGTCAGTTCATTATCTGGTCAGTTCATTATCTGCAGGTCAGTTCATTATCTGCAAGTCAGTTCATTATCTGCGGGTCAGTTCATTATCTGCGGGTCAGTTCATTATCTACGGGTCAGTTCATTATCTGCGGGTCAGTTCATTATCTGCGGGTCAGTTCATTATCTGCGGGTCAGTTCATTATCTGCGGGTCAGTTCATTATCTGCAAGTCAGTTCATTATCTGCAAGTCAGTTCATTATCTACGGGTCAGTTCATTATCTGCGGGTCAGTTCATTATCTGCAGGTCAGTCAGTTCATTATCTGCGGGTCAGTTCATTATCTGCGGGTCAGTTCATTATCTGCGGGTCAGTTCATTATCTGCGGGTCAGTTCATTATCTGCGGGTCAGTTCATTATCTGCGGGTCAGTTCATTATCTGCGGGTCAGTTCATTATCTGCGGGTCAGTTCATTATCTGCAAGTCAGTTCATTATCTGCGGGTCAGTTCATTATCTGCGGGTCAGTTCATTATCTGCAGGTCAGTTCATTATCTGCAGGTCAGTTCATTATCTGCAGGTCAGTTCATTATCTGCAAGTCAGTTCATTATCTACAGGTCAGTTCATTATCTGCAGGTCAGTTCATTATCTGCAAGTCAGTTCATTATCTGCGGGTCAGTTCATTATCTACGTCAGTTCATTATCTGCAGGTCAGTTCATTATCTGCAGGTCAGTTCATTATCTGCGTCAGTTCATTATCTACAGGTCAGTTCATTATCTGCAAGTCAGTTCATTATCTGGTCAGTTCATTATCTGCAGGTCAGTTCATTATCTGCAGGTCAGTTCATTATCTACAGGTCAGTTCATTATCTGCAGGTCAGTTCATTATCTGCAAGTCAGTTCATTATCTGCGGGTCAGTTCATTATCTGCAGGTCAGTTCATTATCTGCAAGTCAGTTCATTATCTGCGGGTCAGTTCATTATCTGCGGGTCAGTTCATTATCTGCGGGTCAGTTCATTATCTGCAGGTCAGTTCATTATCTGCAGGTCAGTTCATTATCTACAGGTCAGTTCATTATCTGCAAGTCAGTTCATTATCTGCAGGTCAGTTCATTATCTACAGGTCAGTTCATTATCTGCAGGTCAGTTCATTATCTGCAGGTCAGTTCATTATCTGCAGGTCAGTTCATTATCTGCAGGTCAGTTCATTATCTACAGGTCAGTTCATTATCAACAGGTCAGTTCATTATCTGCAAGTCAGTTCATTATCTGCGGGTCAGTTCATTATCAACAGGTCAGTTCATTATCTGCAAGTCAGTTCATTATCTACAGGTCAGTTCATTATCTGCAGGTCAGTTCATTATCTGCAGGTCAGTTCATTATCTACAGGTCAGTTCATTATCTGCAGGTCAGTTCATTATCTGCGGGTCAGTTCATTATCTACAGGTCAGTTCATTATCTGCAGGTCAGTTCATTATCTGCAAGTCAGTTCATTATCTACAGGTCAGTTCATTATCTGCAGGTCAGTTCATTATCTGCAGGTCAGTTCATTATCTGCGGGTCAGTTCATTATCTGCGGTCAGTTCATTATCTACAGTCAGTTCATTATCTGCAAGTCAGTTCATTATCTGCAGGTCAGTCAGTTCATTATCTGCAAGTCAGTTCATTATCTGCAAGTCAGTTCATTATCTGCGGGTCAGTTCATTATCTGCAGGTCAGTTCATTATCTGCAAGTCAGTTCATTATCTGCGGGTCAGTTCATTATCTGCGGGTCAGTTCATTATCTGCGGGTCAGTTCATTATCTGCGGGTCAGTTCATTATCTGCGGGTCAGTTCATTATCTGCGGGTCAGTTCATTATCTGCAAGTCAGTTCATTATCTGCAAGTCAGTTCATTATCTGCGGGTCAGTTCATTATCTGCGGGTCAGTTCATTATCTGCAGGTCAGTTCATTATCTGCAGGTCAGTTCATTATCTGCGGGTCAGTTCATTATCTACGGGTCAGTTCATTATCTGCAGGTCAGTTCATTATCTGCAGGTCAGTTCATTATCTGCAGGTAACTTCCATCTACCAATAAGGAAGCTCCATCAAGCCAGGCCGAACACCTCATATAACAGGACTGAAGAACACTGAGGTGCACTATGTAGTGTTAAAGAAGACATCAGCACTGAGTCCTGTTTGATGGCTATAGTGCTTGAGAATACCACACGAGAAGCATTTTGCGCTTCCATTCTTAATACTTACTTGATAATGTCTTTGGGAATAATAGCCGATCCATTTTGGTACACAAAGTATGCAGACATGGTGGAAATCGCTGTGACTCTGCAGATGAAAAGAATAGTATTTACAGGCTCTCTTGATAAAATACTCAGATCAAGGTGTAAAATACTCAGATCAAAGCTTAATAAGAAAAAATATTACAGTTAGCAATTGCTTTTAGTTCCAAGCCACAGTCGCCACCTAGTGGTTATGGAGTATAATTCCTCCTGAACAAGAAATGTGTGGAGCGTTTTTTTTTTCTTCAACGGTTTCAAGGAGAACAGCAGAGCATCCCTTTGCGCTTCTTACCTTAGACTCGTTTCCTGTTCAATTTGCACAACGTGCACTTTTGCATTGGTGGCTCCAGACAAAATGCTAGAATCAAGAGGAGACATTGTACACATTATGCAAGCCCTTAAAACTTAATTAGTAAAATCTATTAACAAGCATACATATTACCAATTCAATATTACAGTAGTATGACTAATAATGAATACATAAATAAATGCACACAAAAATAATCCAATGATGCTGTTGTAGAAAAGAAGATGTGTTTGATGGCCATACCTGGTGATGGGAATGATGTTTTTCCTGATTTCATCAGCAGACGATGTAAACCGGAGGTCAACACGGTAACTTGTGTCAATTGTAAAGATCTAAAAAAAATACATATAGATATAAAAATACACATATTCTACTGTCCTGTGGAGGGTTTTTATAAGTCATTAATTTAAAACAGTGGGGTTTCTATATGATGTCAGAGATAAGTAAGGCAGTGAAATCACAAATTCATGAAATAGTTACAAATAGATTAACATTCTTTAAATAACTCATGAGGTGAACCTTGAACAGTGCCTAATGTGCTCTCTATGGACTCAATTCAAATACAAACAGTATTCTGATTCATACCAAATAGCCAAATGAGATGCTATGGAACCACTGTGGCCTGTGTGCGTGTGTTTTTGTTGCTATGGAACCATTGTGACCTGTGTTTATCCAAACTGTACTTTGTCCTGTTTTCACATGATTTAGAAAGTAAAATGGCCGAAATAATCAATTTGTTGCCTAATTGTACTTAATAAACACACACAGACAACTTATTTACACTATATGCATGGTCTCCTGTGAAAGACTGAAAGCGCTTACGTCAAGCTGCATTGTGGTTTCCAAGGCTGGGCTTCCAGAGTCTTTAGCCAGGACTGTTACCTTGTACTTTCCTTTCAATGCATTGTTAAGGGTGTTTTCAATCCTAGAAAGAGATGTTGCACAGTACACGGCTTCTTAATGAACATTATCATGTTTATGTTATAGAGTATTGTAAGTATAATGAACAATTTCTTTTAGTTCCTAATGAAAGAGAGACACTATTTTCCATTCTCAATCTCACACCGCAGTACAAGAACACCACAATCAGGGAGGAAGCTGTCTGTGGTGTGCTTTTGTTAGAAGATAGTCTTCAAGCCCTACCTTATAATTCCCTTATAGATGCCATTTTCAATTGTAGTCTCTATTTTGAAAATGCCTGTCAAGGTTGTAGTCAAGCCCTCAGATGAGATAAACTCAACTTGCTGAAGTGAGAATATTATAACTTTATTTTGTCCAGAATCACGGTCACTGGCCTATTGAAAAGAAAATACATTTTATTGGCAGTTCCATAACAAAGTAATGAAATACATTTGCGAAGGTCTGAAGCCAACGTTAATTAGTGATCAAAGTTTTGCATACAATTGCACACAAAGCTTCAGCTTATCCATATTAAATTGTAAACCTTACAGTGTGGAGTGTTGATACAAAATTATATGGGCTGCCATTCTTAAGAATACATTGAAAAAACATTGATTGAATTACTCTTGGATGAGATAATAATAATAATAATAATAATAATAATAATAATAATAATAATAATAATAATAATAATAATAATAATTACATACAGACACATTTGCCACTTCAGTATCTTTGCCATCAACTTCTGGGACCAACACTGTAGAAATAACACAGGTCAGCTGGACTTATTCAATGAACCTCCAGCTATCCCACCAATTGTGAATCCTTTAAACTGATACTTATTGCCATGAGTTTTTCAACCAAGAATACCCAGGTTGTTTGAAATGGGAAATTTATGAAATGGAATTAGATCATGACTTGTGTCCCATTCCTGATGTTCTCGTTCTCAAAGTAGGGAGCAGTATATTTTAATATAATTACACAATTATGTATGAGCGCCTACTGTTTTTCAATGACACCAGAAAAAGGTGCCAATGTTAAAATGAATGATATCTGTAGATTAGAAACTGCTAGCAACGTTTTAATAAAAAATACACTCAAGGATTCAAATTCTGAACAGGAAAAACCTACCAAACAACTTCTCGTCTGAAATGAATTCTGGAGCGTTGTCGTTGATGTCAACAATGTCGATTTTCAATATCCCTGCAAATTAAAACAACATGACATTCTCAGTGAGGGGAGAACTGGTTTGAAAGCATATCTCATCCGGTCTGTTCTAGATTGGGCTTAAAACCGTTACATAATTTTCATCAATAAATCACTCTCCTTAATGATCCCCTTGACCAAATCTTCAACTAGGCAACAGTACAAATGAATAAATAAATAAAAGATGTGCGACTGCTCGTACCTGAAGTGCTGTGATTTTGCCCTTTCTCTGTAAGCGTATCTACCACTTGTACTTTCATCCTGACATAATGACAGGCCTCATAATCGATCACAGAGCTGTCGTTCACTGTCACTGAGCCTTCTGGACTCAGCCAAAACCAGTCCAGGCACTCATTTTCAGGGACGTCGTTGTTACATTGGCAGGTCACTTCCAGAAGCTCATAAACCAGAGAGTGATTGGTGTCAGAATCAGCCCCGGTTATGTTTCTCACCACCCCACTTGTGGATCTGTTCTCCTTCACGCTCACGTCAGTGAGAGACTGGACGTCGAGAGTCGGCCGTTCATCGTTGACATCCTGGACGGTTACCTCCATGGTGGCGGTGGCAGAATTCTGACCGAGGTCCGTGGCTTCGATGGTCAGAGTGAATTTCTTATTTTTTTCGTAATCTAGTTCAATGTCAGGGTCCACTGTGACGTTGCCCCTGTAACCGTCGTTGCTTTGGAAAGTGCGAATGATGAAGTTGCCGAAGCTGCCGTCAGTTATTCGGAAGGAGATACGGTTGTTGATTTCTGTCTGGTCCTGATCCGTGGCTTGCACAAACCCCACATAAGCACCTAGTGAACCATACGATAACAGCATCAGGCAGGTGTCTGATTACAACCAGGATCTGACATTTCCGAAAAATGTAAAGTTGTTATTACTGTAAAATCTCTATTATTCCAATTATCACAATTGCTATGGCAGACCCAGGGGAGTTCGTTAAAGAGTGGCGTAATGTAGACCCACCACTATTAAGATCATTAAAGAAGTCACCACAATACAATGACTGACCTTTATCACTCTCTCGTACAGAGCACTGATACACAGTTTCGGTGAACACTGGGTTATTATCGTTGATGTCCTTTAATTAAAAAAAACAAACAAACAGATAATATGTTTATTAGACTATGCATTTAAAATACACAGTAACATTGTGAAACCGCTCATTTCCTCTCTTGTGGTCCTCAGGACCTCTTTGATCCAATTACAGTCTTAATATGCACAGTTTACTGTAAAGTATTACTATCATGATCATAATTATAATTCACAAGCCTCACCTCTATATTGATAGTCACGTTAACGGATGAGGACAGACTTGGATGTCCCCAATCATATGCCGTCACTGTCAAGTGAATTTTTCCATTTAACGAAGGTTCCATGGCCTCTCTGTCCAAAGCCCCATTTATTGTTACCACGCCTGTCTCTTCATTGATGGTGAAGTTGTTACTGAACTCACTCTCTTCTATCCTGTACCGAACAACGCTGTTGTTAGTTTCCGGTTCGTCGTTGTCAAAAGCCTGTGGAGAAGAAGTAACGGGTAAACTGCAATCACACATGGAGGGAGGAGGGCGGACTAACTTTGTAAGAAGGTCCTTTGAGTTAGGATTAGCAATCTCACTCAACATATAAAACACTCTCAAGACATTCCATGCAAATATAAAACGATAGAAACACACAATCAAATGTGTTGGACTAAAATAAAAGCATACATTATAAAAACATTTACAAATCACAAATACAATCCTTAAGGGCTGTGTGTCAAAAAATGAGCTTAAAGACTACTAAAACAGTGTTATTATTCTTATGCATAATTTATAGACGTGTATAACAGATTATATTATATTATATTATATTATATTATATTATATTATATTATATTATATACCTCAATCTTAAGGTCTAGTTTCTCGTCAGGTCCTTCTTTAACAAAGACTATGTAAGAGTCCCTGGCCATTTTGGGGATCTGGTCATTAATGTCCAGGAGATTGATTTCCAGCACGGTGGTTCCTACGTTATTCACAGTGTCAGTTGCTTGTAAAGTGGCAAAGTAAACCGAGCGTGTTTCTCTGTCCAGATTTCCTGAATTCTTAACAGTGATTATCCCAGTTTTTTCGCCAACTGCAAAGAATTGTAATCTGCTCACGGGAAAGAGAACAAAGTTATTGTCTGTGGTGCGCAACAGAAGCCATGGATTATTCATGCATCAATAAACAGCAGACACATACTATATATATATATATATATATATATATATATATATATATATATATATATATATATATAGCGCAAGCAAGAGCAAGTCACGACTTAGCTAGTGAAAGAACGTTGTATAATATGCAGATCTGTCCTTACATGCTCTCAGGTAGAAGTCTGTAGGTGATTTTGTCGTTGTCCTCTGTGTCAGGATCGCTAGCCTGTAACACAAAATAAAAATAAATGCATAATCAGTATTCACCTCCCCTGAATGCTTATCCCTTGACCATGCCAAGGGATTGGAGTAATGTCTCCAAGTTTCTATTAGATGAGACTATGCCTCACACAGCTTCCCTCTGGTTAACTAGTGTGCTGCCTGACTGATGCCAACAGTGACTCTTTGTTGTGCTGTGGAACTAACACGTGTGGTGTATTAGTCACCACTAAACAATTCAATTGTTTGTATTTCTGATTTCTCTTTCAATTATTGATGACTGTATCATTTGTTTTTGAGTTATCCTATAGGAATCTAGGTTGAGAGCATACCTTAAGAGGGATAATTGAATATTGTGTGCAGTTCTGGTCACCTCGCTATAAAAAAGATATTGCTGCTCTAGAAAGAGTGCAAAGAAGAGCGACCAGAATTATTCCGGGCTTAAAAGGCATGTCATATGCAGACAGGCTAAAAGAATTGAATCTGTTCAGTCTTGAACAAAGAAGACTACGTGGCGACCTAATTCAAGCATTCAAAATTCTAAAAGGTATTGACAGTGTCGACCCAAGGGACTTTTCAGCCTGAAAAAAGAAACAAGGACAAGGGGTCACAAATGGAGATTAGACAAAGGGGCATTCAGAACAGAAAAAAGGAGACACTTTTTTACACAGAGAATTGTGAGGGTCTGGAATCAACTCCCCAGTAATGTTGTTGAAGCTGACACCCTGGGATCCTTCAAGAAGCTGCTTGATGAGATTTTGGGATCAATAAGCTACTAACAACCAAATGAGCAAGATGGGCCGAATGGCCTCCTCTCGTTTGTAAACTTTCTTATGTTCTTATGTTCTTATGATTGGCCACTGAAGCTGATATAAATAAAGGTACCCACGCTTTAAGGTCAGACTGGTTCAGTTTATGTTCAGAGTGTGATTATTCTCTCTGGAAAATAATTAAATGGACACTGGAAATATAAAAGTGACCACTGGACTCCTATTGCTCTGACCCATTACAGTATCTATCAAGAATGCACAGTTGCAATGGAATTCAGTAAATATGGTTTTGTTCAATGTTTCTTGTTGAGGAGTTGGCTAACCCACTGATGATTAGAGCAGTAAGCTAAAGAAAGACCTTACTGTGATGGTTGCTATGACTGTTCCCGCTTCACTCTTTTCCTTCACTTGTAGCTGGTAGGTTTCGTTCTGAAAAGTTGGTCTGTTGTCATTAATGTCAATGAGGTGGATAGTAACGGACGCAGTAGAACAGCAGTCAACCCCTCTCCCTGTGTCATTGGCAATGATCTGAAAACCAGTGAAAAGTGCTCTAAAATAAATCAATTCCTTTAGATGTCAATCTCCAACACATCAAGCCCCCCCATATACACCTTCACCCCTAACACAATGGATGCAATGCGTTATCCTTCTGTTACCCAGCCCAGGAAGGGTCTGCCTTCACTCTACAGTCAACAGACCAACAGTGGTCATTGGAGCACGATCAGAAGAAGTAGCCCCAGTTGATTTTGCCGCAAGAAATCATCCTGACATGCAATTTGGATCTTGTCATCTTGTTAATCTGCCCTCACCTCCTTCATTCGGTTCTGTAATTACACAATTTGTTTGCGATGTCTCTCTCTCAGGATTATTTTAGCAGGTCCTTACCTCTACACTCATGGTATGTTCTTTCTCATAGTCAACGTCATTTGGGATCAAGACCTGAATCTGCACCTGGCTGCTTCCAAAGACATCTTTCGGAGCTACTGAGAAGGCTTTGGCATTTGGTCCTTGTAGGGTCAATACAAACCTGGCATTAACTCCCTAAAAAAGGATAATAGAAAAACAAACCACTGAATTGTTAATCCATGTATTTACAACATTACTTACACATTGAACTTGCAAACAAATTTAAAATGTCATTACTACTGGAAATAATTGAAGAAATACAGAAGCGCTATCCTCCTCTAAATGGAACAGTCAAACGCTGTTCAGCAAAAATGATTTGGAACTCCAAGAAAACAGCATCCACGTAAATTCAACCAGCTCCATATACAGCAGTAAATAAAAAAGAACAGACTAATTGAACCAAGGCTGACCTCATCCGGATCTCGGGCTACGATGGTCAGGTTGGCCACTGACACCCCCATGGAGGAATGTTCCTCGATGTAGCCAGTGAAGCTGTCCTGCTTATCACTGCTGTAATCACATTCCGCCTTGCAGTTGTAGAACTCAGGTCTGTTGTCATTGAGGTCAGTAATACTGATTGTCACATTGGTTGATGTTTTTGCTGGTTGTCCATGTATGTTATTTTCTTTCTCCGTAGCCTGAAATGAAGATGATCTTTATTAACCCAGTATGGTTAGCTGCTGCTAAATCAATAGACGAGTTACATTCTTGCAAGGTACACTACCAGTGTAAGCCCAGGAAACTATTAATACTACCAGTAAAACACAACATGACACATGACAAAGGCTCAAAACTGAAATAAAAGTTGTTCTTGCTTACTGTAACCATCAGTTCAACAACCGCATTGATGTCCAGTAACTGTTCTCTGTCAATAGGTTTAGACACAGATATTTCTCCAGATAATTCATGAATTGTAAACTTTTCAGGTGCATTGCTAGCTGCAGAAACAAGAAGGATTAAAAATAATGATCTTGCAAAAGATTAAAGACAGTTCATGCTTATCTTGTGTATGTTTTGTAGCTGCACTTAATACATGCGGCTAAATTTTGCTCCATATCCAATGAATTTAAACTATCCATTGCATTTGAACCCATGCTTTAAACTCTCTGCAGTGCTTACCATCAATGGAATAGAGGATTATGTCGTTGATTCCTTTGTCACCATCAACCGCTTTCACTGTAAACACAGAATGGCCCTGAAAGCCAATGAGACATTTCCCTTAATCCAAGTCAGAAGTAGAACAATAAAAAAAGACTTTGGAATAAGGTTAGAACAAATATTGACATGAATAAATATTAACTAGAATATTTTATGACTTATCTATTCGTACTGAAAAATGATTACTGATAAAAGCACCCATCTTTTCTCTCTCTCTCTCTCTCTCTCTCTCTCTCTCTCTCTCTCTCTCTCTCTCTCTCTCTCTCTCTCTCTCTCTCTCCCCTTTATAAAACCTACATGTCAAACAAAGACATTTCAGAGGTTTAAATAAATTCTCACAAATTTATTGGGGTTTTAGGGGGGAGGAGGGGGTGTGGTTTCCATTTTAAAATTTTCGTAATACCCCCCCCCCCCCCACTCTTTTTTTAATATAATTTAAGTTAATTTAGATTATTTTCATAATTATGTCATTATCATCAAAACCCACTTTAGAATATGTAATTTCATGGCAAGCTTGGTTGGTAATAAAGGGAGGTATAATTTCAATCCCTCGAAGAAAACATTTTGTTTCATTGTCTTTGATTTATAATAACATAAGTGATTCAAAATGACTCACAACAGGTGTGTGTTCTTCAACGGAGGTCTGATAGGGTGCGTTTAAAAAGACTGGGTTCCTGTCAGGGACATCTTTAACATTAATGAATCCATAGGCTAAGCTGCTTTGATAAATAAAATTACCATAGAGTATCCCACCATTGTCCTAGAAGAGAAAAACAGAAGATATCTAAGAACAGAGTATGAATAAGCAAATATCTGTTCTGATGAAGACTCAGGTCTCACTGGTGAATCACTGACATGAGGTGTGGGAGGTATTTGATAACATTGTTTTGCCATTACAGGTAATGATGTTAATGTCTATCGAGACACATAATGTGAAAAACCCACTCTGGCCTTACCGTGGCTCTGATTTGCAGCTGATAGTAGGTGCTTTTGTCGTTGTAGTTTAACGTGCCATTGAGCTTGACATCTCCATTTCTCTCAATAACAAAAAGATCCTGGTTTCCAGCACTGCCTGGCACAACCTGGCAAAGAAAGGGTAGGTGATAGTTATAGTCCACAAGAGGGGGTTTACAGTGTCTGCTCAATCAAAGGGGGCGGTTTCATAAACTTATCCAACAAAAGAACATTCAAAGATTTCTGCTTTTTTACAACTCCTGCATTGTATAATTATTTTTTCATTCCTACCTCGTCAATAGAGTATGTCACGAAAGCATTTTCGTCTGCGTCTGTTGCACTAACTTTAAACAGCACTGTACCATCACTTATGTTCTGCAACAGAAAAAAGTCATCACTTATTAACTGTTGCAAGGACCAGGAGATGAAACTGTGCCTCATGTTGTCCATCAAGATGCATTTCTGCAAAAACTATCTGTAAAACAACAGGCAAAAGAAAAGAGTTTCTAAACGCACTCACCTCATTGACATCCTTGTTGTATGGGGCATTTATAAATATAGGTCTATTATCATTTGCATCCTCTAGAATTACAGTAAATGGCTTTGTCACCTAAAAAAAAATAAAAATAAATTAGAAGTGAGTAATTCTGCAGAATATATCTGAAAACTCATTTGATATTGAAATGTGATTTTTATAGCTGCTGCTAACACACACGCGTGTTTTTTTTGTTGTTCATTTTCATACACTAAGTTTGTACTTACCATATCATTGGTGGAATCTTTAACCCCCAGCACTACAGTAAATTTAGCCTGGTCCTGATGAGAAAAAAAATAAAATAAAGTTATGAAATAACAAAGTGCCCAATGCTTCATTGTATTAATACAAAGTATTAGTCATGACTTAATACAATGGATCCCAACTTATATTTAGAATGGGCATAGGTGCAGAAAGACTGGTCAATTGACAAAATTCAAATACAGAGAATAAGGTTTAAATAAACCCTAATTAACCCAAACTCTAAATTTAGTTAAGATTCAGGTTAGGCTTATGGTAACAGCTCAAAAAGAATGTTTTATGAGTTTGAAAGAATGTATTGGGCCAATTGTTGTTGTCGGATATTGTTTTCTACATGCCAACATTTTTGATAATTACACAGTGTTAAATACTGAACACTGGACTTGGCATGTTTGTCTATAAACACATATTACATTCATTAAAGTTTGGAAGGATGGGGCTCAGTAAGGTCCTGCACCAGGGGCCATCTTCCTCTTCCTCCACCATTGGTCTGTGAGGTAGTTAACGCAGAACTTAGTGTTCTGTGAGAACTTATTTACAGTCGTTATCATTGATCATTCACGCTCTCTGAAATTCTCCATTGCAAATCCTTCAACCGACTCACTGTTTCAGAAGGGTTGGGGCCCTTATTCACTTTCAAATAAAATACATCTCGTGAACTCACCAGTTAATAATCATTCTACAGTGCCCAAGGCAGAAAGCTGAGTCTCTGATTAAGTGTATTAATGTAATGCATTGTTTTCACTTACTGGTATCTCTCGGTCTAGGAGTGATTTTATTGTTACTTCCCCTGTCACTTCATTTACATTGAAGAAGTTTGCATTTTGTCCAATCATACTGTATTTTAAGACATCATTGTCATAATCGACAGCACATATCCAGAAAGCATGCTGACCTGATGAGAAATGGAACAAGTTTGTAGGTTGCTTTGGTAACTAAAAAAAATAAAATAAAAGTTTGTGGCATTTCCAGTAGATCCACCAAGACAAGATCAATTGAGCAATACAAGTTCATTTTCATTTGAGTGGTCAAGTAGGACGTTATTATCAGGACCGCAGGAAGGGAATAAGAAGAAAATGTAACAAAATTAATAAATCCGCTGAGCCAGTGTCAGTCCAACCTGTCAGTCTATCAGATGGTCATGTTCCAACCAGGAACTAACTGATCAAATCAACCCCGAATTCAACTCAGTTATTTATTTATTTATTTATTTAAACAGGAGATGTACCGATTGAGACTGAGGCCTCATTTACAAGGAGGTCCTGGAAACCAATAAAAAGACAATTGAAAAGTACAAACAGCACAATAAAAAACACATGTGGTTCAGACTTAATCAGCAGCATACAGAGATCACAGAACAATAAACAGGACATGCCTATGTTTTAATGCATGTCTGTTTAATTGATGCAATAACAAAAACTACTTACTTATATTCAAGTCTTCTCGTAACTCTACATAGGTCATGTTTGTACAAAAAGCAGGTGCCAAGTTTCCAGAAACTAACAAGACAAGAAAAAACAGATTCATTAAAGTGAAACACAGAATGAATTGAAGAATGATCCTAAATGCAGCTTCCTCTGCAGGGTCATTTATAGATATCTCATGAACACTTCATAGCGGTTTGATATATTATATAAATACAAGAACAAAATGAAAATGATATATTACCAATTGAGATATATGTGAATAATATATATTTTAAGCAATCACTTATTTATTTTCTAAGAGGTTAAAAAGTGGTTGTTGTTTTTTTTTTTCTGCAATGTTGTGTTTTCCGTGTTCAAAATCATCATGTGTGTATCAGCACAAGTACAGCAATGGCAACAGCAAGAAGATTTTAACATGAAGAGAAAGCTTCTCACCATATTGCTGTGATGGGTCTAAATCCTGTTTCAGAGTCACTGAAACTCATTGTTTTTTTTTTTTTAATTCTATATTGTTATTTTCTAAGGAATAATATATTGATATATCAATAAGGTATTAATTACTAAAAACAAGAATTTCCCTCTGTGAAAACAACATTTACAAATGCCTTATACTTGTTTGGCTTTTATTGTGGGGCTCAACAAATGATGTTCGTTTTGAGTTAACGTTAGTTAATATATACAATATAGTAAACTATTTGTAAACTTTTATAAGACAGTTATACAAAAATCTACATGTTAAAGCATTGCTCCATTCACATGTTTAACACTAACGTGTACATGTGCTTATCGCCCTGATTTCCAATGCAATGTGTGCAGTGCTGTATCTCACCAGAACCAAAGAAGCAGGGCAGCAGCAGGACAAGCACTACCGTGCTCCTCATCTTCACTGTTACTCCGAGTCCCAGGCAAGCTGGAAACAAACCCCCACACAGTGCCTGTGTTAGTGACACTAGAACATTTTCACTCGTCTGCCCGATGCTTCCCGTCTTTGCTGCTGCAGATTAGCTCTAGTCACAACTCTCTACTGTAATAATACTTAACAAAGAGCTGGATAACTAACGAAGTGCAGATTGAACTGTTCACAGTGACGAGAGAAAAAAAAAATACACAATGTAAATAATTTTTTTTAAATGTTTGTAATAAACCCTGTCTTAGAATACAATAACCTCCTCAATACACCATGTATTCTATTTATCTACAAAATGAATAAATACGCATACATATTCTTAGTTTATAGTTCAAAGGTGCACAGATAAATAGATATCCACAGATAGCTCTTGTTGAAGAGCGCGAAATCCTAGTTCCGAGAAATGTTAGCCGTTTTAATCGTACCTTCAACACAAAAAAAAGAACCCTTTCATTTAAACTACATGGAAGTAAATAATGCTTTGCTCAGATCCCCAAAAAGAAGAGATTTTTCTTTACTTGCCTTGGTGAAAATATCCCTTTGAAATTGTGAAGTGTGTCTCACCAAGAGAAGGAAGACCAATGAAACAGACCTTTGCCTTCTCAATGTAATTTACATCTCTGGCTGATTAACTGCCCCCAGCTGTAAATGTAAATCATTCACAAACCATAAACGAAATAGAACTTCATTTCACGTTTAAAAAACAAGAAGCTATTTGACTTTCTAAAAACAACATAAAGCTACTTAGTGGTTATATTAGCAGCTGACAGACCTGTTTATAAAACTGGGTGGTCCCACAGACAACTGTCTCATGAACCCTACAAAGGCAGTGTGGAGGCTGTGTTGGTCCAGGGCTCAGAGCGATCTGAGAAGCTGGAGAGCCTGGGTTCAAAATCCAGCTTTGCTGCTGGTTCAGTCTGTGACTAGGAGAGGTTCCAGCTGGCCTCCTTTCGTCTTACATTAGCAGTGAAAACACTTTGGGACCACCATGCCACTGCACTACAACAAGCTGTCAATCCTAAATACTGTCTTACCAGTCTAGAGGTGCTTATAGGGTTGTGTGTAATGAAACGAGAAGGCATGCTAGAGAATATTATATTAAAAACACAAAACGAAACAACATTCTATTCTATTCTATAGATGGGTCAAACTTACAATCAAAGTGTTCTCAGGTATACACAAGTTCCAAAACCGTTCCTTCTGTAAAGTCCACCCAGATGTTAATTGCAACACTTCCAATATTCTGTACAGTAAAATCTGTGTTTAACATCCCCAGCCCTCACCTCCACAGAGGGACTTGATGGTCTGTTCCCATTCTAACCCCCTTGCCACGGTGAAATCTTGATCCAGACCAAGCATAATATTCATGAGTGTCGTTAATTTATTCATTTCGTTATTAACTACAGCAGAAGACAGAACAAAACCCTAACCTACATTTAGGCTATTCATTGAAACAGAGGGGCTGCTGTGTTTCCACTAATTGGAAGGAATTTTATTGTGTATTGAAGACTAATTAATCCATGGAAACCCATCAATTCATGATGTCTGGCAGTCATTAATTTGATCTTCAGTGCCCCTTTTCCTCTTGCCCTTCACTTATTTCGGGTCTGAATTCACAGTATCCCTGTGAATGCGTTAACCCTTCCTCCATTCACAGCACTGTCTAGAAAATACAGCTATGAATTTAAAGAGCTCTGTGAACACACATCTTTAAGAACTTAGTTAAATGTCAATTTTGTATTTCATGAAACCCCTTTCAATTGTTTTAGAGAATTAGTTTATTCTAACTTTTTATATAGACTGTCATTAAAAACAGTCCTCATAAACCACCTATGGGGCTCCCAAGTGGCACATCCTCTAAAGGCACTCCATGTGGAGTGCAGGATGCACCCTATAGCTTGGAGGTAGCCGGTTCGAGCCCAGGCTGTTCCACTGCCCACCATGAATGGGAGTTCCCAGGGGGCGGCGCACAATTAGCCAAGCACCGCCCAGGTGGGAGGGCGAAGGTCAGCCAGGGTGTCCTCAGCTCACCACACACCAGCGACCCCTGTAGACTGGCCGGGCGCTTGCGGGTTTGCATGTAAGCTGCCCAGAGCTACCTTCAACACTGTAGCTCTGGGCTGGCTACATGGCAGGCCAGCAGAGTGAGAAGAAGTGGTCAGCTGATGACACACGTTTCACAGGACAGCGTGTGTTAATCTTCGCTGCTCCCGAGTCAGCGCAGGGGTGGTATATGGAAAAAAAAAAAAAACCCATGAAAGATTTGTTAATAGCATTTTTGGTGTGGCGCTTTTGTTATGGGCTGTGGAGGACATTTGATATAATAACCTAATCAGATATTTATAAACAGTTCTGGACATGATGACTAAACAAGCCCATCTGTTAATGAATGGGTGGAGACTGAATTTGTCACTGCTGTCAACCGTTTATCTTGTACAGTAAGGTCTAAAGTGCAGCTGAAAGAACAGTGAGATAATGGACTGTATGTTATTGCAGATTTTAAAAAAAAAAACAGCATTGTCATTTAGGAGGTATTTTTAGGGCTTTACCAAAGGTCATATTATAAGATACTACGGAAACAAGAGTACCTGTACCTCCAGGTAAGCTTGGGCATTTTTTTCTTTTTACATTTTGTCACCCGTACATCACTGCTATTCTGCATTTGACCCACACAATAATCCTCTCTTTTTCTCGCTCTATGAATAAAATAAAGTGTGATATTCATAAGCTGCCAATAACTACATTCCAGAGCAGTTTAATGGATATCAAACTGTATTTTATCATGAAAGCATTTCATAAATACCTCGCAAGTGAAAAAGCCTCTACAAGCTTCCCACAGTGAAAGCATAACAAAGTGTAATAAATCAAAATGAAAGCAATGTGAAGAATAGGTCAATGTTATAAAGCCCAGAGAGATCTGTCTAATCATATTGAAACAATGGCAAACCAGCATGGAAAATGCTTAGTAAAACCATGGGAAAAGCTGGGGGAAATTACCATGCAAATTAACAGTGGCAAACTTGTATAAGGGGGCTCCACATGGCAAGAGGGTAGGGCTCTAGTACAGTTTGTCTCTGAAAACAGCCACGGACTTATGTAACAGGGTGGAGGCTGGGTGCAAACCGGCAAGTCCTCAAACCACAAGCAAGCACCTTAACCACAGTGCAAAAGAGCCAGGTTCATCTGTCTTCCTTTAGAGCTTTTAACCTCCTCTCATCTCAGTGAGGGGGAACAGGACCCATAACGACAGCATGTAAAGCAACAATGTCCGTTACACTTAAAGGAGTCCAGCTTTACCAGGAGCTCTGATATTCCTGAGAAGAAAAACTTATTACAAACAACTAAAAGCAGTTATGTTTCTGAAGTGGGTGCGCCCCACACAATGCTCAGGCTGCCCTTTGAACAAGGAAAAAAAAAAAAAAAAAAAAAAAAAAAAAAAGCACAGGAGTTTGTGATAATATAATATCGGCATTGACACATTGACTTTTATTGCATTGCTTTCTCATTCTCTTTAGCTCTTTCAAATGGACCCTGATGGGTTTTTAATTTATTTTTATGAGCGTATGAGAGGACTAGATGAATCTGTGCTTCGTAATTAACAACTACAAATGTAGTGCGCCCGTTGTTATTATCACTACCTGGTTCATCATTAAAAAAAAAACTCTACTTGTATCCATCTATCTACTTTTCTGTTGTATCCGTTTACTGGCAATCGTTATAAGAACTTTTTTCTAAAATGAAAAAAAAAAAAAAAAAAAAACACCAGTCACAATTATATAACTAATAAGAAGAATCACAAACTGGAGTGTCTTGTTATGAAACTTTATTAGATCCAGTTTATTGGGCTCCTGGTCATTTGGAGTCTGTTTGTGTTTTATTAACACCCAGCAGAGTGTAAAGTTTGCATGATAACTGAGGTCTGCAACTGGATCACAAGGCCTCAGCCTTGTTTGCGTTTCCACTAGAGAAACATGCCAAATCTGGGCCAAAGCTGTCCCCATTACTAGTATAGAGAGCACTGTACCCGACCAACTTTAGCAAACTATCCTTTCTGTGGATTGGAGGCAAAGGCAGCTGGGTTATATCACTAATGCACAATTTGAGTCATTCCAATCCAGGACCATGTTCCAAACAGGACATTGAAAGCACTCGGGGTATGGCAGGGCCATGCTTAGAAACAGCAGTTTAAATCTAGCAGAGATCTAGCAAACTGCACCTAAATATGTATGCATTTGATTAGCTGTGGCTGTCAGGCATATCTGTAGAGGAAGTATCTATGTGAATCTTCACAGCATGAGTGTCATAATTAATCTTTTATTTGACACGAAAGGGGCAAAAGATCGTTGCCATGGGGATGTGTCTTAGCAAAACGCAAGCAAACAGGAGATTTAAAACAGTGAGCGATGGCACGGGCAGGATTGCTCCAGGGTATATACATGTAAAGTGTAAATTCCATAGGTCTGCTTTATGACAAATCCCAGTGGCAATAATCTAACGTCAAATAGAAGCAGACGATGGATTGTTCATACCTCCTGGGAAGGAATTCAGGAGGATACTGTAAAAAATGTAAAACCCTAAACACTTTTCACCTGCCGTGTGATCTTCATGTTCGATAATGAATTTTAAAGAACTGCCTGTGGCTTAGCTAATCACAAGCTATATATATTATGTGTACCGAAGTTTCACACTGTGAAAATAGGCTATCGTAGGGGCTCCGGCAGGCACAGTTTTCATATTGGTCTAGCTGACAATCAGAAACTGACATTAAAAACCGTGGCTAATAATGCAGTCCTGGCAGTCAAAGTCAAAACTACAAGTGTGACATTGACAATAAACACTGGAATATGAATATCAAATTGTATTATATTCATAAACATTTGCAACGCAGCAGCGAGGTAGGTATAATGGTGTTTGTAAAGAGAGCAATCATGCAGTGATGTCATCGTGTTACAGAGTACAGTAATGCATATATTGCCACCTAGTGGAATAGTAATGAAGTGACATGTGTCTCAGATATTGATATTGAGAGTGGAAGGGTTTCTGGCCACCCCTGCTCCCCACCACCCCCTCCCAGTTCACCAGGTCACCACTGTACGGGAGTCGAGTCTGGGTTGAGCCATCTTCATTGACAGAGACTGTGGTTTGAGCAATGCTGCTCTATACGGGGAAACACCTGCCCACCGACCACCCACAATAAGCCCTCTATCAAAACACCACCATTCAAAGAGGTGCTTGAAATGGAAGAAAATGTAAACGCTGCAGTTGCTATCAGTATGATAAACCTGCAAACCAACATGCAAGTATTTCCCAGTGTCAACATTTCTTATTGATTTAACTGGTAAAGCGCACTTGCAGAACAATGACTCCCTCTAATCTAAAAGCTATTAGAGTAATACCGCAGCGAATGTACTGCTGGCTGTTATATTGCGGTGTCTGGGCAGGGGGATGACATCATACCGCTACTGCATGTATAGTAAGCCGAAGGAACTGACTACACTGCACTCAGCAGCATTGTCAAGCACAGGACCAACGCTTCGGATCTTATGTAACTCAAGCTAATAGCAAGAAACTAAGATCATCACAAACCAACTGCACGCCCCTTACCGGGTGGGAAACACGTACTTGCAGACAAACAAGTAAATGCAATTTGTGTCCAGACTGTAGATGAAGTGACCTACATGCAACTGCACGACATGTTCTTCATCGACTCTGAAACATGACATTGGGAACGGAAGGGGGTGGTGGGGAGCGGGGTGATAAAATGCTGTCTGTTTTATAAAGTCATTACGGTAACTTTCTGCTCAACACATTCAGCTCTGTCAAAATGAAGACGAAAGGGGGTGAACTGCAAAACGAACGCCTCTTTGCTAAGTCTTGAAGCCAGCATCAGGGCACACATCATCTCGTTATATATCAGTCACTGCTGGTTTAAGTTAATGTTTTTCTGCTAAAACGCTACAAAAATGTTAGAAGCCGAGGCGGAGAGAATCCCTATGCGGGCGAACCTACCTTTATTTTGACAGATGTGGTCGAGCCCACGGACTGTTCCATTGTGCAGGAACAGCTCAAGACAGAAGCGATGCACTGAAAATATGAAAGAGATGTGAAAAGGGATTATAATGGGACTGATCGAGGGATAAAATGCCTGCAAATTAACAATCAGGTAACCGATCGGAGCTTTTCTGTTGTTATTCTTTCGACGTGGTTGGGGGTTTAGCTGCGTTGTTTTTGCGAGGAATCCGATTTTCAGATGATTGCATATTGCTTTTCTGGTTTTTACCAGCCCGGAGCCCCTCCTAGTTTTGCATGTTGCAATGTTTACATTCAGCGTTAAATTAGTGCTAGTGCACACTGCTGTGCTCGGGTTGAAATCGCTGTGTGTTAATTGTAAAGATTAAGGGCATTCTGTAACGCTGCATCTCTCACGTTTTTATTTAACCCAGAATTACCATCGGGGCTGCAACATTGCGGTGCTTTTCTGCATTGGGACAGCCCAGGTACAGGCCTGGCTGTGTAGACTGTGGTACTGTAAGGTGTTGTGCTGTATTACCATTAGCATAGCATTTAAGCAGCTCGGAGATCAAGAGGAATCGAGCATGCGTACGCTAGGCTGACCGTTTCTATATTAAACGCGAGCTTGACTAGACTTGTTTCGCATTGAAATCTAGTTGTACATTGTCGTTGCAAAAGATGTTAATTGTTGTACTGTTTGTGTCCGAATAATATAGGTTGCAACGCCCACTTAAGTTTAAAAATAGCCATGCTCGACTTCCTTTAAACACTGCGTTAATTTCTATTAGGGGCACGCTTTCTGTACCTTTTGCACGCTGATTTTATATTTTTTGATTGTTTAGAATAGACTGACAAGTGATAAAATCAGTAGTTCTCGGGTACATCTTCCACAAAAAATATTATCATCACGTTTTTTTGTGCAACATTTAATTAGTTCTATCTTTTTTTTTTTTTTTTTTTTTCTTGCGGCAAACCGCTTTACTCTTATATAATCCATCTTCAAAACTGCAGCAGACCCTATGTCTAGGGAGGTTGGTACAGCTCAATTCCCCTTTTTAAAACCTGAGCTTGTGTACAGCTTCCTGGAGGTGTGTGTGTGTGACAGCAGGGATATTCACAGAACATTAAGTGGCACAATAATATATGTTCAAAGATACTAATCCAAGTTTGTGACGCACGGTATGGTTTAAAAGCTGCACGCCAAGGTCGGTTGCGGCTCCTAATAATTTACATGCACAGGACTGTATCTCCAAAATACTACTCCATTCCATTCTCGCTCTCTAAAAATCTAGAAGCAACTTATTAACTTCTGTATAATATAGATTGATGTCGATCAACATAACGCATTGTTTACGTGTACCATTTTAGTACCATTCCAAAGATGAGACAATTCGATTTGATATATAGATATCATGTGTCTCACTTTGAACAATATGACACAGACAGTATTAAAGTGTGGTTCTGCATGGCACATGGAAACAGTGCACTGTGCAGACTGGCCTTGGCGATTTCTCTGGGCTTTTTCTTCCCTCCCATACACGTTGCTACATATAAAAGCAGTGTTTCAGAGCCTGTTCTTTAAGAAACAGTGACTCATTTGACTAAAGGTGAGTCAGTCTGCCTACCCAGTACAGTCTTCCTCTCCTGCAGCACTGCGTATCAGATAGTCACAGAGAGTGGAATGGCACTGGATTAGGGTTAGGGTTCAACTTTCCAAAAGTGCATCCTTTAGACTGAAATCAAGGGTCCTTGCAATCTGTTTCACCTTTAATTCAGTCTTGTTCAACTGGTGAATCCCATGCAAGTTCAGCTGGTTTGCTGGCAGTTATCTGTACGGTGCCTGTGTCCAAGAGAGACTTTCAGATGGTAATAGCACTCCTATTGTGTCGCGCCTTTATAAGAGCCTAGTTAGACGCTGTGTGTAGTTAACAAGTTCAGACTAAGACCTGGAGCAACAGAACAGCATGAATCAGCTTCAGAACTAAATCCAGTAAACACATGGTGTGCAAGTAATGAGCGCTCCAGATCAGGACCCACGTTCGAAATCGTGTGGCAACAAAGTGCTGATGGGATCCAGCCCTTGAGTAAATAAAGCATGAATTGTGAAGCATACAACCATCTCTGTATTCATTACCTCCAGAGCAGTGGCTGCAGCTGCACATGCAAATCCCACCATCAGGGCAGATGCTTTGAAGAGAACAAGTTTTGCTAGTCATCTTGAAGCAGTGGTGAGCTGAACATATATTTATTTTTCGTGCTCCACTGTACTTCACAGGTTTTCTGACATGCCTGGTATATCTGTATATGTACTGCCGGTATGTTAGCACACACAGTAGAAATTGCGATTGACTACAGTTCTAATAATTACTTTTCTGTACTGTAGTTTGAGCTGGTAGCTAATGTAAGAGTTGGGTTACCACATGACTCCATGTGCACTGGGACGGTTCAGGCTTTTCAACTCGAACCCCAATGCATTCTGGTAAGTATTGTCCTGCTGAGAAAGGTACTATATACCAGAATACATTGAAAAGCCTGAACTGTCTCAGAGAGTACATGGAGTCCCTGTGTAAGAGGCAGGATTGATGATTCCTATCTGAATTGTTCACACAGTAAGGTGTCTGAAATTATTTATTTCTTTTTAAATTGGGAAATGTTTTAGAGGTGATCAACTGACAGTAGGCTCTCTTTAATTATAATAAAGTGTCTGGATGTGAAAAGATGGGCGTTCACATAAAATATACTCAAGGCTAAAACTGTTTTCAAAAGCCCTATCTAAACATCCCCCCCAACACTGTTAAGTCACTCGACTGGACCATTACATATGATATTAGGAGTTCCAACGTGAGATTGTAATAATCCAGACATGCCTGGGAGTGGATTTAAGATGTCGCTGTCAACTGGGGGACTGGGAAGTAAAGTATTTGTGCAGAGATTGCTCTGACATTGACATTGCTGAATACTCTGCTGCTTAACGTTGAAAAAGGCCAGCTGTTTCTGGGAAATCATAGTGGAGGTTGACTCCTTTACCAGGGGTGTGAATCGGACATACCAGTCAAGCCAATCATGTGGTGAACTCTCCCTGAACCCGGCCGCATTTATTGAACTGTGCAGTCTCCAGCACCAAATGTGCACCGTTTTCATCCTTACTCATGAAGGGTTATTTCTAAATCAGTGCTGTTCTGAGACACAGAGCCATATTGTCTGCTTTGTATGATGGGCTTGCCTTCGTGTTGCTGCAGTACAGGGTCATGGCAAGAGGGTGACCCAGGTGAACCTGATCCTTGTGGGCTTCAGCCAAGTCTCCCAGACCCCTGGACAGGAGCCCAAATCAGGAATGCACAGGACTACTGTGTGGTGATAGCAAGGACTGATTGGCCACAGAGACTAGTGGAGTGGTTTCTTCAGGTTAGGGTTGAGGAGCAATGGCTTTGCAATTAGGGTGGGCACCATCCCCCTGTCTTTAATGGAGTATTATTCCCCCAGTAATAATGAAATGATTGAGAGCATTATGTTATAAGCTGCAGTACACACTGTAAATGATAGAAGAAGACAGATACTGAAGCACTTGTGTAGCTCAAGTCCTCTGTATTTCAGCAGATGGTTCCTCGGGCGTGCGGGACCTCTCTGAAATCTGAAATGAAGATGGGGGGGGGGGGGGGGGGGGAGGGGGGGGTTGGTGTTGTCCTTCTCACAAGGACCATTTATTCGTAAGGGTGTGTAATAATAATTTCAATTACAATTCATCTTCTTGAAGTGCAGTGTATAAAAGGAAAGCCTTCACTTTGTACACTAAAGCCAGCTGCTGTGCATTGAGAGCAGGCTTAATATTTGAAATTTTTCAACACATGGATCGGGTTCACATTTTCCCTTATAAAAGTTTACCATAGTATTTTTGCACAGTATTTTTGTAGGTTTCCCATGGTTTTCCCATGGTTATGCGATGCATTTACCTCAGTTTACTCTGGTTTGCCATACCTTGCTGTTCTCTACAGTGTGTGCTTGTGCTTTACCATGCTTTCACTATGCTTTATTAGATTTTGCTATGCATTTACTAAGGTACACTGTTATAAGGGATAGTGGAAGATTGCCTTGCATCCCATAGTTTTATCTGGTGTACACTAGCTGTACAGCACACTTTGTGAAGTGTCTTCAAAACCTAAGTCACTTTATCTAGCCTTTGGAAGTGGACATATTTAACAAGATAACCTCCCAGACAAGGAATGACTGCCCTGTAGCAGAGACTAAAGTCCACCCTACCTGCCCTACAGAATGAGGGGTTTCAGCTTATTCCAGAATCTAGCTTTGTTCTGAAGCTGGTCGCTTTATTGGCATATCAAACTTTCCCAGCTATTCTAAAAATAAAAACCAAATCATTTGGAAACAAAATCTTCATGCAGCACTGTAACGACTTAGTGTTTTATAAACTTGCACAGGTAATTATAGCAGACTATGTATCACTAGATATCACCAATACTTCATGACATTACAAAATATGCTACAGTACTGTGTTTCTTAATAATAAAAATATACATTGGTTTTAGCTTGTACTAAATGGAGAAGTGAACATTGCTGTCCTCCAGGTCTACAAACAAGGGCTGTGGTGATGAGGCATTAGAAGCCCAGACCTCCAGCTGGATTGTTTTATTGCTGAACAAGCAGCTATTGTTTGAGTTACGAGACTGTCTGGTCTCAAGACTGCCTGGTTTTGAATGCAGGGAACCAGCAGGGGAAGATACAGCACTGTGCTGGAGACTGTCAGCCAGGGCATACTCGAGTGTCACATACAGGAGGCCTGCGTAGAAACGGGCCCTCTTCACAGAGAGACGCCAGGAAGACAAAGGGGAAGCAACACCTGTCAGCCATTCTGTGACGGCAGTGAATCTGTGCAACAGAACAGACGACCACAGCTGTGTGTTTGTCCTGCTGAACCGCCACAGTTAAAAAGAGCGTTCAGGGTGTTCTTTACAAATGCACTGTATTGTCATCGCTGCTGCCTTTGTACAACACTGGCTGTTAGCACTACCAGTGAACTGGAAATAGACATTGCATTTACAACTCTTACAAAACATGTTGTCGAAATGACCTTCCAGCCACTTTCTCAAGCTCAGTGGGTTCTTTATGATTCACAGAAACATTCCCATCCATATAGAAGATTTAGTTATTTTGGGGTCCACAAGCAACATTATATATATATATTTTTTTTTGTTGTTGGCCCGTGTACAGTAGCTTATAACGAGACACTGTGTATTTCGGAATTGTGTTGATGGGAAGGTAACATTGTGAAACACTGTCAGTATCATTAGAGAATGATATAGCAGCCTGGAACTCTGTGATAAGGAAAGGCACAACTTGTATCGGGGTGTAGCGTATGGAACTGTTGAGAGGCCTGTGTGAGCCATCTGTAAAAGCAGCGCCTGACTGTGTTGATGGGTGTCAGGTAGGGTGCTGTTGATGGTGTGTGCTGTACAGGACTGGGCTCTGTGTTGATGTTTGTCAGTCAGGGCGCTGTGGATAGTGTATAGATTTCAGTTACTGTTTTGGTTTAATAAATGCAAGCCCTTTCTTTATCTCTGGCAAGCAAAACCACTTTGATTTCTTCAGGTTTTAAATGTCGGGGCGAATTGGAAATGGGGCGTGTATTTGAGTCAGGAAGGGTGGGATGTTGTGGACGCGCTGGTAGGGGACTGGGACTAAGGGCGTGGCCTCGTCGTGGACGCGCATTGCTACATGCATGTTACCTCGCTTCAGAGAAACGGGCACACGCGGATTAGAGTGCCGAGAATCAAATAATGTTTGTTGGATTCCAGCACTGGCAGTTCTTAAAGAGGCAGTTACAAAAATAATTCAAACTCTGACACCAGAATCGGGACTCTTTTTTTTTTTTTTAAGTGTAGTTGTTGTAGCTCTTAAACAGTTCTGGTTACGAAATACACCGAGCTGAAAAAATAGAAGTTAGGGGAAAAAAAAAAAACAAAGAAACAGGAAGATCAATGCGTGTTGCTGATAAATACATGAGCGTTTATTGTGGGCTACAGTACAAGAAAAACATGCCCTTGCTACGATATTGACAGGATCTGCAGAAGTGGTGTGTTTTGAAATACTGCAATCACTTCTACGAGATAGGGAAATACCCAGGCAGGCGTCATTCGGAACAGGTTATATTATACATGCATCTCTGCATCGAACACTTTTTTGCTGCGCTGGTAAGTACATTTTGAACCGATGTCTAAATGTAAAGGAAAATGCCTTAATTTCTCATTTGTTTCTAACGGCTGCATATTAGTAGGATTTAATTTCCCGATTGTTGCTTTACATCAGATTCAATAACGTATTGTCAGCCCTATTGTGAAGTTAAAGATGAGAATTGTGGATTTTGTGTTACCTTGTGATATAACTAACCACCCACGTACTGTGTGTATGTATATATATATATATATATATATATATATATATATATATATATATATATATATATATATATATATATATTACATATGCACACAGCTTGGATTTTGGTTCTTTTGCACTTGTAGCAGCCCGAACTGTTTATTTTACAGATGTTGCTCAAGATGTAAATGAAGGCGGTTTGTCTTTGTTTTGTTTAGAAATCGGTTTACAGATTTCATTTGTGAAGAGCGGATCCGTTTTTAAATCGGGCCCCGATGTAATAGTTACGGAGGGGGTTTTTGTAAGACACGGAAACGGCGGTTTCCTTTGTTGCTGTGTTTCTGTGTGAGCACATGGCTGTCTGCGCTGTCTCTTCTTAAAGCTGCAGAGACCCATTTTACCAGCAGCACGCCTGGTGGCTGAGCGCAGTGTAGTTAGGAAATACAACAACAAGGTTACTGGCATAAGATTGAGACATTTGTACACCATTGTTTATAAGGCTGCCCTTGGCAAACACGGAATTGTCTTAATAAATTGTTAATTATATTTATAATCTTAGATCTCAGACTGTTCCAAGGGATCGCACTGAATTTTTAATAAATGCGTGCCGTTTTATATCCATGGTTTTGGAATAATCTTCAGCAACTGAGATTTATTGTATTGATCCCTTTTAAAGGATTTAAAACGAAGCAACATTACGTCTGTGTAGCCGAGACACGCCTTGTTTTGGCCGATGCTTCTACATTGCTTCCTGTAATTTGATGAACTTGTTTGAATTTTAATTTGTGTTTTTTTTTTTTTTGTTTGTTTGTTTGTTTGTTTTTTTTGTATGACGTGTCAACTTCTTGACCAAGTCTTCCTTGAAAAAGAGATTGTAGTAAAATAAAATAATAATAATAAAAAAAAAAAAAAAACTGCATAGCGATATTTCCTTTATGAACCAACGCTAATAATTTCTGGTTAATGTAGGGAACTCGGAGGATGAAACTAGGCTTACATTATATCTGCTTATATATATATATATATATATAAGGTCTGCCTCCAGTTTTGTGGAAATGCTTAGCAAACTGTCTACAGTGTTACAGATTTGCAATGTAAATGAGTTGCATAATCACTTAACACTCATTACTGATGGACTGCTTTTCACTGCGCTGCAAATACACTGAACACTTTGTACTCTGTTGCTTAAAATGGAACTAAACAGCTGGAGAACCCTGTCTTTCTTTACACACTACATCATTAGAGCACTAGAGCAGTCCTAGAACTGTGCTGTATCATTAACTTTTTGGTGCTGAATGACAGATGACCAGAATCGAGTCAAATAGAGACGGTCCCTGCTCCTTGTCACCCCGTGCTCACCTTTACACAGGAACTGCACATTTGAGGAGATACCCTACCCTTGTCTTGTTCTGAAGGGCACGTCGTTGTTTTTGTTTCTAACACAGCCCTTGATGTGGGACTTCTTCTTCTCATAGGGCGACACTGATAGTGCATGTTATGTTGTGCAGTGTGAAATTAATTGCCCTATACTGCATTACTGTGCTGGCAGCTGCCTCAGGTATTTACTGTATCTGTATATGTAATCCAAAGGGGAGTGCATTCTGTTTTTGAGGCTGGCTAATTATTGTTTACATTCTTAATTATGCATTATGAACAGCTTGACAGGAGGTGCCCTTGATTAGCGGGGAAGTAGAATTGAGAAGTGACACTGAAAACCAGGAGAGAGATAAAGGGCAACCCATGGAGTTGCAGGGATAGAGGCAAGACTCCTATTGCATAGCAGTTTCTCGCATTCCAGGTTTTAGTACGAGCATGATTAGCCACAGTGTGTATGTAGCAGGCACAAGTATGTCTTTTTAAACTCCTAGTAAAACAGGAATGGATCGAACTGCTATGCAATGGGAGTACTATATTGTACTTTATTCTTTGACACCCCATTGTAGATGCATAAAACCTACCCCGTAGGACAGCCTTACTGTTGTGTCACTTTTAATTCCAATAACGGGAGGCAAATGCATTTTGAGCTCTCCAGATCAATTTTCTACTAAAACTAAAATGTAAGACTCTGCTTCCGTGAATATTAAATGCTAGTTCTACAGTACCGGTATGTAATTCACTTGAAGGCACTGTAGTTCTCGTTGTATTTTTTTTTTTTTTTTTTATTGCCATGACAGCCTCGCTGTTTTGAAGATTAAAGCTTACATTACAAGGTTTAACACCAGGTTGGAAAGAAGTATGAATGCAGGCCTGTGTGTCTTCTGCAGACTAAACCAGTGCTGTCAAGAAATAAGCAATGTAAAAATAGAAACCACTGGTGTGGCATGCATTGTGTCCAATATTTTATTTTTCCTGAGATTTGTAAGATAGGTCGGAGTGATTTATAATATTGTCAGCATGACGTGACTTGAGGGCAGGAGACTAAAAGCAAATGTTTTTCACAGCTGCAGTTTTTTCGAAAGAAGTGCCAAAATGAAATCACATCAGAGGACCAAAAAAAAAAAAAAAAATTGAAATTTTCTTATAAGTGAGACCTTATTGAGTCTACAGTAGTTTCCGGGAGAGACGTTTCAGAACTACTGTAAATGTTACAGTTGCAGGGAGCTGCAAGACTTCATTTTATGGCTGTTGTCTTTTGCTGTGTTCCCCAGGACTCATTGCACTGGGGAAGTACTGGTGTTTTTAATACTTTTTTTCGCAAACACTTTTTTAGTTTTTTGGGTTGTTTTTTTACACCGGTGCAAATGCTTTGGGAATGAGGTCCGTATGGGAATAAGGACAGGTTTGGCGTGACTGACTTAAAGGAGCGCTGTTTTATTTCAGAGTGAAGACAGTCCCAGGCAGAGACACAAGTGCCTCCAGCACGCTGTACCCCCGCTGCAGAGCCTGACTTGCCCCCCGACGTCACCAATGCGACCATGGGAAATCGCGGTGAATAGGCGGCCGCCCACTGCCCCCTTCAATCAGAGGAGATTCCCAGGGGAGCCCTGCAATATCCCAGCGCATCTCAGGAGGAGGTGAGGAGACCCTCGCTCTGTTGCATCTTCACATTAAACTGGAGCACCATTAGTGCAGTGTTGCTTTTCACATTGCTGCATTGATGGATAATGCAGAACATTACTAAACATGCATCATTACAGCCCAACTAAATCTATACAGCTGCAATGTCAAATAAATTGCTGTGTGGCACATCCTTAGGCTGGCTGCGGACCCACGCGGCTGCTATAGTGAACCATGGCATAGGCTCTTCAGTTTGTAGCTAATGTTGTAGAAGTCAGGTCAAATTCACTGAACATGTTTCTCCCTTATGTGAACAATGAAACCGGATTCTTTTGAGTGAATACAAAACGATGCACAGGTATGTTTGAAGTCACGATGTCTCCCAACAGGATTATTATAAGTATTTAGACCGTAAACACCTTGTGTTGCTTTTTTAATGTTAAAATTTTTTTTTAATAATTCTGCACTTATAGGTTGTCTATGTACTGTACGTTGTGATGAATTCTCCTCTAATGTATATATTTATTCAGTGCGAACCCTATAACTTTTTTTTTTGTAGCATTGTATTTTTCTATCAAACATGCATATAGAAGCAGTTATTTTGGATGATAGGCTCATCTTTCTTAGTGCCCACTAATGAAGACAGCATGCCATTACTTACCAAGCAGCATGGTATTGAATTTTCACATTTAACATAAAAACAGCATTTGCAGCAGCCTAAAGCTGATGATTTATGAATAGGCAGCTTGAACCCTACTGAGAGAGAAGAGATCCGTTTCCCAAAGTGACAGCATTTCTACTTGATCAAGAAGAGCAACACAAGTAGAACTGGCTGTCGCCCAAAAGCTAACGACATTAGCAGCTACTTGCAGTCACTCACCGATACAGAAGCAGGGTCTAATTCATGCAGTTCATTGCTTGTTTCTGGATACCTCCGTTCTTTTTTTGTATTTAATTTTGAAGCAGAGGGGTGTCCTGGCTTGGCACAGGAATATAACAAGTGTTTTGACCCCTTGCCAGTTTAATTTTGTGAACTCAAAACCCAGCTGTGCCCGTCAGGCTTATATTTCAGATTTGGATTCCAAAACTAGGCAATACTGCAGCCTCTTGAGTTTGTACCGTTGCCAATTAAGTGAAGCAAATTCTTTCTTATTCGTCTTGAGTGGTTGCTCTTCAGAAAGGGGCGGTCTAGTTGGTTTTCAAGCAGTGGGCACTGCACTGCACGGAGTATGTGTTACAAGAACAGCAACTGCTCTCAGACTGACACAGTTGGTGAGCTTAGACTCCAGGGGCACCTTGGAGAATTCGGAAAGACACTTTTCTACCAGCTTGGCTCATCAAGTGTTTTCCCCACTGTTCCTTTTCTCTACGCAGCCCTCCAGTGAGACGGCAGTGGGGGCGGCGAGACAGACCCTTGTTGCACAGCTCTTTGCATCAGGATGAGACTTTCCAGCACGCCCTGTTCGCGCAGCATCAGCAGCAGATCTCTTTAGATGAGTCGAGACCGTACAGTCACACCAGCGTACCGCCACGAATACTGCACCCTGCCGCCCACCCGCCTCAGCAGAACTCCATCATGCTGGACCTTCACGAGCAGGTAGGGGAGCACCAGGAGGAGGCTGGTCTAACGGGCTTCAATACAATCGCATGCTAATGGTTTTCTGAATCACTATAATGTGCATGTGCTTTGTTAACCCTTCCCCACGATGTAGTGCAGTGTTTAAACTGGAAGGCTCACTGAGTGACAGCACGCTGCCTGTAGAAGGTGAGCAGACGTTCTCTGGTGTGCTGATCAACAGTAAGCACTGCTGGTGCTGGGTTTGTTTTTACAGTGTGTGATTTCCCTTCCAGATGCATCAGAGGCAAGTCCCGATTTCATACACGGTTACCACGGTGACAACCCACGGTTTCCCAATCCACGCCGGCCAGCCTATCCCAGGGTGCAGCACTCAGCAGCTCCCAGCATGCTCGGTAATGTTCAGCGGACAGCACTCTCTGCTCTGCTGTCTTCTTCCTCCTCTCGTGAGTTTGAAGGGAAGGGCTGCAGTGTCGGTGATGTCGTACAACCCATTCCCACCACACCCCCTCATAACAGCAGGGCTCAGGGCTGAAGCAAGGCTAGGGGAATGCACAGACACAAATAAACAGCACAGATTTAGATTCTGTTTTTTTTTTTGTCAGCTTGAAGTAAATAATGCAATACCAAAGAAGGGGGTATTAACTTGTAGTGCTATGTTTTGCACCATGTGACTTTTCAGAGGGACAAATGGTCAGCTTTATCATTGGCTTTAAAGTGAATTTTTAAGGTGTTTAAAACCTTAAGAACCTAATGGCACAAGCCTACTTTCCTAAACATTTAGGGAAAATGGTACTGTAAAGTTAACTGACTAATCGGTGTGTAGGGTTCTTGCATAGTGGGTAGTTTTAAAGTTTTGTAACATTATAGGTAAACTTTGCACTTCTACAAATGCGAAAACCACGTGACCTTTAAGCTTTAACTTGCTTAGTGATGTGTTTAACTAATCTGAAACGAGTTGGCTCAAGCTTATATATTGAGCAGCTGCTCCCAAACAATATTGACTACTGGTTTTCAGTGCGATGATTTGAGATCGCAGGAGCAGAGTAGCATAATGATTAAAATGGGGTCTGTTCATTTGAAGTCACAAGGGAAATCACAAAGGACAGCTGATAGAAAAGATAGAGCCAGCTTGCACTTGGATTAGCACACAGCTAAGCATTTAGAACTCTGCAGCAGGAGAGACAAAACCAGGGCAATGAACGAGGAGCAGGAAAATAAAAAACGGCCAGCACTTTGCAGAGCTACAGTAAAAGGAAACCAACTGCCTCTCAGTTTAGAAACAACAACAGTAACATGCACAGGAATATGATGGTCGAGTCCTGTGCATTTCAAAATGTTTCATGTACAACATGCTTCACCGTTTGAATAACCCAGGTGTAGGTAGGGTGTTAGCTAGATCATGTGTATTGTTCTGTACTTCACCTTGTATTGTGCATTATATATGTTTATACCTATATATATATATATATATATATATATATATATATATATATATATATATATATATATATATATATATATATATAAATGTGTGTGTGTATAATATATGTATGTACTGAAAGAGAACTAAGAAAGTATGTGTTTTTGTTTTCATTTTTATTAAGACAGCTGTTATGTGTTTAACAGCTTGTTTGTTTTGCTGTCATTTGACCTTTCCTGGAGACCCCAGTCGCAAATGTTTTTCTATCCCATATTGTTCAAATGTTTTGAACCAGTAAATATGAATAGAAAGGGGAGGCAGAATGATCTGCACTGTTCAATTGTGGTGATTCGGTTCATACTCTAAATGTAACCTGAAGACGATGGATTTTGATGTTGGCATGTATGCTTTCCACAGAGTAGGTGTGTTGGCTGATGAAAGGTAACATTGACAGTTAAGCGCAGAAGTGTTTCCTTTTGGCAGTGCATTGATGCACGCAAAACATCACCTGGCAGCTTGTTCCTAGCTCATTAAATAGGAGGAAGATCAGATCCTCGCCTTTCTGGGAGAGTGGCACTCGGAAGAATGCATTGGACAGGCAAATCACTCAAGATGAGAGCCACTTTGGCAGGGTGTCTTTGGGAAGATTTTCCCTGATATTGGAGAAACGCTGTGGATGTACTGCGCCCACACCTCAACTGATTCCACCTGCTAAACAAGGACGAGTCTGCATTAGGGCTCCGGCGTTGTATATCTGTTGTATTGTAATGTGTTCTGTATTTGTGTTTTGTTTTCAGCTGATCCAAGCCTGCACAATGCAGCACATGCCAGTATCTTACCAAGCCTTTCCGCCTCTGATCTCCAGCGAACATTTTATACTGCACCCCCCTCCGCCTGTGCCGCCACACCAACCGCCTCACCTCGCTCCCCTGAGCCAGTTCGTCCCTCTGCAGCCACAGCACCCCCGCATGGTGAGTGCTGCAGACACACCCTCCCTCCCTGCAAGGTGTTCTCTCCAGGAGGTACAGATCTGATTTTGTCATCTCTACTCGTGCAACAGTCTGGTGTTTAAGGGGGTGACTGGTTGCCAGAGTTGACTTTAGCTGATCGCACTAATGTCTGCCAGTGGATTGAAGTATGAACCAGCATGTAGCGCAAGTAACACAACTTTTTTGGTCAACTTTTTCTGCAACTTGTTGTAGGGGATGTTTTCAGGAAATGATCCCAAAGTGGCTTGGATCAAGATGTTTAGGTTGTTGCAGATGAAAATCGCTTGATCAAAGCAAAATGACAGAGCTGTTGCTGTCTATAGAGCCCTGTAGTGAGGAATCCTCATGTGTTTTAAATGCATGTCACAATGGCAGGGGGACTCCCCAAAGATATTTATATCAGCTGACTCAACCTGTGGCACAGCCGTGGGAAAACCCCAGTAAACTTTTGACCTAGTTGGGACTTAGGCCTTCCTTTTAGACAGCTTGTTTGCAAGCACTCTGACTTGAACATGTGGGACTAAGTTGGATATTATTCTGTACAATTTTGTGTTAATGTGACATCCTTTAGGGCTGATTCTTCTAAATTAAGTTGGCTGTATTTTATGCGTTTATTTATTTTACATGTAAATTTAGATAGGTTGTACTGTAACCATTATTGAATGTGAAACAGAGTCTCTAAAAAAAAAAGAAAGGGCTCAAATGAACAGGAGCGGTTTATACAAAATGTTCCAAATGCAAAGAGGCCTGTTTCTGCTTGTCTCTCTCTGGACCGAGCAATGGAGATGCTGGGGGTTTGAGGTTCCTGTTTGTGCTTCAGCCTTTGCAGAGGGTAGAGAACGACGTGGAGATGAGAGGCGACCAGCACCCTGTAGGGGGGTTCTCCTACCCCCCTGCCCACCACCCACCAGCAATGCCTCCGTCTGTGCCCCTCCAGTACCTCCCTCACGACCCTCTTCACCAGGAGCTGCCCTTTGGAGTGGTGAGTGTTAGCACTCAATGTGTTCATCAACTTTCAAAACAACTTGCAGAGCCTGTTGCTCATGGTAGAAGTGACAATACAATTCCTATATATATATATATACACACACACACACACACACATACTGTGGTCTGTTGTCTTTGGATGGGCATTGGAGGAACAGAACAAGCAGCTCAGGTCTTCCATGACTTATTGTGGTTCCCAACACCTGTACGTTTCAGTGACTTTATTTTTCAATTTCTCTCCAGCCATATCCTCACGTGCTGCCGAGGCGTGTGAGCGGGCAGAGGTACCGGCTACAGCAACCCCTGCCCCCTCCCCCACCACCACCACCTTACTACCCCAGCTTCCTGCCGTACTTCCTGTGAGTATATCGAGGAGGTGGGGGTGTTGATATTAAAATGAGATTGTCAGCATACAGGCTTTTAAAGGAAAATCTTTTTGTTAGAATGTATCTGTTTTCTGGGGCCTCCTAGCATGACATTTCCAATGATAACTGGCACCAGGGTGGTGCCTGGCCAAGTGACCAGCTCTGGTTTGTGTGTCTGCAGCTCAATGCTTCCGGTGCCTCCGACTGCAGTGGGACCTGCCATCAGCCTGGACCTAGATGTGGATGACGTGGAGATGGAAAACTATGAGGTCAGAGCTGACTTGCGTCACGTGCATTGTGTACAGTCTGCTCTGATAAAGGGCTGAATATGGTCTATTATTGTAAGAGACTAGAAGTGTCTACAGTTGACTGTCTCTTCTGTTAGAAGGGTCTTCTTACTGGTCCCTGATCAGATACTTCCACATTACTGGATCCTGTGTTTGCTAATTCAAATGACCCACAATATTGCAACGTCCCCAATCCTGCTGAACCCAGAGGTCTGCACTGTCATGTTGTTACTGTCACTTTTATTTAGCGTGAAGCAATAGTTGGGTGAGGTCCAGTAATCTGTATCTGGGAGTGTGTGGTCCTGACAGGACTACTTCCTAATTAAATAAAAAGATAATTAATGATGACGTTATTGATTATTTCATTTGAGCATTCATGATAAAATGACACAATCGTGAATTATTAGTGATAGAATGACTTGATGATTCCCGAGTAATTTGGAAATTGTTTTGCATTGTCATCTTCGGTTCCAGGAGCGAAGACTACATTCCTGTGAAACCAATTCTTTGGTGTCTTTGCAGGCGTTGCTGAATCTCGCTGAGAGGCTGGGAGAGGCCAAACCTCGTGGACTCACCAAAGCCGATATAGAGCAGCTTCCGTCCTACAGGTTCAACCAGGAGAACCACCAGTCTGAACAAACTCTGTAAGAGACCCTGCCATCAGGGGATGTGTTTAACTGGCCTGTTTGGGTAAAACAATGATAGCTCCTTTAGTCTCGAGCACAGAATACTGGGGTTGGTTGTGCATTTCTGTTATGGACAGGGGCAATTCCTGGCTTTGAGATTCAATTCCTTTTTAAAATCAAAATATCAATTCCAGTTCCTTCGAAGGAGTTGGAAGTGAGAATAGATTTTAGAAAGGGACTGGAAATGGAGAAACAGGAATTGACCCGACACTGATTATAGGCATTGTAAGATTTCCCCCTAAAAAGTCTTGAAATTGTAAGTTTCTTTTTTCTTTCTTCACAGGTGTGTTGTGTGCTTTAGCGATTTTGAGTCAAGGCAGCTGCTGCGAGTCTTGCCTTGCAACCACGAGTTTCACGCAAAGTGTGTTGACAAATGGTTAAAGGTAAGTGTTGGATTGGTTTTCTATATAACACCTCCTTGCCACGTCCTGTAGTCCTGGAGCATGGTAACAATCTTTCATCTGCGTTTTGGGCGTGCTGTCAGGCTAGGATAGGAAAAGCCCAAGTTGTGTTCATATTAGTAAGTTGTTTTTAATCAATTCTTTTGTACATTATATTTCTTTCTTTCTTTTTTTTCAGACCAATCGCACTTGTCCAATCTGTCGAGCCGATGCTTCAGAAATCCACAGAGATGCCGAGTGAAACTTTTCTTTGTTTTAACCAACAAGAAGCAGCACAATAAATGGAGACCGTTCTCTTGGAGAAACGGGAACCTAGCGCCTACCCCTCTGTATTCTCCCAAGCCTTTTCCTCTTGAACAATAAGCAATCTAAGATCGTATTTGGGGCTCTGTTTTACCTCCGCTGTGCATCGTGTGAGTTTGATGAAAGCTACTGCCTAGTATAACCGCATAGCCACCAAGTTCTGGAGTTGTGTTGTGTGTACTTTTTGCGATCGCCCTTGTGTTTCTGATACTCCAAAGATTGAACATGTTATATCTGTTCATGTGTTTTAACTTTTTTGGTTTTATTTGGTTTTCTAGTTGATGCTAGAATCATTCCAAGTACTGCAACAGTGGGGGAGTGGGGTGTGTGTGAAATGGTCGTGCAATCGGCAGACTTAAGAAAGCAAGGTTATTTTGGAAGGAAACTGGACCATTCCACTGCGTTGGAGGGAGGCTTCACTGTCTGAGATGCATGTTTGTAAAGGTGATGGGCAAAGTGACTTGTTGTTAATAATGTATGTTACGCAATAATGTATTTTAATTTCGGTTTTTTAATGAATTGCTGAATGCTTTCGTAAAAAGTACGAATTGCAGTGGTAAAAGGTGCAGTATCTTTTAAGGCCTGAAGGTAAGGTGTGCTTGTAATGAAACTGCCTTGCAGTTCTGAAAACTTCAAACAAAGAAGCCCTGAAACAATGCGGGTTATGGAACAAACGCCACTGCTATCCAGCAGGGGGCATGTTTCCAGACTGATCGAGCTGGCAAAAGAAAGGCACGGGACAAGCTGCTGTTTTACACGCGGCATTGCTGGGCTCTACTGAACAGTACAAACAGCCCTGGATACTCACCCCACCACAGCAGTATACAGCCATCCAGCTGCAACGCTTTGTACTGTGGATGGAATCAAGGCATGCTGGGAATTGCATGGACTGTAGACTTAGCCGAGCAATATGTAAATGGTGATCAAGTACTTCTTAATCAAGTGGATTATTAGGGTTACTGAGAGCATGGCGTTGGTCTGCATTCTGCCCGTCCCTGTAGAAATCTGTTGGATCTGTTTTGTGATTGACAACTTCCAGTAGTCTTGAAGAAGGGGGCTGCATGGCACCCTGCAGAGAGTGCAGATCAATGGGACATTTCTTCCCGACTTGGGGTAGGCCTGCTTTTCTTGTTTGTGAGCCAAATATTCAATACACTTCTCTTTTTATTTTCAGCTTTGCCTTTCAATACCTTGAGAAGCACAAACAAGTATCACTGAAGTTTTAAAGATCTAACGATTCTTTCTCTACCACCTTTCTTCTTGTTGTTTTTGTATGGATGTGTTCAGTTGTTTAAAGGGTTTTATTTCTTGCTTTTATCTTCTGGAAAAGTGAAGGGTTCTGGGAAGGATAAGGTGGAAACAATACCATGAGGTTGGCTGTTCTGTTTTCGAAATCCCGGTTGGATCTGCTGTACAAGGTGCAGAATTTTTAAAAGACAGCTTGAAGAGTATTACATAGCAAGACATGTTTCACTTGTATTGTCTTGTTTTGAAGACAGAAGAATGTTTAAGCAAGCTTCATAACCTGGGTTCATTACTGGTGACAGTTAATAGGGTGAGTTCACAGTGCTAATATTAGTGATCATGCTGGAGCTCGCTGGCTCTGCTGATTAATGCACTTGACTTTTCCCCTCTCGGCCCCTCTTCATCGGATCTTAAACACAATGCTCTGGTGGTTCAGGATATATTAGCTGGCTTTGAGAGTACTTTGCGAATAGGGAATACCCGCTGTAGCACTGCCCCAGTTAGCATTTACTGCCAACTAGTCTTTACACAAACAGTGGAGGCTTTCACCCCTTCAGCTGGGGTTCGACTCGCTGGCAAAGGCTTGCCCAGGCAGTGCCCCTAATCGTAACTGTTATCAAAAGCCATTTGGAATAGAATATATCCCACCACGTGGAATATGGCTCTATATACACAGAGCTAACTACCGGTATATGTGTACATAGAAACCTTTCTTATTTGAATATGTTGTGAATTGTGACAGATTTCACTCAGGGGCTTTCCAATTTAAGAAAAATCAAAGGAAACAAAAACAAATTTGAAATCAAAATGTTACCGTGAAGGGGAAGATACCTTTCTTTTTGAAAAGAAAAAAAAAAAATATATATATATATATATATATATATATATATATATATATATATATATATATATATATATATATATATGTATTTTTGTTTTCTGCAGGCTGTAATGTGGGGTTTTTAATGCAACCAGTTCAATTTCCATTCAATTTTTTTGCAGAGAGAAATGGATATCGCATCTTTTAAAGACCGGCATGCAAGCAAAAAAAAGTGTATAAAATATATATGTATCTCTCTATAAACTAGGCAATGTGTCACTGCAGCCCATTATCGGAGTGTGTGTTAATCTACCTGTTAACGGTCTGTTTCTGTGTTCTTGTATTTGAATGATAGACACATATATATATACACACGTACATACACTGGTCGTGTTCCTATTTGAAATGTGTGCCTTTGCACACACTATCCTACCTAAACCACTTCCAGACTTACTTATCATAAAGATGTTTGCATGATTTAAAAAAAAAAAAAAAAAAAAAAAAAAAAAAGTGTCATTTGAGTGAAAGCTATCTAGAAAGAGGCACTGTTTAAATGTGCACAATATGCATGCATGTCTGCCAGCTGTGGAGTGCTTTCTAGCTAGCTCTAGTTGGATGTGGGTTTTAGGGATGGGACTTTGTGCTCAGCCGATACCTGCCACACACTGTACTGCAGACATTCGTAATACACTTGAAAGACTGCAAGATTTTATTTTATTTATTTGTAGTTTCAAAATCCAAAGTCTCTCTCTCTCTCTCTCTCTGTCTCTCACAGTGTAAGGCTCTCTTATTTAAGTCTGACTTGAGAAATTAATTTTGATTTGATTGCCTGGTGCAGTTATACCCCAGTGACTCTAGGCGGCGCTGTTGGAAACAGACATTAGAAAGCCATACAGTAAACTGGTGCTAGATGTTCTATTTTTAGGATGTTGCTATATTCACTTTAAACGGAATGCAATAGTTTATTTTGGATCCAGCAAGTATTAACAGCATTCAGAGCAAATACACAACAGCGCCATCTACTGCCAACAAAGGTGTTGTACTCGCTCCAATTAGTAAAATGCTTCAAGTAAATGTCATCGTTACTGAGAGACCCCCCCCCCCCAAGTCGTGAATGAATGTTATTTAAAAACATCTCTGCAGCTGCTGTTTTTTTTTTTTTTTTTTTTATCAAGTCTTGGAGATAAATGCCAAACCTGATTTAAAACGCGCTTGACGGGTCTCTTTCACTGCTTATTTGGAAAATAAACACGACTCTCTAATAATCTTGTTAGTGTTCCGAATTGTCTGTTAATCCTTCTGCTAATTCCATTTCATCTGTATTTCCCATATTGTTCATTAAAACCTGAGCTGCTTGTTTTATTATTTTATGGTGCTGAGATCCTTTTGAACCATATAGGTCATTTTTTATTTCACAGTAAAAACTTTCCTGTTAATTCTTCCACAGAAATGAAATGAATGCCCTTTTTGGGGTTGGCGTTTCCATGCCAGGATGTTTGAGTTCTCTGCTGTTTTTATTAGTAGCATGTAGTTTATTATATTGAACTGGAATTAGGAACATCCGTCCTGATTATCTTATTTAATTGCCAAAAACAACAAGACTTCAAACTAAAATCTAATTTTTGTTGTATTTTTATTGAAATCCTCATTCATCTTGCAATCAAGGTGCAAATGTTCAGCATTGAAACCATTGCTGCTGAGCAGGTCCAATACTGTACTTACTGAAACCAGTTCACTTAGTACCACAGTGTGGTCTTCAGATTTCAGCAGGAGAAAACAGAATCTTGTAGTCTTTCAGTAATCCAGTTAATAAAGAAATAAATCTCACAGCTTGTGTGGTGCAAAATGTATTCCAATAAGCAGCTAAAATTCTTTAGGACTTGTGATTTGTTGATTGCTCTGTAGATGCCACTGATTGTTTACCAATGATTTTTGCTGTGGTGGGATAGTGGATTGTTTACTGTTATAATACACCCTGGTCCCTAGGGGGAGCTAGTCTGGTGTGCAGGCTGCCCCCTTGAAGGGTGTCAGGGCACGTGTTCTGTGTTAGGAAGATATTTTTGCTTTGGTACTTGCACATTTTACAGTTACCTCATTTTTGCCATGTTTGTATTTGAAAAAAAAAAAAAAAAAAGCTTATATATATATATATATATATATATATGTAATATATGTATGTATGTATGTGTATATATATATATATATATATATATATATATATATATATATATGTATGTGTATATATATATATATATATATATATATATATATATATATATATATATATGTATATATATATATATATATATATATATATATATATATATATATGTGTGTGTGTGTGTGTGTGTGTGTGTATATATATATATATATATATTGTAATGCTATTTTTTTTTCATTCCATTAGAATCATATTGTTTGTAGCATTTAACATTTAACTAGTTATATTGTATTATATATACATCTGTATACCGATTTGAAATTTTTAAGATTTGTACTTTTTTTAAATGAAAGTTGCTAGTTCTGCTTTACCGAGTAGTGCAATCATATTTTTTTTAATTGTTGTGGCTGATTTGAAAGGGTTGTTCACTAATAAATGTATGATGTATACCAGTATAAGGTTGTCTCTGTGTTATTAATGTAGAATGCACTTTAATAACTGCAAAATACAGGGCGGGCAGCAAGTCGCTTTGGGTATATCCACATATGCTGTGGCTCCTATGAAGAAAGCTCATTAAGCATGGATTTCCCCTGAACGAGTCTGTGGCTGCAGCCCTGTAAAGGTGGAGATGTTTTGTGGTAACAGTGCTGGCTGTGTCCTCAGTTCACACACTGTGCAGTGGCAGCGAACGATTGGGCCGATGAGGTTCTGCATCGAGCTCACAGGAATGGGGTGCTGCCCCACCCGCTCGAATCGGCTCACTCTAGTTATGCGTTCAGCTGGGTATGACTGCTGTTGCTTGCCTGCTACACACAAACCAGCACCACTGCAGCCTTCATTTAGCCCAGCTGAACAGCTTAATTAAAGATCTCACACAAGTGTGTTACATTTCACACTGAAATGTCATCACTTTGTGTCTATTAAATTCTAAGTGGTTATGTTTGCTGTATCAAAGAATACCACTTGCAATCTGCTTATATTCCCCAAAGTTATGAAAATAATGGCACTGGCTAGTTTTTATGCAGGACCACATAAATGTGTGTGTGTGACCTGCACCATAGTAAACCTATGGCTTTAGAGGTGAAACGCATGGGCAGTTAGCTTGTTCCAATGCCTAGCCTCAAACTCTGAACATTTTAGTAATACCTTGCCAAATTAAACATGACCTGCCTAACAAACCAACATTTGTAAGAAAACTCATATAGCCTTGATGGACATATCTATATCCACTCCGAGCATGTAGACTGTGGTCACTTCTACACGTTCCAACGTTCCTCTAGACATTCACCACCCTAGAACTCCACTGTGTACATATTTATGCACACTACATTTTGAAGACTAGCTCAATTCAACTTGCTCTCTTTGTACCTGAATGCATTACAGTAAAGACACAAGTCCATGTCATATGCTTCAAAGTTTCTAATTCAAATCAAACTTGCTCCACTCTGTTGCATATTGTTTGAATGTCAGCTTGTTTTATTTCTTCGCACATTAAACATACCTCAGGCATATAAACATGGGCACAAAAAATATATAATAATTAAAAAAAAGGATACAAAAACCATGGAAACAATTACACACAATAAAATTTTAAAATGGTTTAATTTATACTTGTTGGGGACATCTTAACAAGACCAGCCCATTCAGTTATTAAAATGGCAAAATATGCATGTATGTATTGCCACAGGCACACTATAGGCAGACTTTTACTATGCTATATAGGCTAGAACCACAGGGAAAAGCTGTGGTAGGTTTATTTTTATATATATATATATATATATTTTTTTTAAGAACTGTAAGCAGTCCAGCGCCATTAAATAACCACCAACCCTCCTTTGGTCTTCTGGTAACATAAATACATTATATCATTAAAAGGGGATAACAAAAATGCATTAATTCTGCAGATGGTTAACTATGGGCTTAGAAGGGGAAGGATAGGAACATAAATGTTTTACAGATCAAAACTATGCTCACTTATTTTTTATTATTATTAAATTATAAACTGGAGCGTTTTCTTTTTTAACTTGGGCATTTTTTTTTCCTTCTGGATGCATGTTTTGTGTTAAATATACAGTAACGTATCCACACGTACATACTCCTGTCCAAACAAAATAAAACAAAACAAAAAAAAAAATCTTGGCTCTCAGGAAATTGTTTCAATGATCCCATGTGCGCAGCGCTCTTTAGAAGAAAAAAAAAAAAAACTCCAATAGAGATTTGGTTAGTTTATTAATCGTCTGTGAGATCCTGCACAAAAAGTACCTCGGAGCGACTCAGCCCAGCCTCCTTCAACGTTGGTGGGATCGGCCTCTGCTCTGTGGGGATGCAGGGCAGGACCCGACGAGGAAAGTTAGTCACTATCTGAAACTTCTCAGGGGTTTCTTTCAAGGAGAACAAGAAGTCATGTATTACCTGGAAATAAGAGAAAACTCAATTCAATAAATAAGCCACTCAAATCAATTATACAACATGCACACTGAACCTTTTCTTTCATTTCTTTTCATTGTGGTGTCCTTACCGTTAAAGACTGCGTGAACAAGAACCGTCTCTCTACCCGGGAATCGTTGGGCAGTTTGAAGACAATTTTTACACTATCAGGGTTATCCAGAGAGGGTTCAGGTGGGAGGCTCTCAGACCTTCGCTCCTTCTCTTCCTGCAAAGTCTGAGAAGATAACCACAAAGATTAAACATAGTGAAAAGGAGCTGCAAAAAACAAGAGATGAATAAAAGATGCAATTTGTGTCTGAAGTGTCTTTCTTTCCATTTTAGGAGAGGAAGAACAAACTGATGAAAAAAAAAAAAAATCAGTCTAGTGCAAATTTCCACAGGTCACATGGAACCTGGCTAGGCACCAGGCACCATTTAATTAGGTTTCTATAGAAACAGAACGTTGAAGTCCATGTGTTGGCAGGCCCCCAGTATCCGGTGCCCCCCCCACCCAGTTACCTGTTGTCTCCTCTCCTCGGCTAGTACGATCTCTCTGGCCACCTCCTCCTGTCTCCTCTTCAGCTCCTCCTCCTCCTTCTTCTTCCTGTCCTTCTCCTGGTCGGCGCGAAGGGAGGCGAGATAGGCCTCATCCTGCTGTAGCCTGAGTGCCTGGGTCTGGTTCCGCTCCTCTCTGACAGTGATGCACAGTGGTATTACTTTATAAATCATCGTCAACAAACACAAAAGATGTTTATAGCCCAGACATCCAGTCCCTCGTCATCACCTCTTATATATGGGATGGACTGTCCAGACTTTTGAATCGAGTCAGTCCTTTATCCTGCCACAACATTAAAAGTTAACTTCCTGTAGCAAGTATAACCCTGCTCCCCACAAGTCTCATGTGTTTTCTTTCTTTCTCTCGCTCTATAGCAAATATGGACTGGAGAGGAGGGCTATAGTGGAAAATGATTGACCCAAGGGAAGTCTATAGTTCCCGACAGGGTGTTCTAATGCCCAGAGCTGCTGGCATTGCACCCTGGAGGTAGCAATAGTCTTCCCGAGGGGCATTTCATTTTCCACTATTAGCTGAGTCTGCAGTACATATATAACATATGAGCCACTCAAAATAATGAGAGGCAAGGTTGGCTAGTAAATATAACTTTATATACTGTAAAGCCATAAATATTTGCAAGCCTTTTATTGCCATTTTTCACGTATGAAAAAAAACTGTAAACATTTTTGGCGCTAGTATCTTAGTGCTGTACAGATAATGAAGTAATACACTACTACCAGTGCAACAGGTTGCCAACATTTCTGGAGCAAAATAGGTTTTATGGGTGTGATTCGCCACATATTTTGGTCGCAAATATCTATGGCTTAACAGTATTTTGATTAAATATAGCCAATACAGCACAAGCAAATAACTAAATAACAGAAATAAATAACAGAACATGTTTTTGAGATTCATACCGCAGGTTTTTTTTCTTTCTTTTGTGGTATATTTTGTAATTCATTAGGTCACAGAATCGCCGTTCAGCAGATTTTTCATTCAGCCATTTCTATCTTGTTTAGGAGTGGAGGTGAAGGGCATTCCTTTGAAAAGGGGTGGGACTGACAGTGATGTGAACCAATCACATGACAGACTAAGACTATTGCCAGGTGGTGTAAGGATGTGAGGGCAATAGTTAAATCTATTTTTGTTCCTATGATGAGTTTTTAACCAATCACAGGCCAGAATTTCCAAGCACTGACTAATGCAACCAAAACTAAAACAAAATCTACAGCTGTGGGGATATATTTAGAGAAGAAAAGAAACATTTAAACAAAGCTTTACAAAAGCACCTTTATTTTCCTGGTGTATTTAGCCAGTGAGCAATTATTTAATTTGTTTAAACCATCCAACATTGCTGCTTTTTCCTTTCCATAGAAGTGACTTTCCAGTTACCTTTCCATTCGCTCCGACACCAGATAAGTCTGGTTGGCCTCCATGATGAACGTGAGTTGATTAATGAGGTCCTCTGCTTGGATCACACCCTCTAACCTCCCCACAACAGTCATCTTTCTGTCCTTCAGCGTGATCATGGCCAGGAAAGGATATGTATTCTCTCGTAATGCCTGGGAAACTGAAATACAATGAATACATTTTGTTAAATTTTATAAAACAGAAGAAAAAAAACACAAACATTAACTAAAACACACTCTAGTACACTTCACTTTCCTTCAGTCCCACAAAAAGCTCGGTAAATGCACTTTGCAGGCCATTGCAGGATTTAAATGATGATCAGAAACAGAAACACATGCCAACAAGATTAAGTATTACGAGTAATAAAGTCATTGGTCTGTCCTGGTTTAGCAAACACAAAAAAGTTCACCTCTGTATCCTTCGGGTCTGCTAGTGGAACAAGCCCAGAAGAGCATCCTGGTGTTAACAAAGTTGACAACTTCCTCTGTGCAAAGAGTGTTGCTTTGAGAGAAAGAGAAAAACGAAATGTGTGAGCACAGCATGTCGGAAAATCCACATGTGGAGAAATCAAACTACACAGAGAAGTGCTTGGACTTACCGACAGAACTCATCAGTATCCTGATGATCATCTCCATGGAGATAAACTAACAGAAACCGAAGCTCGCGCTTGGCATCGTTTAATGCCTGTACAGAGAACACATGTATGCACAGAATTCACATATCAAATGTCTGTTCTTTTACAGCTAGTGTTGTCTGTTTCTTAAAATCAGGCTTGCCCTGTACACTCACTGTGGAATCACAATAATCCTACTAACTGCCTATTGCTTTACAATGGATTTCTAATAAATAAATCAATACACCCAGAAATATTCCAGAATAGTACTTTTTAAGCCCAAGAACCGTTATGATCAGCACACAGAGCATGTTTTAAAATATAACAACATGCAAATGCTGCTACAGTATCAAGTAATTACACTCATTGACATTTAAGAAAAAAAAAATGCCTATCTGTAATAGGACCTACCTGGCTGTATGTTCCCTGGTAGAAAACTGGGTGTGATCTGCCATACTTCTCTTCAAAACTATGAATAAATGATACCACGTCACCTACAGGATCTGTAACACGACCACGGGGCTCCGGCCTTATGAACCTCAGAGCAAATCTAGAAACAACGAAGGAAAAAAAAAAAAAAGTATCCTGATTGTATGTGTAAAATAAGACAAAAACGCACTGGAGTTCTTAATGTTAGTAAGCTTGTTTTTGTTTTGTTATTGATTTATTTTTTTATTTACCCCAGTAATTCCCAACGAGACCAACGCCTCCTTTCCCAGGGCCACCTATTACAAACAACCAATCATAAAGCTATAGCACAAAAAGAAACACTTCTTAGAAACTAGACTAAAAAGTAAGCCTCAAGTGATAGACACATCCCCTTACCTGAGTATGTCCAGTAGTGTGTAATACGTAAATCGGAAAGGAAGCATTATTAAGTAGTAACCCCATCCTAAGAACCCCTGCAAAAAGACACAAACATTTTCATCTCCAGTAGACAAAGCTGTGCTCAATTTAAAAAACAAACGCCAATTCCCATAATACATTGCTTTATAGCTGGAATTTGAAAGCTAGCATTTAGATCAGTCCAATGTTTAGTTTGTGTTTAGCGTTCGCCGATTGTATTTTGGATTTAAGTAACGTACCCTGGGCTGCGGCCTTGACACTATGTAGCTATAGACTCTGTTGTCTGCGGTGTTGACTTGTAACGGACGGGAGGGAGGAGGGTTAAATACACTGGGGACCCCTTCCTGCTCATTCAGTCTGTCCTGTACAGCTGCCTGAAACACAAAAGATCACATCATTAACTGGACACCAGCTACGCTTTTAACAAACAGAGCCATGATCCAGATATATTTGTGGCTATAGGAATTGGGAAATGCATCACACTTTCAAACAGTAGGAGCATCCAATTCCAGAAATAAGACTGAGAAAAAAGACTCGAATGGATAAACAAGCACAGCGTAATGTGAAAATTAGAGTAGCTCATACAAGAGGTGTCAGAGATAAACATTTTCATGAAATATCTTCAGTTCACAGATAAACTACTTCCAAATCCATACCTCAATGTTCCAATTGTGTTGCTCTAAGGTGCGACGACATTGATCCATGGAGTCTATCCCAGTCAAGTCCTGCAAAAGTAAAGAAATGTAAACCACAAAACTCAGGGACTTAAATAAACTAAAAGCTGGAAATGCCCACATGCAACACCCTTTGTTAAGAAAATGTGGTAATGTTTGCAAAGCTGAAGACAACATAAATCATCTATGGAAGCAATGTTAAGTCTTTTGAAGGATTGAAACCACCAACCTGAAATATGTCATTTCAATTACAGCACCTGCACAGACTCACTGTGTCACATAGGTCTTGCATACTTTTCATACTGCGTTGAAAGCAATGCTCTTGAGATTCATATGTATTTAAATTACCTGCAAACTATCAACAAATGACAAGTTTTGTCAATGACAGCCACACAAATGCAAAATGTATCTACACTCGTTGCATACGAGTTTGGAGTGGTTACATTTAAAACACCTGTATAATACATAACCCCTTTCAATGGTTTTACCATGAGGATCCAATTCAACAACGTTATGCTAATCCAGGTTGAGCACACAACACTGCCTGTTGTGAACCTCTGTAAACTACAAAACCCGAATTGCTGACAAAGATACGTTGTAAATGTTTTAAAATAACACAAATACATTTATTGGGAGCAGTTAGTCGTCTGTTTACATGACAATTTGGTTAATAGAAAGCAACTCATTGTGACATACTCTCAATGACAGGACTGTCAAGCTAAGAAATGGTACCCTATTCTGATACTTCACATTCTGCCTTTCATCCATTTTACTGAACAGTAATTGACAGCGTGTGTTTAAATAGCAGGTGCGCACGCACAAGACTGTAACGTGAAAACTAGCCAAGGGAGATGCAAGCAAGAGATCTTCATTAAATTCTCAATTACTTGTTCAGGATGCAACAAGCACCTTCTTCACTCGTGTCAAACCTGCATTTATACATGCAAAAGTCCCTAACTACCAACTTAAAAAAAGTATATCACTTCGTATCATTTCGATAAAAAGGCTAAACAACTAGGTAGGCAGGCGATCATACAGTAAATGTGACATTGCTGTGGTAGCTAGCACGCAATTAGCATAGTCGATACGTTTCAACTCAAACGTGTTTTGTATTGCTTTAAAGTCACAGTTTTTGGAAAAACCGTTAAAAGTATTAAAGTCTCTTTCTCTACTAGTTACACTAATTGATAACTACCTGTGTGACACGAACAGTTAAACGTTGTCCAGATAAACAACGCCTCTCTAGAATTGGTACGCCTAATTCTCAATAAGTCTCAGCTCATTTTGATACTGAACCGCCATGACCACAGACAGAAATGCGTGTTTACAGCACTATAAACAGCATGACTTGTAAAATCTATTGCAAGTTTTTCACCCAGCTCCTATTCCAATCCTCGGGGCTCTCCCAACCTAGCAGGTGTACAGCTTTCAATTTGGCTGATTGTACATTGGACAGGGGCGACCTTGGTGTCTTGCTAATGATAAGCTGTGCATTTCGTTTCTAAATTACCTGAAACTGGAGGAGTTTCTCAGTCTGCTCCTGAGATAATTCCTGCTCGTCAGGGGCCGCCATCTTGCCTCTCCGAACCCCGCACTGAACGCACCGGAAGTGACGCAGCACTCCGGCGCTGGGAGCTGGGAGAGAGGATTTGAGTCACTTTCTTCGAGGGAATAATTTAAACGAGTCGGGTGGAAAGCGACCGCCTCGACTGCTTTAATAGAAAAACACTGAACGACAAGAAAACGTGTGGTTCACGCGTGCGTACCGTCTCCACCCTCGTCTAGCCCCGCCGTTTCCATGCACTTACTGTCTGCAGAACTGTGAAAGTACAATATTTTCTTATATATTACTGGTGTGGACTTTGAGATTTATAATACCAGACAGGAATGTTAATGGGAAACCATTACATCTCCAGGCAACTTTAAAATGCATTCTACCTGTAACGTATAAACGTTGCTTTTAAAATAAATAAATAAATACATTGGAATCTGAATACAGTTCTGTACATTTTGGGTTCGTTTTTATTTCTTGCGATTGCATTCCACATTACTCCTCCTCTATGGTCCTGTCAGTTGAGATTCCGCTTCCTGCTGTATTGCTGACGAGGGAAGTGCTCCAGCCTAGCCAGTCAGTACCGAGGAAGTGCTTTACTAGCTTGGGTGTCGCTGTGTTTCAGCAAAGCAAACATTGCAAAATATCGGCTGGTTAGAATATGGCTGACGATTTCGGTTTCTTTTCATCCTCTGACAACGGAGCGCCGGCGGAGGAGGACCCCGCAGCCGCGTTTCTAGCCCAGCAGGAAAGCGAGATCGCCGGGATTGAAAACGACGAAGGGTTCGGCGCGCTGGAAGGGGCTGGGTCAGGGCAGCAGCAGCCACCGTCTGAGCCAAGTTATGGTGAGCAATCGTTAAAGGACAGCTTTGCAGCTGCGGGGCAGCATGACGTGTATTTACTCAAGGTCCCTGTGTTAACAACACCGCGCTTTTATTTCTAAAATACCGCACAGCAACACTAAAAACACTGATGGCATTTAGGTAAGGCTAGTCCCACACCGAAGGCCGGGCCGTACTCCAATAATTAGCAACACATCACTGTCATGCGAAAAAAAATCATTCTGAATACACAAACTGCCTGTATTCTCGTATAGAGTGGATTTGAAACATGGCGATTTCAAAACGCATTTATTTTTAGTGATACACATTTTTAAAAACTGACACGTCAGTAATCCCGTGGATCTTGTTATTGGGCTGTGTTTGGATTGATTAAAAAAAAAAAAAAAAAAAAAAAAAAAAAAATTAGTCACTTTGTCAAAGCCCGAACACTTTAGAATGACGGAATCTCCACACAGCAGAATCCGGTTTAATTTAATATTTGGTTTTCATGAGTCAAAATACATCCTTTTGTGAAAGCAGAGGGTGTAGATCACTGTGGTCTAATTCATTATGGGCACGTTTAATTACAGTGTGGCACCACTAGGGGTGAAATGTGCAGGTGAGGTTCCAGGTACCGTCTCACTTTATCTGATTTACATCCACGACAATTGTTTATTTTACACACACATATATATATATATATATATATATATATATATATATATATATATATATATATATATAACACACACACACACACACACTATTGCCTATCAATGTATGATGGCCAGGTCCTGTTGCAGGGGCATACCCAGGGTCTAGGGAGAGTGGGGTGATTTCAGAGAATACTATGGAGATTAAAATCGTCAAGTACATCATTTTTTAATAGTAGTGCCTGTTACATAAACAGTGTCAGCCCCTATTGTGCATTGATTGACTAAGACCTTTTTGTATCAATAGTTTATTTTTTATTGTTATGATAATATCAAAACTCCCTGCCTACAACAGTTACTGCATTATTGAGGTTTAACTTAAGTGAAATTATACAGTAAAAACCGCAGAAATAAATAATAGAGTTATAGTTAACAAGCTGTTAAGCAGGTTTGGACCCAGCCAGCAAAGCTAGTAAACACACTGGCTCCTGTGGTAAAGCACTACATCTTTGTGTTTCCTTCTTGCAGGTGATTTTGGAGGAGAGTTGGCCACAGTAAATGGAGATGTCTATCAGGTTAGTATTGTGAGGACGTCTGGTTACTGGTGTTGTCTTGTTACAGACGAGACAGTGATGGAAGAAAACAACTACAGAGCAGCATTTTGAGGTCAATTGAACTCTCAAAAGTGCTTCTTTTTTTCCCCCATTCACATTTCAGTTGTTGCAAAATTGTGGGTGGGCTATTTTATACAGGTCCAAACCTGACCTGAAAAATAAGAGGACAGTTCCACCTGCTTTTATTGACCAAACACTCGGCCTAGTCTTATCGGGAGACCAGCGTTTGCATCTCAGCCTCACCCTGAAGAATATATGTTTAGAGAGAGAGAGAGAGAAAAACGCAACTCGTAAGCAAGCTTTGTAGTTTTACAATCCTATCCCCCTGGGGAGAGATTCTGCATCTCCAGGGAGTTGGTTTTCATCTATTCAGTTTTGCTCTTGCGTGCACAAGAATAGGAAGTGCCTCACTCCCAAGATCACAAATGGTCTAGTTCTTTCACACAATGTATCCTGCCAAAGCACGCATTACACCAGTTAAGAAGATCTCTTTATTAATCCTGCCAGATTTCTCTTAACGAAAAAAATACAGCATCACTCAGACAGTTTTATCTTGTAGTTTTGATTCAATTCTTGCTCCAGGAGAGGATTCGGATTTATTGCTCGACTGGCGAGACCTAATATACTATCGTCACATTAGCCGTACCACCTTCTAGTTGTGCCTGCTACTGTCTGAAATATTTGTTTGTTACAAGGATGTTGTAACTGTATTGTCGTTGATTGGGAGTGATTATTGACTGTTCCCTCTGTAGGAGTCCAATGGCCCCACTGATGGCTACGCTGCTATTGCACGTGTCGACCAGATCAGACAGGAGCCCGAGAGCCTGCGCCTGTGGCGGGAGGAGCAGAAAGCCAGGCTGGAGGAACTGGGTAAGCAATGAGAAACCCAACGGCACACTTTGCTGTCTCTAAAGTCTGATGTGACTTAGTTCACTGGACTGTAGCCATCATCACAACACAAACCAACCTTAGCAAAATATGTACCTAAAAAGATCCAGTGTTTGGTGATTGATTGTGGGTACCCCGTTGAGATTGTCCTGTTCTGCAGACGCTGCATCCAGAGCGGCCGAGATGGAGTGGAAAGAGAAGGCAAAGAAGGAGCTGGATGAATGGCACATTCGTCAGAACGAGCAGATGGAGAAGAACAAAGCCAACAACAGGTATAGCAGGATCGTCGCAGCCTCAGGACTCCCAGTGTTGTCTGTGACCCAGCATTTCTCAAGAGCAGGGGTGGCCAAAGATGGCACTTCCAGTCTTGGTCTTTGTTCCAGTCCTGTTCTAAATTGTTTAATTAAACCTCCGCCCAGACCCTGAAGTAGTTAATGACCTCATTTTACCTGTTTAAACCTGGAGTGGAATGCCCCTCCAGGACTGTGATTGGACACCCCTGCTCTAGAGAATAGCAGGGTGTTTGAGAAGTCTGGAACAACAGAGCAAGAAGCAAAGGATAAGACTGGAAGAGCCACAGTGTGTTTATGCAAATCCTGACAGTGGCTGCACAGCATTAGTGAATAATATGACTGTTTTTGTGTTGGGTTATGCGGCTCCATACCTCTGCAACTACCCCAACAGCCTGTTGCCTCCAGTGTTGGCAATGCTTTAGATCTGAAGTATGCACCGGCCAGAAAAAGCAGAGACAGGGAGACAAGTAGAGTTTTGTTTGCTTCTTAATAGATATTCTTGTTTTCTACACATCAGGATTTTACAGTTTGAGTGGGTCTGGACAAAAGCACAATAGAAGGAGCCACAGAAACAATTATTCAAGCAAATTAAATACTGATGGACGGGGCGGGGGAAGGGGGGTAGTGCAATTTAGCCCACATCTTGATGGTGGAGATGGATATGACATTCCAATGTAATCCACCAAATCATACTTTAACAAGTAGGTCTGCATGAACGCTGTACATGTTTAAAGGAAAGATTAGGATCATTGTTAACTTTAGTTTTTATTTTTGTTTTATGCAGATCTATATTAAGAACCTCATTTTTTATTTTTTAGACCTTTCTGTTACTGCAAGCCACTTTAGGCTGTACTGTTTTCTTCCACATTGTCATGTAAACAACCCAGAGGATTCCAGCCTTTATGATCATGCCAGTTTGCCATCTTTGGCTGCTCAGCAAGACCTCTGCCTCCTCAAATCCAGTGCAGGCAGAAGAGCATGTCCAGTGTGTTCAAGTGTTCAAGCCTGGATTACAGCTGGTAGTTTGTTTTAGGATGTATATTGTATATTTGTTACTGTGCTTTTGCTAGATTGTGATGCCACCTATCCAGAGTACTGGGCTGTGGCATCACTAATCAGTCAATCAGGACTCCTCTGGGATATGGCAGTGCCACTTCCAATGCATCACTGGCTTGCATGACCCGTTTTTAATGCCCTTTCAGTATATAATCAACATTCTGTGAAAACTTGAACCAGTGATCTTCACAAATAAGACTGATCTGTGGCATACAATGTTGTAAGCATTGTACTAAATGCTTTACCTTTTGACTAACATTTTCATAAAATATTGTGCTGTCTGATAATGGGACACTTTGTTAATGAACTTGCAGCAAGCTTGAACTATGCCAAGGTGTTCTGCACTGGTAAATGCAAGAGCGCCATGCAACACGTTAGAGCTGAGATCCACAAGCCCTGTACTAACCAAGGCCTTTTTTTTATGTTTTTCAGCAGACTCTCTCCAACTCATGCACGGTATCTGTTTGTAACTATAAATCTATATTTACTACTGGATGCACTCAGTGGTTCTTCCTTTTTGTTTTCTCTGACTTTAACCTGTGAACTGCCTGCTGTATGAAACTCTGACTTATCTGTGTCTTGTCTCCTTGCTTCTCTCTCTCTCTCTCTGCGGACTAACATGCATGCACACTAGGATCGCTGATAAGGCTTTCTACGAGCAGCCCAACGCTGATGTGATAGGATATGTGTACGTTGCAAAATCTTTTCTGTCTTTCTGCTTTAAAACTCTGATCAGTTAAACAGGCTGATAGTTCTTGCAGTATTCACCCTGCTCTGTGAAAGGCAGAAATGTGTGATTGATTCTAAATTTAAGGGGTAGATAGAGAAGCACTAAGCAGTTAGGGTAGAATAAAACTTGTTTTATTTCCTGCACCTCGGTACATTCTCTATTGATTTGACACACGGCTACATGATTTCTCAGACTGTCCTGATGTATCTCTTGGAAATGATTCAAAATGAAAAACACTTGAGTTGCTGTGTTCTTTTGAATCTACATTGATCCATCTTCTGATGCCTTGTTCCTTCCCTTACAGCTGAATTGCATCCCCTTTTTGTGTGTGTGTCTCAGCCTTGCATGAACTCAGTTTTTGTTACTGCATGTCTGCTCTTGATTTGCAGTGCAGTCTGCAATAATTCATCCTCTCCACTCATGACTCGAGTTAATCTGGTGTGTTAGTTAACTTCACAGCCTCTCCCATACTACTATTCCAGAATTACACCCCCTTCCATACTCCTTACAAACAGTGAAACACATATTTTCTACTTGCCTTAGTTTATATATATATATATATATATATATATATATATATATATATATATATATATATATATATATATATATATATATATATAACCATTTTTCATCTGTCCTCGTCTAACACACCTCCCATTTTTCCATGTAACTTCATGTGGCTGCTCAGAGTTTGGTATTTGTTTGTATGCTGTTCATGTGTTCCTGTTCCTGAAATCTGTATTGCACCTGTCTTCATTGAGACCTGCAGTATGAAAAGGGACTGGTGTACCTTTTAGCATAGTGGTGCTATTTTATTTATGTATTTAAGTGTTTATGTATACCCTCCGGAGCAGCAGAGCAATCACGAGTGCTACCTGCATTTTTTGGTTTATTTTTGAAGCTGGTCCCTTCAAATGCAGTGGGTCATATTTTTAACTTGCATTATTATTTTTTTAATCGCTTGAGAATCAGTAAAACAGGTATGGGAGATAGCAGGGCATGCATCAGAGGGCTTATATACAGAAATCTAGTGTGATTTCATGGAGGCTCTGCTGAATGGGAAGGTGTGGTTGGTTAGTACTGTTATGTAAAAGCACTAGGCTAGCTGACCAAAGACATTCTGTATATTCTTACAGTTGAAGACAGTCAGTTGTACTGGGACAATGCAAATAAACTTCTTATCCCTGATGAAACACAGTTATGATCCCCCAGCGATATTTCAGCCTCATATTCTTAAATGTGAAACTTAAATTTCAGGATTTGAAAAGTCCTTACTTCATATACAGGTACTGTCTGCAAAAACCATGTGTCTTAAATGTTATCCTTCTCTTTAGCTACTTTTTGTTTAATATGTGTGTGTGTCAGTCACTCTTATCTGTTCTGGTTACTCAGATCTGCCATAATAGAATGCTATGTTGTGTTAGGATTCCTGTAGGTGCCTATTTCCCTTTGTTCCGTCATCCTCCCATGTAGCTAAAGTCAAATAACTTGTTTATTAAAATGTCAGAAAACCACACAGCATCAGAATGCTGTTTTTTTGTAATCTGTTGTCTTTACTGTGCAGTGTATTGTTGAAGCTCCTTGCGTTCTCTTCTAAGCGGTGTGTTTCCTTGCCTCTCGTTCCCGCAGGGCATCTGAAGAAGCCTTCCTGAAGGAGTGCGACGAGGACACTCCCGGTTCTGAGTGGGAGAGGGTGGCAAGGCTCTGCGACTTCAACCCCAAAACCAACAAGCAGTCCAAGGACGTGTCCCGCATGCGTTCCGTACTCATCGCCCTCAAACAGGCACCCCTGGTCCGCTAGGGTGGTGTAGGGGAGGGCTGGAGCCCCCGCTCCCACAATCTCATTCTTCGTGTCATTCAATAGTACTAGCTAAACCGCCTTGTCTTTTTTGTTGCCTGGGCCGAGGATAGTTGAGATTATATGTTACAAGTGTTTCTTCCAAATCACTGTTCACAGTCTGTGATTATGGGATGCAGTATCCCTTTAAAATGTCATACCAGCAATGCTTGCTGTAATATCATCATACTACAGTTTGCTCTTTCGTGAATATGAAGGCAGTTCAGTACACGGAAGGTATTGATCAGCCACTAGCGTCTTCTTTGGCTGTGTATTTTTATTATGCCTTCTGCTGTGAGATTTTTTAAATCCACAAGAGGGAGCTATTGCATGAGGAATTCAGTTTCAAAGCTCAAAATCACATTTGGGCATGTTTCAAAACAACGTACTGAATCCATTTGATTCTCAATATTGGGAAATACATTCTTGGCCCTTAAAAAAAAAAAAAAAAAAAGAAAAATCAAGTAGCAGTTACTGGGATACTGCGTTTTATAATTGCTGATTCTTGTTTTTCTTCCTTTAGTGTGCTGCTGTTCTTGTCTGTACATTCACTAGTGCCATAAGCTGCTGTAGATCTTTTAATGTCTTTGTTTTTTGTGGGATAGGTCAATGCTTTAGAACAGTTTACAGTGTGGCCCAGTGAGGTGTGTCTGCCTTCTATTTAACTAACTTGCCTTTGAAATTTGTAAATATATTAAAATCAGAGTTTCTGAAGCCATTTCCTTCACTGGATAATAAGGCTAAAGCACTGTGTCGGTCGAGCGAAACCCAGTATCTCTCTTCTTGATTGACTTTAACCTGTGTGTGATCACACTTTATAAAAGAAACTTGTGAAAAATACAACCATCTGCTACAGGATCTATTGTGTCAATGTCTAGATCTCCTTTACCTTGTGTTGGCTCAAAAGGCACTCCTTGTTTATAGTTCTTACTTTACTAATGCAACACCCCTTTCACACAGGGGCTGCTGTAATTAGTTACACAGCGAGTCCTTGTTCGGGCTGCTGTAATTCATTAGCAGGACCCGCTTGTCTCTTGTGGAATTGACACTGTTGGTTCTGCAGGGTCTGTTTGCTTGCATGAAGAGCGTGGATCACCGTTGCACATTCCGGCGCTACTACACCATGGTCTGTACCCACATGCTATTGCAGTTTCTGGAATTGGGCTCCAGCTCAAAAGCAGCTTCTTTTTCTGTTCTTATCATTGACAAGTGTTGCAAAATCAGACAGATCTCTGGGCAGAAGCAGCCACACCCTTTCCTTCATATGCCTGTGTAAACGGAAAAGCAGATTGTGAGAGTTACACATTTGTTTTTTTATATATATACTCCGGTAATTGTGTAGTCCCGGAAATTGAATAAAGAAAATGTAAAACTGGGTTGTTGCCTAAATCTTTACTACTGTAATGATATTTGTGAACATATTGTGACCTAAAATAGGGTCCAATATTCCAGTTCCAGTCTCCTTGTCTGGTAAATTGTGTTTTTTTTTTAAGAGGATGTTTTACAGGACTATCAGTCTTGTTAACAGTAATGCAGAAACAGCTCTAGATCAGTGCTATTTTTTCTTTGCAATAACCCTGTTCCTCCTCAGCCACCAGACCCTATCTACCTCCCAGGCTGATGTGTGTGACTCTTAATAAGGTTCCCTCACAATTCATTAACCTGTATTTGCAGTTTTACACCAATTTCAAAACTAGCGAGGATAATTACTTATGAGTGTACTTACTGTGAAAGACCTGTTCATGTGCACATTCAAATTCAACTTTACAAGGACAGAACAGAAAATGAAGACCCCAGTCAAAGAGAAACTTTCTTTCCTTGTAGCTTTAACACACTTTTGTAGCTTGTGTTCAGTTTGTCAATTATTTGTAAATGGGTTAGTTAAAAAGAGTGTAGTGTATTCCTCCCCCAGTTCAAAGAACCATTTCAGAACAGTGAGCATTAGGGGCTATTTCAAGAAGAATTTACAGGAGACACTTTTGAACTACTCAGTCCTGTCCCTGAGAGTTACCTTTGAGATCTCCTGTTCTGGAATTTACAGCAGTTTCTCTGTATCTTGGCTTGTGTTATTCTGTTAATGCACACCAGTGTATTTGTGCTTGGCTATATTTGGTGTAGATTAAAATCAAGTATCGTTTTTATGACGTGTTCTTGCCTTCGCAATAAAAATAAAAGTGGTTTGCATAATCACTTCAGTGCTTTTTTTTTTTTTTTTTTTTTTTTTTTTTTTTTAGAAACAGACGCTTGATTAGAGAATGAGACTTGGAGTTAGTTCAGGCTGACAGAGATCATTCCACCAGTTACCATTTCAGCTCCCAAATTGACATCCATAAAAAAATGCCAGTGGTTCAGAAATAAAGCACACGGGTGTCAGGTAGTGTTGTGCATTCATCTTGTTAATGTTTCTATTCCCACTCTGTGAAACTTTCCATCATAACAGCATAAAGCCTTAACTTTACCTGGGACCAGTTACCTTCCCACCCAGTCTAGGACTGCCTCAAACTGAAACATCAAATAATTCAATCAGCCCAGACTGCAGCTCTTATCTGGGATTTTTCATATTGGTGCATGACAACGGCATACTGAGTAAGAACCAAACGAAAGTCCACACACGTTTTATGTTTTAATAATTCTTTGAACACACATGTGTTACAATAAGGTGCTATAACAATCATCGCTGCCGAAAATAAAAAGGCCACAGCAAACTTAATGGTGACCTGGGTGCAAGCGTTCTGTAAAACTGACACCTAAGTGACCATCAATACAATTTATGAATGACTTCAATTTTAAGGGGAATATGGTGGCTGCTAGGTATGCTGGTTTATACACAAGTTCTGTTACCTCAGAATAAATCCTCCTTTTTTTTGGCATAATACTTATTTTGACATTATCAGCAAAACAGTGTGAAGCCATTAATGCAATTTGTTCAAATGCTTTAAAAACAGATTTTTACTTTACAAATCTAAATAGTACAACAGATTTATTCTACCTGTGAAATAACACCTGCCAAATTAAACACTTCTAAAATGGACAGCAGACTAAAGCCGAAATATGACGACTACTGTATCTGTTGCATTAAACAGCTTGTCGTATACACAAAGTAACACCAGGGTTAGTATCTGAGGGAAATGAAGAATCTAATATTTACGTTCCCTTGATCTTGTGTTTCTGAAAGGACTACTGAACACACCTTGTTGGCAATCTGCACCGGAAATCCATGGAGATATGGTTTACTTTTAAAAGGTGGCTTCAATCTCCGAGACACAACCATGTTTTTTGCTGCGTTGCAATCATTCTAAGAAAACTAGCTTGGGCATTAACAAATCAAACACACCCTTTAATAAAAAATAATAATAATAATTAAACCGCAGTGTTGTTTCCCTCCACGGCTGTGCTTTCCTGACACAAACCGTCAGCCAGATGGGGGCACCCATCTTCACTCCTCCACCGTGACTCGGTCCCCGTCCCCCTCATTCACTGTTTGGGCTTCAAGGCAGTCGATGCAACACCAAACAGGAGAGCGAACACCGTGAATCCCTGAGCGAAAATACGGGCTCGCATCATCATCTGGGACTGCTGGGTCTTGCCGCGCCTGAAGGCGATGAGTCCGTAAGTGAGGGCGCACGCCGTGCCAAAGCAACCTGGCCAGAGACAAGCACAGCAAAGGTGCATTCAGTGAGAAAGGACTGTAAAACAGGAGCCGCAGTAAATAAAGAAAAACGTGTTCTGAATTTGCTTATATGGTCATTTGGTACATCTACAATTGGATCACCTGTAAAACAACGGGGGGGGGGGGGTATGGTCCTGCTTATGAAGAACAAAACAGTTTCCTTGTCCTTGGTACAACAGACACCTACAGCTGGTTTCACAGAGGATGACTAACACTACAGTAACACCGGGCAGTCCCAGACTAGTGCCAACCAGTCCCTGATCATATCCGGCTAGATAAACTGTTGATTTCGGGTTTAAAATGTAATATAACAACGTTAGAATTTGGTTGGTCAGGTACGTGCACACCCCATCAGCGCACTCACAAGCCTTTGTCACTTTGGGGAAAAGTTATCTGAAGGATAAGCTCAATATCATGATAAACCTTTGCAGAATAACACTGGGATTCCGTTTTTAATAACTATTTTATCCCATTACAAGAGCTACGACAAATACAACAAACCGAAACACTGTTCTTAACAACATGCCTTAATTAAACTGGTTATTTAATTGCGTTTATCGCACGAATGCAAGGCTTACCTATCGGCACGAAAGGATTTTCTTTCGTCTTTCTGATAAGCTTGTCGTTAAATCCTTCTTCCTTGGACCTCGGCAGAGGCGTGAACCCCTCGATGACGGGGGGTCTGCTGAAGTCAGACGCCGCTGTTTGGGTCGGGTCGGGTCCTGCTGGAGCAGAAGCCGCTGCCATGTCTGACAGCAGGAGGAGCGCTTTGGAAAGTGACCCAGACTCACGTGATGAGGGCTAACGAGGCGAGGAGATAACCGTTCCGTTATAGGAACAAACCGACTGAGGGGATTGGTCAGATTCTCCGAGAGGGCGTGGCTTTGACGTCAGATCGGGGACTGCTTGAAACACGAAACACTAGAACAAGTAGCGGCGTTACAAAGAATTAGTTCCCCCGTGGAAATCAGTTTCACCTGCCAATGATCTACCGCGTTTCGTCGGGGAAAAAAAAAGTCACGTAATCGGGGAACAGCTAACCGTCACCCTTAACCTTGTTAAAAAAAAAAAGAAGTGGTCACTGCGGGATTCGGCCAAAACAAACCTTGGCGAAAGTGCAGAAGGGGAATCGACAGACCGCTTGGTTTCCATGGTGCACTGAATTCTACGTAGCACCTGTATTTGTAAATTGCGTGTTGTAGTTTTGTAAGTAACAGGTCAAGCTACATGAACAAATAAATAAATAAATAAATGGTCTGTCTGGCATCTGGCATTGTTTATATCCTCGTTTTGTCTTTAAAGATAAAGCATTGTTTTTAATTATGCCACCGATTGCTTTCATGGTGCCTATATCAGTGATCTAGAACACACCCTGGCCTGGACTGGGTATAAATTACACCGTGTAAAATTTTTTTTGTACTGGGTAGTAAGTGTTATTTCCTAATTGCTTATGCCTCAAAAGTATAGAACATGTTTTTCGAGATACTGTATTTACAGTATAATCGTAAATCTCGAAAAACTACTCACTTCTAAATCTTTTGTAGTCATTTTTGCATTACTTTAGTATAAATACATGTTAATTTGGATTAATATGTTGTTTTGTTCTGACTTTATGTGAACGAAAAGACACACATTTGCCCGTTTTCCAATTGGAAATAGTGATATTTTGAAATATCACTGTCCTGGTCACAAAAGCAAAGTTTGTGGGGAATAATAGCCATTTTCTATACTTTTGAGGCATAAGCAATTAGGAAATAACACTTACTACCCAGGAACAAAAATTGTGTTACATAGTGTTATAGAACCACCTTATTATAAACGACTGCTTTCAGAGACCTCGATTTTTAGAATAGTCCAATCTTGGACTACTTAATGGTAAGTAACTTTTAGCATTCTTTTCAGATAAAAAAGAGAGAATAGGTGATGTGATATAGCATTAGCATTTCATTGAGTCTGAGATCAGAAACCTAACCCTTCCAGATCTCTTTCAGTTGGTTTGTTTCAGCAGGCATTGTGAACTATGGACTGTGTATAGATACCACTTCTCATAAAACACGTGCTTTAAATACTGCTATATCAATACAACTACACCATTTAAACAATGTGGAGCAATCGTGAGAGAGGAAGTTTGTGTGCTATTAAAAACATGACATACGCATTTTTTCACCCGGATTCCAACACTATACAAATGATACTTCTGCAAATCAGTAAACGCATTGCTGTGACCGTTACTGGTAGCGTCATTCGGAAAACTAAAGAAAACAGCACTTGACACAATCACTAACTGCTAACCCAGGCAAGAAACCAACATTAATATTCACTATACTTCTACATTCAAGGTATGATGATATTTTTATTTTCTTCTTCAAACTCTACAAAGAAATGTTTATGTTTATATATACACGGTTGTAACATTCAAACGAGAAGCATTTATGTGATATTTTGTTCACAGTAAAAATAATAATTGACAGAATAGGATCTACAAATACTTGCACTAGTACATGTAAAGTGTGTAAATACATGGAAAAAAGTAAATATATAATTCAACACAAGAACAACACATATCCAATAAACACTAATATCTACTGTAAAAATAGCAATGTTGTTTATGGAATGGCCTGTGCAAAAATGTGATGAAATAAAACATGTTGGAGAGACTGGAAGAACTTTATATAAAATAATTCAGAACCACCTTTCATTAATTAGAAATAATTTAAAAAATGAATGAACCAATAGTACAGCACTTCACCAGTCAAGGACACGACATAAATGATGTAAAGTTTGTAGTATTAGAAGAGCTAAAATTAGACAATGCGACATACAGGAGAATAAAAGAACGTAAATGGATAAATAGACTGAACACGATTATGCCAGCGGGACTCCACAGAAAAGAATGAACTAATTAACCCCCAATCATTTACATAACATTTATATAAATAAATAAACAAAATTCATTCAAAAGTTATGCATGCTGATGCACTGGGGAGGCCATCAAACTCCTAGAAATACCTCCAATGTTTTGATTCAAACACAGGCTGTCTTGAGAAGGATATGTACAATATATTGAAATGTTGGGCAACGTTGGGCATGCCTATAGCAAGCACAGAACATTGAAAGTCTGGAAGGCAAGACCATGAGGACGTCTGGGCAACTTTTCAATAGGAGATCTATTTTCATGAAGGGATATAAGAGAAACATTCCATCTTCTATCAGGGTTAATCTTAATGATGCTTAATAATAGGACATTAAACTGGCACGAAGCTGAATATTAAGAAAATGATATGAACTAGCATAGTCACATGACTGGGGAATTTTTATGCATGGTTTGAATGCATTTATTGGTCACAGGATACCAAACTCATGGTGACACCCTATTTAACACAACTTCCTTTTTTTTTTTTGCAGTCATAAAGTCTGAAACCCACTTGACGATGACAACAGCAATACCAGGAATGAGTTTTGAAACTCCGAGTGATCATCTCACAAGTTTCTCCCTGGGAATTACCCTGCATGATTTGGGGAATGCCTCCATCAATTCGAGTGGGCATAAGGAAGCCTATGAATGCAGGGTCAGCTTTCAGTCCACCCTCCTCCCCGTGGTCTACAGCCTACTCTTTGTCTTGAGCCTGCTTGGAAACTTCACGGCGCTGAGCTCCCTTTTGAAAAATTGGAGGTCCTCTTCCCAAGCCGCAGCTTTCACCCTCAACCTGATCATCATAGACGTTCTGTTCACCTTATCTCTGCCACTGCAAATCTATTACTATGCCAACGGCAACAACTGGATTTTCGGGGAGTTCTTGTGCAAGACAACCAGTTCCCTCTTCTTTGCCAATATATACGGCTGCACCATGTTCCTAACCTGCATCTGCGTGGAGCGCTACATCGCCGTGGTGCATCCCATCAAATACCTGAAGCTGCAGAGGCCAGTGTACCGTGCTCTAGTCTCCTGTGTCATTTGGCTAGTTATAGCAGTTGTGGTTTTGACTTACGCTTTCAGAGGTCGCACAGCCAACAGGTTTGCAGATGGCAGAATCGGCTGCATGGAAAACTTCGGGAAAAAGTCCTGGAGTGGCTGGTTGGCCACTATTGCCATATTTTCCTCGATCGCTGGGTTTTTTATACCTTTCTTTTCCATAGTTACCTGCTACTCTTTGATCGCCAGGCGTATCGTCGGCATGACTCAGGGGAAGCAAACCGGTCAGCATGTAAAGAAGAAGTCACTGAGAACTATCCTTGTGGTGATTGGCGTGCTGACCATCAGCTTCCTTCCCTTTCACGTAGTGCAGGTCCTGCACACGCTGGCACGCATCCAGGTGCTCCCAAGCCTATCCCTGCTCCCTTTCACCTGTGGAGCGAGAAAAGTGGTGATGGGGCTAGCCTGTCTGAACAGCAGCCTCGATCCTGTGGTGTATTACTTCAATGCAGATAACTTCCAGCTCCTGCCATGTTGTCACAGAAAGAACTCCAGCAGATCTTCTGAAAGCATCTCCAACACCAAACTATGAGCACATTGCTCTGTTCCCTTCTCAGTCTTGAAGTTGATGTCGTTTTGTAGCACTGCAGTGATTGTGAATGGATCCTCTCCTGTAAGAAGTCTTGGGGCATTGTGCTGTTCAAGTGACAATGATGCTCTCTCAATTGGTTTTACCACCTTGCTGGAGTCATGTGCCCCACTTTGGAGTCAGCAGCTTTATGAAGTTTGAATGAAATGTTAAGAAAATAATTATGTGATCTAAACCATTAAACATATGTGTTTGCCTTTTGCATCTTGCTGTGTGCTATTTTTCAGTTTTGTGTGTTTGTGATCCTGTATTATAACACAAATATACTGTTTCCACAGGATACACAGGTCTTCAATGAACTGCATGGACTTTTTTTTTTTCTTCCAACAATTCAAAGAAGAAAAAGTTCCCACCTTCCTCTATTATGAAAGACTTATGAAAGATTCCCACTGTAAATGTGTCATGCACTTTACACTTCCGTGCTCTGAAGAGGGACTGAAAACTGTGTTGAGATTGCATTCATTTGCAGAGCTAGCAGAACGAAAAAGAAACAGAAGGGAGACTTGTCATTGCATTTGTTTGTTTAATTGTTTGTTTACACAAAGTGATACTCAGACCCTGTTATATGTCTCAATGGAAATGTGTGATTGCTTTTCCCGGGGATATTAAATGGGAATTTACATGTAGGTGTTGGGTGGATATGCAAGTGTTTGTCATTCTGCTGAGATCAGTGTGAATACGGGATTGAGAATTCAGTGAAAAGAATAATTAAAAACCCCTTTGGAAATGAATATGTCCAGCTGCTTGCTTTATGTTTAAGAGTACCTTACAGCCTCACCTGTGCAAGAATGGCTCTGACCATCATACTCCAGTCTGCTTTAACTTCACAGGATACTTGTCCGTGCTGCTGTTCTTATATTATATGTGACTCTCTCGCTCTCTATCTCTCTCATATGCACACAACACCTGGACTTTTTAAATAAGTGACCTGAACAGCTAACACAAACCTGCAACTGAGTCAAGTCAGAAACAAAACGATTCATGACCAGCTATTTTCAACCGTATGGCTCATTTAATGATATTGTGCGTGAGTGCGCGCATGTGTGGTTCTCCTGATTACTTTCAACACACAAAACTTTGTCTTCCATACTCTGGTGCCATCTGCTGTCAGACACATATATTGCAACTCTTGACAACATTTAATGTTTTTTATTTGTACTGAGCTACAGGTTCTCAAACAGCATAACCAATGGACAGGCTGTGTCTTATTCTCCAAGCTACTATTCAGAACCGGTTTCAATCCTAGCCCTGGTATTCAATCTACGCACCTTATTTGCAATGTGATTCACTCAATCAGAATGTCACATTTCAACTTGATCAGACCCCCCACTCTGCCACTCATTAGTTCACATCACACCTTTCCTCGGCTGATACCTGACTGAGACCCATTGTGTGTATCAAAATCATCTCTGCCTTTCTATAGCGGCGGTGTCTCCTCAATGCGATTCAGACACTGGAGCTCATCTTTAACACGTAAAGCAGCAATTTCACCCAAGGTGTGAGTGTTCCCTTATTGATTGTCTGTGTGACAGTTTAAGCACTACCTGCAATAGCAAACAGCTGTGAGCCCTGCTGAATCAGTGTCACTACTGAAACTAAGAGAGTCAATAAAACCCAGGGGATGACTGAGGTGCTAGGACTGAAACTGTCTCTGAATCTAACCTCTGTAGTCCCTTCCCGTCCCGTCCCGTCCCGTCCCCCCCTCTTTCTCTCTGTCTCTCTCTCTCTCTCTCTCTCTCTCTCTCTCTCTCTCTCTCTCTCTCTCTCTCTCTCTCACTGCCTAGTTGGCGCTCTGCTGTAAGCACTCTTACCACCAGGGGGCACTCCTCAGCGATCATATTTATGCATTCCATAGGGGTGGTTTCCATCTGTTTCTACTTAAAGGAGGAATTCAATATCCCTGCAGGAAACATATTTCTTGCCTCTTACATGCTTAATGCGATCTTAGACAAGTTATTTTTTTATGGATGTCACAGTTTTTTAATAGGGGTGTACAGCTGTGCTAAAATCTCCAGCAATGAAAACCCCAACTCTGGTCACAGGTCTTCTTCTTCAGCACCTCACAGCAGTAATGATTCTGCTGTGATGCTGAGCCGAGGAACCAATGCAGCATTGACGGCCATCATTTATCCTGCTAGTTCATCATTGGGCTCGATTCTGAATCCAGTCCGATGGAGAATACTAAAGGCTAGTGTAAAATCTGCAATGCTGTTCATTAACTGGTGTTTATCTGAATTTTCTGTGTATGTTAACCAACCTCAGTGCTGACATCTTTCTTTCTTTCTTTCTTTCTTTCTACCTATTTTTAATCCAGTATCACAGTTTAGCTTGTCAGTGAAGGATCGTTACAGTTGAGTTAGCTTTTATTTGTTTGTTAGTTTGAAAGTGACTAGTAACAATATATGTTATTTTGAATCCTGTGTGTTATAAAAATGTGCAAATGATGTAATCAGAGATATGTTTTCATGACCTGAGTCCTGACCCCAGTCGAGAATAAAAGGTACTAAGAAGCAAAATAAAATATAAAAGATAATGGCTAGTCTACACATATGCTAGTCAAAGTGACAGCTATCATAATGTTGAAACCTTAATAATAAGAATAAGAATAAGAATAAGAATAAGAATAAGAATAAGAATACACTTTTATACATCAACAATTAATAAATAAATAAATAAATAGCCTCCACAAATGACAAAAATGTATAGCATTCAGCTAACAAAAAACAATGGTAAACCTCAGCCCTATGCTAGCTGCACAGCACTGATACAGTATGTCTTCAGTAGCTAAGGGAAGTCAGAATTACAAGCGTACTGTAGATTATCACTTACATACATTTCAATAGATCCTATGAATACTTAATTTTGGTCCTTGTGTTAATCTAGCTTTCTGACAGTTACATTCAGCTCTATAGAAACATTCCCTTTTGAGAATCTAGTTCAGGTTTGGAATCATTTATGTAGATTTTTTCCAACAGCAGTAATCTCCATATAAGGACACCCTTGTTGAACAAAGAGTTCTGCCCCTGTGCTCTCTTCTGTGATCAATTAGCTGAAGGGATTATTAACTACATTAAACTCCCCTGATTTAAAATGAGAAACCCACTGCCTTTCACACTACAGCCTGGCACTTTCTCTAACTGCTGAGCCACTCAAACGCATTGCCTTCCACACTACAGTCTGGCACTTTCTCTAACCACTGAGCTACTCAAACACACTGCCTTTCACACTGCAGCCCAGCACTTTCTCTAACCACTGAGCTACTCAAACACACTGCCTTCCACACTGCAGCCCAGCACTCTCACCACTGAGCTACTCAAACACACTGCCTTCCACACTGCAGCCTAACACTCTCACCACTGAGCTACTCAATCACACTGCCTTCCACACTGCAGCCTAACACTCTCACCACTGAGCTACTCAATCACACTGCCTTCCACACTGCAGCCCAGCACTCTCACCACTGAGCTACTCAAACACACTGCCTTCCACACTGCAGCCCAGCACTCTCACCACTGAGCTACTCAAACACACTGCCTTCCACACTGCAGCCCAGCACTTTCTCTAACCACTGAGCTACTCAAACACACTGCCTTCCACACTACAGCCCAGCACTTTCTCTAACCGCTGAGCTACTCAAACACATTGCCTTCCACACTGCAGCCCAGCACTTTCTTTCTCTAACCACTGAGCTACTCAAACCCACTGCCTTCCACACTGCAGCCCAGCACTTTCTCTAACCACTGAGCTACTCAAACACACTGCCTTCCACACTGCAGCCCAGCACTTTCTCTAACCACTGAGCTACTCAAACACACTGCCTTCCACACTGCAGCCCAGCACTCTCACCACTGAGCTACTCAAACACACTGCCTTCCACACTGCAGCCCAGCACTCTCACCACTGAGCTACTCAAACACACTGCCTTCCACACTGCAGCCCAGCACTCTCAACCACTGAGCTACTCAAACACACTGCCTTCCACACTGCAGCCCAGCACTCTCACCACTGAGCTACTCAAACACACTGCCTTCCACACTGCAGCCCAGCACTCTCACCACTGAGCTACTCAAACCCACTGCCTTCCACACTGCAGCCCAGCACTCTCACCACTGAGCTCCTCAAACCCACTGCCTTCCACACTGCAGCCCAGCACTCTCACCACTGAGCTCCTCAAACACACTGCCTTCCACACTGCAGCCCAGCACTCTCACCACTGAGCTCCTCAAACCCACTGCCTTCCAAACTGCAGCCCAGCACTCGCTCCTCAAACCCTGAGCTTCCGCGCAGCCCAGCACTCTCACCACTGAGCTCCTCAAACCCACTGCCTTCCACACTGCAGCCCAGCGCTCTCACCACTGAGCTCCTCAAACCCACTGCCTTCCACACTGCAGCCCAGCACTCTCACCACTGAGCTACTCAAAACACACTGCCTTCCACAAGGCAGCCCAGCACTTTCTCTAACCACTGAGCTACTCAAACACACTGCTAATTAATTTGATTTGCAATGCTTCAAACTAGTCAACTGGTCATATTATGAAATGAATATCTATGGTCAAAAGGTAGCACTGCGATAAACAAAAAAACAAAAATATTACTGTTTAATTTGTTGTGCATGTCAACACGCCATGCGTATGAGCCTGTAATTGCTTTTATTATCAGTACATTAACCAGTAAATCGATTGAAAACTCATCCAAAGATGGGTCAAATCCTTTTGCAACCTAGGGCGGCGCTCAAGAGCCGCTGGGATTGGGGAGGAAGAGGCTGGGAGCAGTTTGCAAGTACGGTTGGCAGCAGGCGCGATTACGCCAGCTTTCTACCTGCAGATGTCAGTGCGAGATTCCTCACTCAACTCCCAATGACGTCATCCAGCCCGCAGCCGTCCATGTCTATAAAGGAACGATAAAACGAGGTCCAGCTCGGTGGTACAGTTGCAGAAAAAAAAAAACTTTGCAGTTTCTTTTTTGGGGAGGGGGAAAGAAAGAAAGAAAGAAAGAAAGAAAGAAAGAAAGAAAGAAAAGAAAGAAAGAAAAAAGTCCTGGTAACAGTTTTAAGTTGCAGAAAAAAAAAAGAAAAAAAAAAAAAACTGTGCACGTTTCTTTTGTGGGGAGGGACTTTTCTAAAGATAAGAAAAGAAAGAATAAAGCCCCAGGAGAGAAAGAAAGAAAAGAAAAGAAAAGAAAGAAAAAAAAAAAAAAAAAAAAAGAAAGAAAGAAAAGAACTGAAGAAAACAAACAAAGACAAACGAAAGTGAAAAAGGAAAAGAAAGATTGACAAAATGCTTCAGAAAAGAAAGGAGTCGTGGTTGCCTGGTGAGGACAGGAAACTCCAAGTGAAAAAAGAAAGGAAAAGGAAAGAAGGAAGAAAGAAAGGAACCGAAAGAAGAAAGGAAAAAAAAGGGAAACCAAAAAAAAAAAAAAAAAAAAAAAAAAAAAAAAAAAAAAAAAAAAAAAAAACCCCAAAAAAACAAAACAAAAAAAAAGGCCCGAAAAAAAGAAAATGCAAAATTCATAAGGGGGAAGGATTTTTTTTTTTTGCCCAAAAAGAAAGGGAAAGCAGAAAAAGATAAGGAAGAAAGACTTTTCTGTAAAAAAAAAAGAAAAGAAAGAAACACAAAAAAAAAAAAAAAAGAATCAAAAAAAAACAAAGAAAAAAAAAAAAAAAAAAAAGAAAAAAAAAAAACAGAAACAAATCAACCGTTTACAGTTGTAAACTGATACCCCGAATGGCCTAAAAAACCAAATTCAACGGAAATCGTGTAATGGTTGTCCTTCCCACACCGCCCGCTTCTGACTTTTCGAAAGCGGACATTAAAAGTTTAATTGGAAAAGATGAAGAAGTTTGTTGAGTAATTTAGTAAAAAAAAACATTGCATCTGCACCCATAACTTTAGCTTTTCATAGTCGATAATAAATCTTTTCTGTAATGTGGTAGAAACATGTTTGATTCTTAGCGGTCGGGGAAAGACACACAAGACCAATGAAAATGTGACTTACGGGCGGTCAGAAAAGACTTCGTAAAACAAACGGAGAAGGATGAAATGAATAAGCTTTATTGGAACTTTTTGTTCATAATCGATTTTTATTAACATTTTCCATTCTGCAAGGGACGGGAGAAACATTTTTTTGTAACTTGCGGGTAAGCGATAAGTAAATAGCTGTTGTAGATTTATAGTAATTCGACCTGAATCGCCAGTCCCAGCTGGTTCTGTGACTTTAGGAATGCCCGGCAGTCATTTAACATCACGGGTGAAATATTATAACTTTATTGACCTTTAGTTTAGAAAAAAAAAGGAATGGAATCATAATAATAATAATAATAATAATTTACTGAAGTTTAATAATAATAATAATAATAATAATAATACAAATTAGTATATTTTTGAGAAATAACATTACTGTCTAACATAGATTTATTTAATTTTTTAAAAAAATGTTAAAGTTAACTTTGAATATGGAGCCTGTGGGAACAGCAGTGGCTGTGAAAGCTTTGGAGATAAAGTACGGTTTAGACTCGGCAGCATAACGAAATGGATTGTAATTTGACCTGTTCTGTAGGCAGGTTTACTTCTTCTCATTAGGAAGGATTGATAGGAAAATCCCAGGTGTATGGCTCAGGCCTTATTTATGCCATGTTTCCATATTCACTATTAAACCAGTCTGTACAACCCGGTTTCATCTCACTGTAAAATCAAAGTGGAACCAGCCTGTCTGTCTGCATGCCTGCCTGCGCTTAAGTCTTCAACCAGGTCAAAGATTTGCGTCCAAAATTTGCGTTATCCAATCGTTGTGTAGCTTCCTGTAGAAGCGGGTGTTGGAGAGTTAATAATTGGGGCAGTCCCAGTCTGAACTGTACCGTCAAATGGCTTTCAGTTCCACCTTGGTGGCAGATGAAAAGGTAGAAACACTGAGCCTGCTTGCTGTCAGATCGTTTTTTTGTTGCTGGGAGGTCTTGGGAATGTGAAGGAAATCCCAGCCAGCCAGTGTTTGAAGTTGAACATAGATGTTAAAGGTGTCCATAGGTTTTTATAAATAGATTTGACATGCTTTAAGCTTGTTGCCTTGTAAGAACGTGTTGAAAATATCATCTGTGATGTTCTCTTATAGAAAATAAAACCTTGGAGCAACTGTTGATCTAGCAGATCACACTCCATAGCTTCCATCTGCTGCATGTTGTAGTTGTAACTGTAAGCAATGCAAACAAGCAAGGTCAGCTTTCTTTGTAACTGAACACAGGTGTAAACTGGAAGAATTTACTGTAGGGTTATTGAATAGTCACCCAGGATTGACGCGCTACTGAGCAGAAAAGGCTCACACCCATCTTTCAGAACCTTTGCACTCGGAGCGCGGTGGGCGTGTGGTTTAAGTCATTGTCATTGCTGCTGATAATCTTGGGATCTGTCTGGAGGTGGTTCTGGGATCAACAAGCTATTCACAACTTCAGCAGCTGAGCCTTTCAAGCGAGATGCTAAACTGAGGCTTTGATTGCTTTCAAGAATATCTTCCCCCAACCTGTTTTTGTTGTAAACATTTCAACAGACTGGATGGGAACACTAGTGTCGATTGGCCAGTCCTTGGCACTACCAGGAAGGACCTAAGAGTGAGAAATAAAACTGTCTGCCAGAGGCTGCATTACTGAAGTGGTTAGTTCTTTTTGGTCAGTTCTCTCTGAGAGTTTGACCTGAAGGGTGTACAGAGTAGTGCTTTTACCCAACTGGATCAAGGTATGCGAGGCAATTCAACTGACCTTAATGTTGTTCTCTGATTTGTAGAACATTGCCAGCCAAGAGATATTTTTTTTTTAAAAAGTGCCTTGTTTATGAAAACCAACATCTCTAATTGTTAACTGCATGTGTCTGGTTATTTTTACAAAAACCTCCAGAGACCTAAACCTTTTAATCAAATATAGCCTTTTATTTATTCATTTTACTTTAAAAAAAATTAAAACAAGCAAGAGAATGAGAACACACACACACACACACACACACACACACACACACACACACACACACACACACACAACCCTTTAAACTGTAGTTTCACCCTCTAATTACCAGCTGTGTAGTTGTGTGTGGAATGCATGTGATTTGAGCAGGAAAGAATGTTGATTTGTATCTGTAATTGTTTTTTTTTTTCTTTGCCTTTACTTTCTTTGTTTCTAATCCAACATTATTGGTTAGAATGCGAGTGGCAGAGCCAGGAAACCAGGGCGGCTGACGTCCTCTCACTGAGCCATGACTCACAGGGTGCTGTGCTGAAATAGTTCGGTGTAGTTTTACATTCCTTATATAGCCTCCTAGCAGAGCCGGGAGAGAGCCTGGAGCGCTTGTGCTGTCACCAGAGCTGAGGAGAGACTGCTTGTTGTGAGGAAGCAGAGGCTCACTGCAGCCCCTCTCGAACTGGTTTAACAGGCTCAGGTTTCAGACTTGCCCATTGGAGAGCTGGTAGGTCTGAATGGGGTTTTGGGGGGTTGTTTGTGAGGGATATGGAGAAGGGTATCCAAGGCATTTAGCACTGGTTCAGTTTGTAATAGCTGGGGAAGCCAATTTGAGAATTGTCCTAGAGTTGCTGAACTTATTACAAACCTGTATTGACAGCATTCTCTCTTGAATCGTGAGTAACGTTTGTATTTGAATGCGGTGCTGCCTCGTTTCCATCAACTTTTGTTCAGCTTTTCTGTTTGCTGGAGGTGCATCTGATTGTCAGACTCCGGGAAAGTTTTAGCTGAGTTTTGGTTTGGAATCGTGCGACGCTGTAGTCTGCTGTCCTCTTTCGTGTACCGACAAGACATTTGTACATTTTGATCGTATAGCATGATGAAACGCAATTCACTGCTCCACTGCTTAGGTACTCTCTGGTATTCAACAAGGGCAGAATGGAACGGAGCTTGGAAGTAAATTCACTTCCAATTTTAAGTTTTATATTTCATCCACTTTGTAGAAACAGATATGACTGAGAACATAAGACATGAATTGATTGTCGTTTTGGTTTACAGTAAATAGCTTGTGAGACTTTACCTTGCTGTGTCCTCTCAAACTTCCTGTATACTGCACTGGGCAGAGAAAAAAACACTGAGCATTGACTCTTACTAAAGCTCTATTGATAACTTAATGTCTTTCCAATGAAAATAACTTGATTCTTCGTGGTCTTTTTTTTAGCTTTTCACTGCTCTTGTTTTAATGACTGTATTGTGACTAGTTTGTTTGGGGGCAGGGGGGGGGCGACTCACTTTCGTACAAAGTGGAGAAAAGGGATTTAAATACAATACACAAACATTGAGACGGCTTCCAGCGAAAACCACATGCGTCCGTCTCCTCTAATTGACTCTCTGTTCATTTTGAATTTACCCCAGTACACGGAGTTTCCAGGTGCAAGCCCTTGTGTTAATCACGTGTGGCCCCCGCTATAGACAGTCATGTTGTATGGTCCATCGTGGCTCTCTGAAGACTCCCATTCTGGCACTGGTGGAAAGTGCATGTTTCCTGTAGCTTCAGTTCACACCTGAAGAATGCCAGCAATGTGAATGAGTGGTTTCTCTGTCGCATTCAGGAGATCCTGGTTTCATTTCAAGTTAGACCACTAGCTCAGCGGTCTTGGTCTGTGACCTTGGGCTCTGCTGTGAAATCCGCGACTGGAAGTGAGGTGTTGGGTTTCAGCAGGGTTAAAACACGCTCTGCATCTTGTTAGGTTTGATTTGTGCCGTGAGCTACAGTAATCTACATGCAAGTGTATTCGAGGGAGTTGCAGAGCAGTTGGCATCCTTGGAGACTTTCACTCCGCACTTTCTGTTGTCATAAGAAACCAAATGTTAAAAGCAAATGTGTACTCTGCTTGGGGAAAGCTAATGTAACCGATTTTGCTTTGCAAAGCTACAGCTGTGCTCGTAAAACAGCAGTGTGCTTTAATGTAATGTATTAATGAAGACACAGATTTCTCTGGCGTAAGAAATGTAGAACACTGTTCCTGCTGATTAGAAATGTGGGACAGGCAGGTCCATGTTCGCAGCCGAGCTGCAGTTCTGACTGGCAGAAAGAACACTGACTGCATGATAATCGGTATGAATTAATTTATTTTTGTAAGTGACCCTTGTTAGGGTTAAACCATTGGGTGAAATACGAACCCTCCATGAGCTCTGAGCTATTCTGGATGCCAGATGTGGCTACAGATGGGACCAAGGTCTCCTCTGGGTTTCCTTTCTTTTAAAGTGGGTTCTGAGTCCTCCCAGCTAGCTTGTATGATTTTGAAAAACATATTCCTAGGCTGTAAATACAATTGTACCAGCTAACCCAACATTAACACCGGAATTTACCAGAACATTTCTTTGTTGAAATGGTGGGGGGGTGGGGAGGGGGGTGTTCCTCCTCTTGGAAATGAGATGGCCAGTAATCATCTGATGCAGCCGGTTTCACGGACCCAAATTAATCCTGGATGACGTTGCTTCGTTCAAGATTGGTGCGAAACCAGCCCCCGCACTGAACAATACTAATAACAGTAGCAAGTGATTCATTGTCTGTTTTGTGTGTGCTTTGTTGTGCAGAAGAAGCAGCAGCAGCAGCATGGATGTCTACACTGTGACTCTTGAGGGACCGGCTCCCTGGGGATTCAGACTGCAAGGAGGGAAGGATTTCAGCATGCCACTCACAGTCTCGCGGGTAAGAGGGCACACCGCAGCAGAGCTACCTGCAGTGCTATGGAAAATCCTGGAGCTGTTGTCATATTAGCCTTTGAATACCCAGGTGGAAACATTTTAGAGATTACGCACTTTCAGTTAGCAGTATTTTTATTTTTTTTAATTAATCCGAAAATGAAAGAACATTAGTTTTATAACAACTTGGTTTCAAAAGTTCTTATTTTATAAAATCCACATTTCGATTTGTATGCAGTAGTTTTTGCCATGACTACAGGGGTAATGCCATTGTGCATTAAATCATTTTGTACTGATAAGATAGGAAGGTGTGCATACTTGCACAAGGCCAGACTGATCCATCTAGACTGACAAGAAGCAACTCCGATAATGAAGGACCATTCTATAGCAGGTTTAATAGGTATAATGAAGTAAATAAAATACCTATTACAGAAATTAATTAACCACTCTTATTTTTATAGTAGAAAGAATGTAGAGTTAATGTCTGATTTCAGATTTCATTTATGTATTAGTGTCTTTTTCATACAGTGGTGTATAAATTCTGTTACAAGAACGAATACATCAGGACAGGGCCTGCAGTTCAGTCTGGGCTGCTAGCTGTTCATCTGTGCCTTGCCCACAACCACCCACCACACCCACCCAACATGCTGCTACAACCTTTTTAGGTAATAAGTGATTTGTAAACATAGTTTGAACCATCACAGGGAAATTAAACGCTTTTCCAAAACGGAGGGGTCATGCTGTGCAAATAAATCATTGTTTGGTGCCTGGAGTCTGTTTGTCCTGAGATAGTCGCCATAGCAACACTCCTTTAGCTCTGTTCATTTCACCTGGAGCTTGCTGGAATTCCAGCTCTCCTGCCTTGATCCTCGTTTTTTATTGCTGCAGTTTGACTGATGTTAACAAGCCTTCAAGAGAGGCCCTGATTTATGATCCCTCATCCTGGATTAGGCTGTAATCTCCATGACTACCTGTAAAGTAGCCTTCGGGGATCTGACTGCCATATTCGGGAGCAACACATGAGTGTCAGGGCGCTGATCTACAGTCGGTGTGTCAGGTTAATGTTTTTCGTATTGAGAGAGGGGGGAGGGGGAGCATTCACATTATGAAACAGGCGTGCTTGATAATATGTAGAGGGTGGGGGGAGAAACACAAATCCAGGGAATCAGAAGAAAGCTTAATGGTATCTATATGATTCCTTTACCTGCCTGGAAATCCGGGTTCACACAGATTTCTGGAAAGCCCGGTCTGTTTCAGATCTAACTTTAGTCATCCCTACAGTCCCGCTCCCCTTTGCTGCTGCTGCAGAGTTTCACAGGCAGCAGATCTCCACAAATGGAAATGCTGCATTACATTCTACTCCAGAACCTTGTGCTGTTCTCCTTATAGGTCGAAAGCATAGCTGAAGGAATTGCAGCCCAATAGCTATAAATGCCTGCATAACCCGCCCTCCCCCACTTGGCATTTTCCTGCCCTTATTTGTACGGCTTTCCAAATGTTAAGGTGCATGGCTGCAGCATCCAAGGGGAGCTGGCAGCCGCTGGGTGTGCTTCAGCATGTGTTAATAAATCATGAACTCGATAAAGGAGTTGTTGCGCTCTGCTTGCCTGCAGTATATGGGCTTGTCTGTAAATATTAGGAAAAACCTGATGTGTGAAAGTTAGGTTCTGTTAGACTTACCAAAGCACAATTTATTTAAGCCTTTCCAGCTGTGGGGTGGGGGGGGGAAGCTATTTGTATATAAGTAATTTATTTTTTTTTTTTTTTTTAATTAAACCACTGGGTCCCACTGCTTCCCAGTCCCTCGCTTTAAACACTAGGTCACACTGTCTCCCAGTCCGCTGCTGTACCCACTGAGTCAGGCCCTGTTTCATGGTCTGTATTTCTATGTAGGGACCTCCCAAAGCAGTTTTAGTCTTGTGTGAAGTACAAGAGAATGGGGGTGAGGGCTAATTCAATTCCATGTTTGCACAAATGAAGTAAAATAAATGCAAACAGATTCCCTGCTGGCGCGAAGCAAGATGCAGCTTATTTGGCAGAGGTCTGGTGAAACTCAGATGGGAGAGGAGGAGGTGCAATGAGATCACCTCACACTTGCTAGTATAGGATACATATTCAGGGATGACATCAGCTGAGCTCTATTCATTGCACTTGGATTATTATTATTATTATTTAGGGAAAACCATATGTGCACTAGAAAACTTAATTCATGTGCAGATGAGCTAACCCTAGCTTTAGGGCAATAACCTTGGTTTTGATGGCCGCACTCACAGGATGACCCCCGGGGGCCTGCAGTACCTATAGCCATGTTGTGAGGATTGTGACCCCTGATAAGGTAACTATCATTTGCATACTTACAATGTAGCCCAGTTTACAATCTTTGGCAGCTTTTACTCAACCTTAAAAACTTAGAACGGAAGTGTCGTTTGGCTCCTTGCAATACAGAAACGGGTAACAGGCGCTAAGGAAGTGCCCAGCCAAACAGTAGGTAATGCTGCTAATGTTATTAAGCAAACAAGGTGGGCCCTTGATAATCCCAGATCTGTCTGGAATGATGACAGATCTGGGTTTCTGTCAAGTTGATTTATTTCATGGGATTTTTATTATGTTCCCACGACTGGGAACTGTTCACACTTGAGTCACACAGGTCGATGTTGCAGAAGAGCGGTGTGCTGAAACATCCTTCTAAGAAATTGAAAGCCAAACAGATTACATTAGCTGCTCAGACCTGTCGGGGAGAGGAAGTGTTCAGTGCTAGCAGTGCCAGCAACGAAACTGAAGCCTTGTGTAATTGAACGGCTCAGGTATTGCAAAAGTACCCACTAACTCTGTGTGTGTGAGTGAGAGACTGCACCAAAGATTCCCAGAGTAAAAGCGGGTAGGTTTGTGTTAACATGTCCAGACACAACCCCACAAACTACCTTTTGATCCTTGCTAGAAAAGCAAATGGGACTTGGCAGCCGTCCCAAAATGGAACAATTGTGTGTCAGATTTGAGTCTGTACCAGGCAGAGGGGAGTCCATTCAGCTGCACCAGCGCTTGCTCATTTGAGTCGAAAGGCTGGGTGCTTCATTATTCATGGTCTTCCGTGTGCTCTGTCCACACAGCCGAACTACTGCAAAAGTAACTGTATAAGGGGGCTTTCAGTTTAGCACTACTATCTCATTCGGCCAGTGCAGATAGGGCGGTGCCTTTCTGGTCAGTAGGGTAGCCTTGTTTAGTATTTAGTACAGTGTTACATAAACAATATGTTCCCTTGGATCCTCACCAGCTGGATTCCTGGTGTGAACATGAGTATTCCTCCTGGGATTAAGCACTGTCCTGGCACGGTTCCTCCTCTGAGCTGCCGAGAGGCTGCCTGACGGGTGAGGTGTGTGTGGGCCAGGGGGCGTGTTTGAGCAGGAAGCGCCCTCCTCTGGTTTAAACTGATCATTCCTCAGGTTGCATCCCCTTCACCTGCTGTCTCTCTAGGAAAGAGCATGCTTTTCAGCTCTTCAGCTCATAGGTCCACTTGTACATTATGATCCATAACTGTTAAACACTGCGTTTAGGATATGAGCTGTTTAGGTTTTGCATGTATCTACCCATTTCCACACCTGCAAACTGTTAATCAGCTACATAATGCATCGTCTCTGCACAGAAGCTGTGAGTTCTGGATCATCCATCCAATATTTCTCAGGTTACAGATCTGCAGTGTTTACGGTCACATGCTGGTTGTGGCAAGTGTAAATCATCTTTGCACTGGCATTTGAATATGACCTTGCTGTGTTACCAACCCCCCACCCCCCAAAAGTGATTCTGAACTGCACACAGTTTTTATGTTTATTTATAGAAATTTATGGGCTTTGTCTGCAAGTGTATGCATGCACATGTAAAAGGCTTGACCTGTGTGTTTGTGTACACGCTGAGGGCGAGTAATGTTGTATCTGAGTGTGCACAGTGTCAGCAATGACTTCACTCGACCGAATTAAAACAGCGCTGCTTTGAGCTGCTGTCATGCAGTATAAGCTTGTACCTGTCAGAGGAATGTTGTTACACAGCTGTTGGGCGACTGCTAACATTCTCTCTCACTGCAGGTGTTCTCGTTAGTAGGCCTGTGCTGGTGTTCGCTGGCTTGGTAGGACGCGAGCTATCGGATTAACCTGCCTGTCCCTGTATCAGCACTCTGTCACATTTCTCCCCGATTTAGGATTTATGGCCTTTTTGCGTCAGTTGTAGAGAAATAAGAAACGGAGCTGCTGATTGCAAACATGTTCCCTTGGAGTTTGCACATGTGCTGAAACGTGCGTCCAGTACGTCTTTGCTGTGCCAGAACCTAGGAGGCACCTCCAGGGGGAGCGCAGTATTCTGTTGCAGGTTCAAACTCCAGACTCGAATGGAAGGTGAGAAAGGACCCTTCAGTTACTGCTGTTAGACCTCAGTTTCAGCAGTTCAGTGATGGACTAGCCACTAGTCCTCCATCCAGTTCCGAGGTTTAAGTGCGTTGTTAAAATGCCTTTACTGACGCAAGTGGGCCCATGCTAAATATGGTTAGCTGTTGTTTTTAACCTCAAATGATTCCTGCATTCTTTCAGTGGGTAATTTTAATTTAAGGTGGGGCTAATTGCTTGCTGGATAACTCCTGCAATAACCCTGATCAGATCAGAGCGTGTTTAACGGGGGACTCTGTTGCTGCCACTTGCTTTTTATTATCATTTATATCTGAAAGGCACGGTGTAGTAACAGACAATGTGCATGCAGAATATTGCTATTATCTTCAATCTAGTATTGCAGTTCTGTATGTCCTCATTCCACAAAGGAACGTATTTCTTTACTTTCCTAGTCCCTATTACTGTGTTTTTTTGTTTTGTTTTCTCATGCAGTCTCTTGCCAGTTACTAAAGTACAGTATTTAATCAATCCCTGTTTTTTGAGATGATGGTTTTGTAATGTTCTAGTGCAACTTCATGCCTTTAAAAAGCTACCCTAAGAGATCTATTGCGAGTATATTCTGCTGGTTTTATTTATTGATAATCCCTGTCTTGGTTACTTCGTGGTTGTTGCTCAAACTGCAGGGTTTGCTATGTAGCGTACTAAAGGTACACATTGCTGTTTAATACAAGAATACATTGACGTGGCAGTATTAAATTACCTGTTGTTGGATTCCTACTTCATCAGTATCTGACACTGCTGTTGTCATTTGATGATGGTCCCTAACCAATTGGCACAAGACCTCGCTGCTCTGTCATTTGTTGACCGTCCCTAGCCCTGTGGTGTTGCCGTTATTTCTATCCTCCTGAAGCCCTGACCTCAGCACTTGGATGCCATGTACCCGAGCGATGGAACAGCTGTGAGGCGCAGCACGGATCGGACTCGGGTGTTCCCGTCTCTCACACTGGGAGGTTCAATGCCCTACTCAAAACACCACAACATGGCATCAGCTTTTTATAGTGCCTTTCACTACAGCATTACCTCTTGATCAACAGAAACAACACAACAGACCTCCGACCCCATAAGGGTGTCTCAATTGCCAAAACCACTAGGACAGTGAACGGCTTGTTCCTGAGGGAAGAGTTCAATCTTCTCATCTGTTAAGGGCTCCCAAAATGTGTTTTTAAAAATGCAAGGTTATGGCTTGCTACAAGAACTTTTTTAAATTGGTCTAATTTAAAACAGAACATGATGTTTTTTTAAATTTATTTAACAGCAGCAATCTTGAAAACCCATAAAACATTCATAAATTTCAGAAGTTCTGCATTAGCGTTCACGCCATAACAAGCAGCAGTTGGTTGGCTTTGCTAGTAATGGCAAATATAATTAGCAAAACAAACTGTTTGTCAGCAATACATTTCAACAAATTACTAGCATGGTTAAAGGGTATTTATTTTCAAAACCACCAGCTGTAAAAACAACTCCCAAAACACAGTCGGCAGCAACAGCATGGTAAACAATACATGAAGTGCTGTACAACGACTGTGCTGCTGGGCTCGCCGTAACTCGACAGGGAATGTCCCGCTGGCTTGGTGCCTCTTACACAGCTAGTGGATGTGTGACTAGGATCACATGATCAGCTGGCAGTCCTGCCTGTTGGATCTGTAGCGTAAGACTGACCAATATGGAAAATCAATGTTTAAATATCTTTTAAAAGTTTTATATTTGAAAACGGAAGTCGCTGTGTTTCATTTTATACAGCTCTATGGAAGCATTAACTAGGCTTGGTCATTTTCTATTTATTTATTTATTTATTTATTTTTGTGCTTTTTCTTGACCATAATTGTTGCTTTCCTGCTGTCCACTGCTGTGGTGAAGCAACTGTTTAACGGGCTCGTGAAGCATCTGAATTGGGCTCCAGAGACGAAAGGGGTTGCAGGTCACTGGCGTATCCAGGCTTGTACAGCCTCCTTGGAAGAGTCCAGTCACTGAGCTGCGATGAGAGAACGTCTAAGTGAAGTAAAATTCAAAGGGCTTCAAAGCAGAGAGCCTGCTTGCTACCACAGACACTTTACCCAAGACCAGCTGCAGGGTCAGGGGGATCAGAGTGTCCTGGGTTCAGTTTCCAGTCAAGGTTGAATCAGCCCTGACACAGAGCAAGGTACCGGGTCCATGCATAGTCTAGTATTAAATTAGGGTACAACTTTTGAACCTTCCTGCAATTCCATTTTTACACATGCCACTTGTAGTAGAAGATGTAGTATAATGTCTTCTAGAAACTGAAGGGCAGCTGGTTTTCTCTGACCTCAGTGAAGTTGCTGTTTGACATTGTAAATAGGCAAACTTTGAATGAGACAACTCTAAATGCCATTGTTCATCATTCATGAACCGTTTGTTGGACTGCACACGTGACGCACACGTCTGTTAGGAGGCTGTGTGGTCTAGTGGTTGAAGACCAGGGCTTGTAACCAGGAGGTCCCCGGTTAAAATCCCGGCTCAACCACTGACTGTGTGATCCTGAGCAAGTCACTTAACCTCCTTGTGCTCAGCCTTTCAGGTGAGACTTTGTAAGTGACTCGGATGCATAGTTCACACACCCTAATCTATGTTGCTAAATAAACAAATATAATGTAAAGAAAGTATCCTGATTTCATGGATAAACAACAAATCTTTACACCCCTAGTGTGATTGAGGTGGTGCCTCGTTTCCAGTTCTCAGGCATTCTGTAAAGACAGTAGGGCAGGCAGTATGCTGCTGAATCCCTCTGAAGATTAAAGATGGCATTTTGATACTGCAAGGCTTAAGTTTTCATGATTTTAAATTGTTTTTGCATGCGTCTTCTGGGATCATTTTAAGGCTGCTGTGGCAAAAATGCATTAAAAGGTTCGTTAATAATATTTTTACTGGCCAGTAAACTGGAGCTGCAGGGAAACCCCAGTGGAGAATGTGTGAGAGAATGGGAGAAGAACTAGCATTGCTGCCTGTGAAGGGAAAGGGGAGGGGGAAATGTACCAAAAACTAAAGACCAGAAAAATGGGCCAAAAGAACCCTTTATTTGCAGTGACTATTGGAGGGCATGGAACATGTATAATGAGAATCATGTTAGATGCTGAGCAGAGTACAGTATACATGCATACGTACATACGTGCATATGGACTCTATAAACCAGAAGCCATTCAAAATGCATTCCTAGACATTTGTACAGTATGCTGCAGTGTGCTCACTGACCGGATACCCTGTGTTGTCTGTTGCAGCTCACCCCCGGCGGGAAGGCCGTGCAGGCTAACGTTGGCGTGGGAGACTGGGTGGTGTCCATCGACGGTGCCAATACAGAGAGCATGACCCATGTGGAGGCACAGAACAAGATCCGAGCATGCACTGGCAACCTGACACTCTCCCTGAGCAGGTACTGTACACCCGCCAGTCTGTCTCTGTCGCTTGATCCTTACTTACGACCTTCATGGTTTCTTTCTTCTCCTGCTTCTCTCTGTCTGCCCATTATGCTCCATAAATGAGTGATAATCAAAGCTCTGTAAGTCAGAGAACACAAGAGGGGTGCCAGCGATCGCTGCCTTGGTGCTGAAAAGACGTTTTCAAATAGATTAAGTCAGAGGTGTTCAATCACGGTCCTGAAGGGTCATTCCACTCCAGCTTTAACAGGTAAAGTGAGGTGTGTGGATAGTTTTTAATTGGTTCAATGAAATCAATCTAGAACAGGGTTGGAACAAAGACCAGGAGTGGAAGGGATGACTTTGGACATCTGGTTTGAAAGCCTTGGTTAGCACACCTTTAATTTGCAGAGAGATTTGAGTCTGAGGTGTGTTTTGCAGTTTAAAAAACCCTGTGTGGAATGGTGAAGTGCTAGCCCTCCCTTGGAGTGCAGAGATGGAGGGGAGTTGGGTGAATTTGGGGAATTGTAAAAGGTTTGCTGAATTTGTTCACTAAAACAGAGCATAGTGTACAGGCTTGAAATAAATGTACACAAAGAAAAAGGGGGGGGTGGGGGGCAGGTCTGTGAAACTGCTGACTGTTTTGGCAAGCATGAGGGAGAGAACGACCTCCTTGAAAAGTATTCGGCAGGGAACAATGTTTTGCCTGTCCCAGATGGACTTTAAATGCTGGAGGAAAACTCTCAAGTCAGAGATGAACGAGAAATAAAATCATCACATCAGTTGGAATGTAGTGGACAGTCTCCCTCCCTCACATCAAACTACATAGTCAAGATTTGCTATTTTTTCATACAGATGTTTTAGCCGCTTTCTCTGCTTTTGTCCTGAGCCAGCACTGCAGATTACAAGCTGTAATAGATGCCTCAAATGAACATTATAATGGCTGATTTCACAAGCTCTCTTTTACTACTAATCTAGTTATTGCTACCTTTGGTAAGGTTATTTTTATTTTTTTTTATTTACAGTAGCGAATAACTGTGCCAGGAAAAGTCATTTTAAAGAGAATGTAATGCCAATGCCTCCCTTTTCCAAGAGGTTTATTAAACTTTCCTTGACAATGTTGGGGCACCACAGCCTGTGAAAGGAATGCGGTTCTACGAAGACCCAGGAGCGAGACACTAATACAGTCCTGGATGATGATGTCATCTGATTGAGGGGATGTTTCCAATAAGAGATGGACATCCATGCACTTGAAGTGCAATTTATCATTAACATGGCCAAACAGTGAACCTTGAACTAACTTGGTGGTGGTTATTTTATATATATAATATACACTTTATTTTTATAATGGAAGAAACCAAAATCAGACTACCATTTGCATCCCTAGCGATTGGTAACTTGCTGTTTTGTTGATTGCAAGTCTCCCTGTGGTAAAACTGTCCTTATGTTAAAATTCTCTTTAGATAATGGTGCTCGGTGATGACTGCCAACATGTCAAACACACAGCCAGTGCTTATCCAGCGCAGCAGCTTGGTTCCTCTGGAAGGCTGTCAGTTTGTAGGATATATATCTTTGTGTCTTTTTTTAAATGTTCTAAAGCGAGGCGGCTCGAGTTAAATATAATTCAGTTGAACTCGCGGAGGGTAAAGACCAGTAGAAGCTAATAAAATAACTAGACTTCAAAAGGCTGAAACGCAGAGCTGTCTCCTCCTCAGAAACCTCAGGAGAATCCCTTGCTGGGATCAGAACGGTTAAGGGATCAAAGCTTTTCTTTATTAACATCTATGGGCTTTGCACTGCAGCCAAGGGCTTGTGAGCTGTGAGACAGTGTCTGCTTGAGTACAGAATATTAATTCACCTCTTGCCACAATATCAAAGTACCAGAGCTGACTGTGTTCAGATGATGACCAGTGAGGGCGGACTGGGAGGCAGTATATCCTTGTGGAGTGGGGGGTGGGTGTAAGAGTGTCTAGTGGTACAAGGTGAGGGACTGGGAGGGAGGCTGTGGCCTCCACTGGTTTGATAGAAGGGTCCGGGGGCAGTGTAGCTCTGTGCACTACCTTACTTTTTTTTTTATTTATTTATCTTTTTTATTCTGCAAGGGAGCTTTGTGTTTCTTGGGTAGGGTGTTTTTGTCTTCTCTGAGCCAGTCTGTATATATACCTTCACCTCAAATTTAAATATACCCCTGTCTGCAGAGACTGACCACCGAGCATAACGCTGGAGGTTTTAAAAAACAAAATACAAAATGAAAAAGAAAGTAACAAAAGGTTAATTGCAATTGTGTTTCTCGAGTATGAGCGGGACTGTTTTCCTTGGCAGTGCAGATTTCTGTTCTGGTGAAACTCCAAGTGCTTGCACGACAACTGGCAGGGGAGATGCGATGCTGTACTGTAACACTGCTCCAAACTGCTGATATTCAGAAACTGAAGCATATACAGAGTATTCCACATGCTGATTATGACATCACCACATTCTCTTAAACAGGCGAAGCCCTGCGGAACACTTGAGTCCAGTTCAGAATCCTGCTTGTGGGGTAACCCTAGCAATGAAGACGTGCACAGATGCATGCAAAGTACATAGATGGTTATTGGACACAGTATCGGTTTGTACTGGCAAAACTATTTGGAAGCATTCGTAAAATAATCTTCAGTCTCGTCTCTGACGTGGATTGGCTTAGCACCGCACTGAAATAACATTAGCAACATCAATGATGGAGCACATTATATCCACCAGAGCCTGTGAAGGAAAGTGGCAACAAATTTCCATCTAATCAAATAGTGTGTTTTTTTTTTTTGTTTGTTTGATGAAATGCCAACATTGAAAATTAGTTGGCAGGAATCAATGTCGATAACAAAGCCAACAAACACACAGAAATCTGGAAAGGACAGATTCATTTTAACAGTGCAAGATTGCCACTGTGCCCGACTATACAAGGAGTCCTGCTTTACACAAGCCTGTAGCAACACTGGAAGAAAGTAATAAAGGTAAGCCAGGATTCCCACAAGAGTTCAGCAGTTACCAAGAGTTTTTATAGCCTGGTTTTATTTGTCCCGTGAAAAAAACAAAAAAATGAACCCTTGATTTTTATATAGTTATCTGGTATGACATCCCTAATGTAATTTATTAATCCAGTTTGGTCTAGACTAGTGAATCAGTATTTAAACCCAAGCACACCCAGACTGGTCCCTTGCTGCAGGCACGTGCTAAGAGGTTAATATCCTGAGTGTGATGGAAGATTGTAGGGAGTTATTTCAGCTTGTAGCAGGATGAACGGCCCATTGTCTGCTTCCTGTTTATAAGAGGCTGGCTGCCAGAGGAGATTCCCGCTGCAGGGTAGCGTTCAACACACTGGCCTGGCACGACACGACAGGCACTGGACAGGTAGCTTGGAGTCACCCCACCTCTCCTAGTGATAAGATAGGGTTGTTGTCTTTACAAGCGCCACTTGAATAAATTGTCTCCCTCTTCCTCGTATATATATTCTTGAAATGGACATACACACAGCTATACTAAGTTATTAGACCACAGAGCTACAAGACAAAAAAAGTGACATTTACCCAAGAAAATTTACAACGAAGGATGTGAAATTGTACTTGACTGCAACAATATTTAGTTTGGCAGAAGCTTAAAACAAAAACAGCAATGGTGCAATGAGTCTGTGTGAGAAGATTACATATTCATTCTCGTCTATCTCCTATCTCGTTCGTGGACATATATATGTGTGTGTGTGTGTGTGTATATATATATATGTGTTTCGCTGGATAGATTTATCAAAATGAAAGCATTTAAAATGGTTTCCTCCCCATCTCTTGAGTTTTGGACCCCCCCCCCCCCCCCGGTCTGGGGTCTCAGGGCTCCAGCCTCTCAACTCCTTCCTGGGTGGGATGGGATTAGGATTTATTTTATTTTTGTTCTCGTTTTTTGACAAGCTGGCCTTCCTCTGTACCTTGGACCTCAAACGTGAGTTCAGAATAATCCCCCAAACTAATCTACATTAATTGCTCAAAGATGTTGGTAATTGAAAAAATATTTCAGATTTTGTTTGCTTGACGTGTTTTGTGAAAAGTTCAGCGATGCTTGAGAGATCTAAATAACTTGCAACTGTTCGGTCCAATGAACACTTGTTGGCAAAATGCTGGAAAATTGCCACATTCTACAGGGGGGGGGGGGAATAAACAAGTACATCCTTATAAAACCTTGTGCACAGTTTCGATTGCGTCTGGTGCGGTTTTGCAAAGTGTCATGACTTCACCAACGTCCTAGTTTACACTGTACAGGCAGTCATGTCATGTAAATGACATACATGTACGACATGCTTTGCTATGTGGTATATTTTAACTGCCTGGCTCATGTCACTTTGCTGTTTATGCAGTAAGTGAGAGGTGCTAAATGCTTATTAAGCAAATGATCTTGTTTAATATACCTGTAATTGATTAGTATTTGACCAGGCATCTCTGTAGGGAGGTTGAAAATGTGTAGATAGCTCCCAGCACACCAAGCTGAGAGCAGAGTTGATTTGAGCCAGTCTGGCTGACCCTGCGTGGAATCGCAGCCCTGAAAAAAGTGCATAGATCTGGAGTGCTGTGCACCACAGGACACGTTTTCATACCGTCTGGTTTAGGTCTAAGTAAATACATGATGTGTTTTCATAAAGCTTATTACCTCGTCCCAAGGAGATCCCTGTGCTGTCCCATTGGAATGTTCTGATGTAATTTGGGTTTTGTGTGTGTGTGTCCCACCCCCTCCCCTGGATTCTAATTCAGCCAGTCAATTCACCACCCTCTTCACGCTACTTCAATTATGCACAGCCATCTCAAGTTAAAAAAAAAAATATTATATAATATATATATATATATCTATATATATATATATATATATATATATATATATATATATATATATATATATATATAAAAAAAATATATTTTTTTTTTTTTTTTTTGTGAATGGCAGTTGTGCATTGTTTCAACACATGTTGAACCTACTTTTTCTAGGTAGTGTGGATCAGGTATGAATGATCTGGAGGACACATTTATCATGAAATGGATTTTGTTGTACTCTGGGCAAAGGTTAGTGACACACTTGATCCCAGTACCCCAGGGGTGCAGGACTCCCTCGTGGCACCTGGAGAATCCATAATGGCTTTTTCTTTTCTTTTTCTTGCAGAGCTGTCATTTCACCTGGGTCTAATCAGAAGGTAAGAAAATGATTTTGTGAGCACTGCTTTAACTTTTAAAAGCATTAAATGACTTCCCAGAAGGCAGTCGCAGAACATTTAACTCTCCCATATACAGCAGAAACAGCAGTTAAAACAATTTCCAGATGTGTTGGAGCTCCATCTTGTGGGGATTCGCTGCTATTGACAGCAAACCCTTTTCTAAGTGTTTTCCAAAGAAATGTAAAAAAAAAAAAAAAGTGGGTCCTCTCTTGCTGTGGCAGTGAGGTTCTGGAAGGTTTGCATGCAGTGTTCTAGAACCCTCCTGTGCCTGCCTGCCTGCCTGCATGCCTGGACTGACACACTCACTGACTGGGCAGTGTTTCAAGTTAAATATTTATAGAGTAGCTGGGTGTGTGCACAACACAGAGGAGACTGAGGGAGCAAGAGAGGGATTTTTAATTAATTTTTATTTATTCATTTATTTATCGTGGGTCTGACCTTAATTACATTTAGTTATTTAAATTTATTCAAATGTAAAAAATGGACGCATGCAAGTGAATCTGGGCCGAAATGTCTGGTCTTCCTGTCTCTAACTGCACGTTACTTACTGTGGTTGGTTTTGCTGTATGTTGTGTGTTTGTTTCTCACTCAGGACTCGCTTGCCGCTGGTTTGCCTCAGCCCAAGTATTCGTTTGCTCCCAGCATGTCTCTTAATAAGATGGCCCGTCCCTTTGGTGCCGGGGAACGCTCTGGCAACTCGAAATCCGGGCCGGTCACCAAACCAGTGTCTTATGTCCCCGCGGCGGTGAAATTGAACCCCAGCTCCCAGGGTCCTGTCAGTGTGCTGCAGCAACACAATGGGTAGGTCAATGGGCACTTTGTTCACCGGAAGCTGCTGTCTTAGCTGGGTTTCTGTGAACAGGCAAGACTGATGTGTCAGGGGTCTGTTTGTTTCAGTGACTGCTTACGTTTAGCACAGTGTGTTTCATTTAAGAAGGAAATGTCCTTGGGGGGTCCTCATCCTCCTTGATTTACAGAGCAAAATAATCCTAAGGGTGTTGCAGGCTTTATTATTTTCACCTTTCTTTGGAAGAGTAGATTTACCTGCAGTGCCAAGTTTGACTTGTGTGATCCACACATCCAGAAGTCCTTTCGAAATGGACATAGTTTCTAGGACTTCTGATAAAAAAACGTTAAACTACACCCCGTCCCGATACGAATAAAAATATCGGTGTATAACCAATAAACACCGGAACCCCCCCACCCCCAAAATAAATTACGCTGGGCAATGTCCCTCCTTCCTGACTTGGGTCTATCATTGATTTGTTCTGAATGCTTTAAACCCGCTCCAACTATTACGTGGCAGCACATTCCAACATTTCTATTGTTCGCAGGATTTTAAGCTGTATTACAGTTAAGATGTGGAGGATTAAAAACAGAATTGAAATTGTGGCAGAATGTAAAAATAATGCCTAAATGCAAAAACCCCATGTGCCCGAGACAATGAGGGTTTCATTGTGGAATACAGAAGGCAAAGAAGGTACAACTTAAGTGTGCAAGTTGTCGCGTTACTACTATACATATTTTAACATTTAAAAAAAAAAAAAGCATTGTGGAAAGTAACTGAAAACAATAATTTTATACAGTATATAAAAAGCGAACACCCCAAAAAAACGTGATTTACATGATTTACACTCTAATAGCTATGAGCACCGAAAAAATTTAATGAATAAAAACCGAAACACAGAAGCTCTATATATAACCCTACCTGCCTGTCTCGTGGTGCGGATGCTTTAGTTTGCTAGCACTAGTTTCTCTTTGGGGTAGAGGATTTATGGGAACTACTGTGAGGGTATTGCAGTGCCTTGCGTTAAACCAGAGGTTGTTGCATTGATGTCTACTTGGTGCTGCCCATATTTTGTTACCTGCATCATGGTGTGTTTTTGCCACTGTTGCTCTCTAACCTCCAGAGAGCGAGCGGATCGCTGTTCAGAGTGTACAGTCTGATACCACATTTGATTCTCCTCTACCTCCTCTCCACTTGTGGAGTTTCTTTATTCCATTATTGTGTCATGTCTGTACAATACACACAAACGCTGTTCTGTGCCAGTGGAAGTGCCGCTGTTATAACCGTGTTCAAATCCGTAAACAGAAATCCGAGAACTTCGTGTGCGGCATTCCTTAAAGAGACAGGGCTGCAGTGCCACAGTTGGGTGCGTTTGGCATGGCACTTCAATGCCCTGTCCTCTGCGTGGTGCCGACAGGAAAGGGTTAAACGTGAGGTAAGGTTGCTGCCAATGTGCTGAAGCTGTTTTTAGTCACCCCCCCCCCCTCCACACACTTTTTTCCTCATTCCCCTTTGAAATGTGCTGATGGCTCAGGACTGCTTTTACGGCAACCAACGGTGCTGGATTACCTCACGGCCTTACTAGGAGACACAGGAGCAGAAGTATCCTGAGCTAAATCTGTCCAGAGCGGTCCAGTTACAGGCAGGGCTCCTGGGTTACACAGCCTCTCAGGCCAGGTGGAAACTGCTGCCATACAGAACCTCTCATCTGGGCATTTGAAACCTCCCCCTTCCTTATTACACTTTGCGTAAAGATCAGGGGAGGGCTGGAGGCAGGGCAGTCTCTCTCTTGACGGGTGAAAAGAAGAAATAGAATTGATTTTATATATCAAAGCCGTGCGTTTGGACAAGGTTGAGTTATGCAGATCAATGGTACAGTTTCATCGCATTAAAACTAAATGAAAGCTAACTCAGTCAGTAAAATCTCAGGACTAAGTAGCCATGCTTGCCACTAATGTCTTGTCATATTGCTTCAAGCATGTTCTGCTTTCCTGCATCAAAAAAGCAACCTTGCTGTCTTCATGTGTTTTAATGCATACATCTTTTATTAACTGATCTCCTCTTCTCTCCCTCTCTCTCTCTCTCTCTCTCTCTCTCACATATCCCTGCAGATGGAGTCTCTTGACAAGTCAGTAATCCTTTTCTGTCATTTTGCAATTATTAATTTTTTAAATTTATTTTTTAACCTGCTTGTTATTGATGGTTACATTTCTCCTCCAGGGATAGCAAATTGAATTTGTTGTTCGTCTCTTTTGCAGTTTATCACTTTCTGCAGGGGTGCCTTTGTTGCAATGCTGTCAGGACTGGAGAACTGAATGATTCTTTTTCATTTACTCAAATATTGTTTGCCTATCTTTCTACCATTCTTTTTTTTTTCCTTCAACACTCACGTCGCTGCTGAAATTGGGAGGTATATTCCCTATCCCTTGCTTGGGTGCAAACATGTAGCTTAATGGACTCCTTTTGTTTTGGTCCATGTGCTGGTGGGTGACTCGGATTCAAGGAATCCTTAAACACTCAGCCGTGGGGTGGAGAACGGCCAGGGTCCTGCAGCATGTTGTATATCTAGAGCACAGTAGATCCAGAACACTCTGGATCAAGACTGACTGGGTGACCCAAGGATCAGTGGTCCCCAGAGGATAATTTTATAGCCTTTTAAACACACTGCAGCGTAGATTTGTTTTCTAGCACCATTACAAGGTTGAACCCTGTTGCAGTGCCAGCCGCCTCATTGTCCTGCTCTCTTTCTCTGTCTGTCTCGCTCTCTTTCTCTTCAGTGCCTTCATCAGTACCTCCAAGGGGCAGCACTCCCTGCTCTCTGAAGGCACATTCTTTGACGAGCTCTACCCAGAGTCCAAGTAAGAGCAGGGTACCCGCCAGGCCAACCTGGTGCTGCTCTAGTCTTGCTAACAGCCAGCTTTCTCAGAATAACCCGTTTTCAGCTGTGGATTGGGGAGCAGCACTGTGAGCTTCAATGCATTAGGTGTGAGGTCTGATTCAGACCTGATTTGTGAGCTGCAAAGGTCTTGATGTTTCTGTGAAAAATTGGATTGTGGTTGCACCATTTGAATGGAGGAGCGTGTGATGGGCATTTATCAGAAATGGACTCAATCTTAACGGATCTCCTGAATATCTCCGCCTTTGCTGGGCCTGCTTGAAATGCACTTTCATTTGAGTTTGCAAAGCTGAACCAGATCAGATGTTGAAGTTGCTTCCCCATTTTAATCTCCCTCCTGGGTGCAAGGTTAAGCTGATTAACTATACATGTTAAAAATTGAAATAAATGAAGTCTTCAGTGAATCAATTCAGTTTCCATGACTGTGGAGGAGAGACCTCCTTTAAAGCACTGGTGACATGTATCACACTTGAGAAGCCCTGTAGTAGGGTTGCAATGGTTCAGAGCAGTTTGAGTCTGAAAAACATGTGAAAGGTTTACCTGATACAGTACATGGTGCTGAGCTGCTCTTCACTAGCCTTTTAGTTCTCTCTCCTGCTGTGTCTTGTTTTTCTCTTTTATAACACCACAGTGATTTATAATAAGTTCAAACCCATTCCCTGTGCTCGGACCAAAAGCCATCCTGACCTTCCTCTGGAGTTCAGTACAAAATCCAGGATGTCTTTAGTGCATGCATTGCAAACCAAGCCAGTGTGTATCAAGGGGCCAGACCAAGTCCTGCAGTTCGGTATAGGCAAGGGTTGGTCCTTTACCACCCAGCCTTTTGAGGGCAACCCTTGGTTGGGACAGGAGGGGCTACCCACAGTCACCCGGTGCCTTTTAAATGAATCCCAGACTGCTCATCCCCACTTGATTAGGAAGTGCAGTGGTGACTAATGGAACCAGACAAGTTAGTACTCATTTCCAGCAGCTGCCTTTGAGCACAGGGACCAGGCTTTACCTCACAAGAACCAAGTGTTGGCATGGAGAACACAGCAGCTTTAATGTTTTAGTACCCCCCCACATTGTGTTTATGATGGGGATTGTGACGTGCATTCCTTTGTGTGTTGCATGCAGCTAATCGGAGGGCACATGATCTAGTTTAGATGTTCCTCATTGGTTAGGAGTCATGCATGGGTAATATTAGGGTTACAGCACCCTCTGCTGTTGCTTCACTGGAATCTGCATTTGTAGAAAAATGACAGTGGATTTTTCTGCAGCATGCTTTGTGTGCGTTTGTCGGGAGTGGTAATTTAGCTTTTTACAGAATGTGGATATGGTTTGGTATGTGACATTGGCTTGAACTTTTCCTATGGTTTTATGCCTGTTCACTAACACTTTTTTTACCCAGAATTTTTCAAGTGAAATTAAAAGCACTTGACAGTTTGTAAGGTTCACATAGAACATGCGATTTCCATTAGCAAGCTGAAATGATTAATTCATCACCAGAGGCTCCAGAAGATTAGTGTCACTTCCAGACTGTCACAGGGGGCTCATTCAAAACTAGTTTCAGCAGCAAGTTATTTAGAAGGCTAGCATTTTTTTTTTTTTTTTTTTTTTTTTTTAATTATCATTTTTTGACGTTTTGTTTAATTGTTGCATAGGCTGTTCTCGATTTGTTACTGCAGTAAGGAGGGAACATCAAGTTAGCCCTACCCTGAGCCTGTTCAGTGTGTGTGTGTGTGTGTGTATGTGTGTGTTTTGAGAGAGATGGAAGCATTAACCTCTACCCCTCCTCCTCTCCACCACACATCCACCTGAAGGCACTCCCTGCGGATGGACCAGGTGCAGTGCAATTTGTCCAACGACTCTAGCAAAAAGAGGCTGATGGAGGATACACAGGACTGGCAGCCACGCACTGGCACCACCCAGTCCCGGTCCTTCCGAATGCTTGCCCAGCTCACAGGCACAGAGTTCAGTAAGTCGGGCAGAGGAGACTGGGGCGGTCACTGCTGTTTTGGTAAAGGCAGGGGGTGGGGAGGAGAGGCTTGAGCAAGACTTGCACTCTAGACTATACCCACGAGTGCGCTCCAAAAGAGGGACCGTGTTTTTATAATGGACTGGCTGCTGTAATTGCAGCGGTAGGCTGTGTGTCTGGCACATTGGAGGAGAGTTTTCTCAGGGCTTTGTTGCTTACTAGCATACCATAATGTGAAAAATAAATTTCATAACATTTCATAACATTGCAATTCATTCACTGCAGTAAGGAAACAAAGTTATGCGGTTATTATAAAATAGTACATCCAAGATTCTGCTGCCCCTCCTTGCCTGGGGTGATGAAATGGAAATAAACTTGGGGTGCTAATCCAATCGGGAGACTGCTGTGTACTCTCCAGACACATCCACGATGTTTTAGACAGAACTAGCTCTTTTTTAAAAAATTTTTAGCCATTCTGTAATGCAACCTTTTGAATAAAAGAATGAAGGTCGTGTTAGATGGCCTGTTACAATACCAGAATATCTTGGTCTATAGATCACACTTTTTGAAATTGTGGTACTGAGGTTTATGCAGCGTTTGTGCTGGGCTGTGGAGTGGAGCAGAGTCTGGATTTAGTTTAGTCAGGCTGATTTAAACTTGTGTTTTGGGGGATGCTGACGCATGTCTCTCCTCTCTCTTGGCCCTCAGTGCAGGATCCTGATGATGAGAACCTAAAAAGGTCCCGGTAAGCCGCGTGTATGTGTGCGTGTGTGTGCTTGTGTTCAACCGTTCATACCCGTCCGACTTGGAAGTGTGCTTTAGATTCAGTTGGATAGATTTGGCTGTTAAGGGTGGGCTAAAGCCTTTTGTTAAATTAAACTAACATTGTTGGATATTTGTGTGGAATCATAACCTATTATCTAGAAAACAGTAGTTTTGTTGTATCATTAAATCCTAAAACACTTCTGTGTTTTTAATGAAACCCATCAGTTGCTATTGGAGGTAATAGAGCTGGTCTGGGCATTCATTGCTTTTGGGCATACTGCTCCGTGTGGATGGTAGAACGAACCTTTCACCCAGTTGCATGCTAGAGTGTGGTAGACCTGTCTTTTGTTGTGTGTCCAGATGGAGATTTCGTTACTTGCATATAAAGAACTGCAGATTTCTGTAACACTTTTCTCTTTCTGCCTTTTATTTCTGTTTCTTTTTAATACTGTCCCTTTTTTCTTGTCCTTTTTTTTTTCTTTCTGTGCTCACCTTCCAGGGAAAAATTCCTCACTGAAATCAAGAGCCCACGTTATGCCCGGCTTCGTGACTGGCACCACGAGCGCTCTGCCCGCTCCCTCAATATCTAAACCAGGGCGCCGCACATTGACAACCACAGAACAAAAACACATCTAACAAAATGAATTAAATGCAATAAAACATAGTAAAAACCAGGAGAGGATTGCAGATTCACCCTAGCCTAGCTCACCAGGCAAAGCAGACACCTGAATACCGGCTCATCGACAAATACAAGGAAATGTGATGAATACCCTTGTCAAGCAGATCTGCATCCCAGTGTAATGCACACCTGTGATGAGTGCTGTAGGGCAGTAAGCTATAATAAAGAGAGAGCTTTTTATGCGTCTATGTTGTTTTTCTCTTCTGATTTCCTGTGGACACCTTTCCTGTTTTTACTCTCTGTATTCTAAACAGTTTAGTTTTGATGTTTCATTGCTGGTTTTTCATCCTTGTGTTCTCCTTTTGGAAGACTAACTTTGTTTTTGATGCTCTTTTCTGCATTTACACATAACATGAACTATTTACAAAACTCCTGGATTGTTGACAGCTTGGTTTATTATTTATTTATTTAATGTATTCACTGTAGTGATTAAAGTCCTATTTCTTACTGGGATGCCTGCGACTACACACTTGCCTTGTACAGTAAACTAAGATTGATTGATTTGTTTGCTTATTTGTACCAATAAACATGTTGCCAGGTGAAGCCTTGGAGATTCCTGTGTGTTCACAGTGCTTGTGGAAACCAGAAGCAGCAGCATCCTGTCCTCAGATGCACTGTAGCAAAACAAGACTTTGAATACACTGACACGTGTCTTAAAAAGGGCAAAGAATATGGATCTAATGAGCTGTTCTTAGTATTGCATTATCACAGGGCTCAATCTGCAGGGGACCCTCTGTATCCTTCCACTAATCAAAGGGTCTCCTTATTTGACTGGCACTGTTGTGGGTATGGTTGTCTGACTTGCAGAGCGGACTTCCAAATCAACAGGAAAATTAATACTGATTTTCATGTAAAACAGTTCCGTATTTAATTTGTAAAGCTTGGTGCTTTTCATCAGAGGCACTGGGATTATACCATCGAGATCCCGCATTGCAAACAGTCTTTTTGTAGTTTTAATTAAAACACAATTAGATTGATTTGAATGGTGAAGCGTTTCCCGAGTTGCTTTTCTAGCACTGGCTGCTTTACATTCCCTAAAGGTACTGTAGTTTCAAATGCAGTCACGCACGCTTTCCCCTACCTCAAGATGATCTCAAGCTCTGTGTGCATATGGGGAGGGGGGAATATAGACAATTTGAATGCAAATAGACAGCACTCTGGCCCTTGGTCATATTGCATCTTTCTGCTTGAAAATCTTGACAAGGGCTTAGTACAAGATACAACACAGAAACAGAATTTAGTATTGTCCAGAGACCTCTTAAGTGTGGCTTTGCCTGATGGGAGATGGGATAAGAACTTTAATGAGCAAGTTAATGAAGCTCTCAGTCCACTTCAGTGGCTAATGTAGCTGCAATAGGCATGTGTCGTGGTGGGGGTGGAGGTACAATTAGAGATGAACCAGGCAGGCAATCTCCTTCTCTTTAAGCTGCAATCTGGAAAATAGTAGGCAAGAGAATTTAGAATTGCGTGTGCAGATCGATCCTGGAGACTAAGGCAGCCTTGTTCACAGACCAGGTACAGCTACTTCCCCTCTGCCCATCAATGTGCCTCAGCCCTGCCCTGGATGGGAATCCCACGCCTAGGGTAAGGGAGGGTTCTACTGGTAATAACTGGTCCTGTTTGAGACTCCACATGGTTGTTGGCCAGTAAGTCATTGGTTGCTGTACTATAGGCGGAATGAATAGAGGTTTTTGTGGACTACGCCTTGTCAAATGTAACGCAGTGCAGCCATCTGCCAGGTTAAAGCTCAGGTTTACCTCTTAATGTGAAGCTCTTTGTCATGCTGTATTCATGACAAACTTACAGAAATATGGAATGGGGGTTTTCCAAATTCACAACCGCATGCAAATCACTTTTTTTTCTTTCTTTTTTTCACACAAAACTGCATACAGTGTGGCAACTGTGTACCTGCAATGAGGTCATTCTGGCAAAGCAATGTGCGGCTTGTTTGGGAGGGGGAAGCTGGGCTCTGCATGTGTTTAGGTTTACTGCGGATTTCAGAAACAAATCAATTGCAAACTGGCACTGAAAAGCGAGCAGAGCCTTCTATCAAACTGTAACTTTGCATGTGCCAGAAGGAGAATGAAAGCAATTGTACATAACCAACCACATTTATTTTCAAATCTGCAGTAATGTGGAAATATCACCTGACAAGTAGGAGCAGGTTTGTGCTTCTGAGAAGTGCAGTGTTCCGTGGCTTTATTTGACAATAAACCAGCCACAGGTACACGTGAGGACTGAAACGTGATCCTTAAGAATGGCAGCTGTTCAACATAAACCATGTTTCTTAGGTTTGTGTGCACAGACTAAGTGACAAGCTGTGTTGTGTTATTGTGTGGATGCTGGTGTCAGTGTGAGGTAAGTGCTTTTGCACCTCGATGTACATTTTTATACAAGTACACACAGTGAATGAAGTTTACTTTAAGCAGGTTGCTGCAAGAAAAGTTTGCTTTGAGGAGGGGAGCCTGTCTGTCAAGAACAGCGAGCTCCACACCAACCAATGCTTAATGAACTGAAGCAGGGTGTAGACTTCCAGTGCCATTTGATTTCTGACATTGTGATAGATTCGACAGTTTAATTATCAGCCACTGTGTTGGTCTTTGATTTTTCTGTACTAGACAGGAAACTTGATGGATGATGATAATTGGTGTGATAATTTATTAGTGCTCCCTTGTTGCCTGATTTAGCTGGTGTTTTACAGTACAATATAAAGCCATTGGTGGCACACAAAGTGATACTTTTTGGTTTTTATTCACAGCCACGAAGTGAATCAGCCTGCTGCCAAGACGGCAACCACTGCGGCAGCTGTTGATAAACCCCATGGCGGTCTGGGTAAGAGGCACTGACAGACAAATCTGCCCGGATATATTCTCCTTTTAGAAATGAACAGCGAGACGCGGCAAGACGTGCATTACAAGAGATCAATAACATATCTACTCTGTTTGCACAAGACACAGCTACCCCTCACAGGCTTATTGAAGTGAGATCATTACTGCAAGCAGCAGAATGCAAAACACAAGATCTCTGTGTATGTGAATTGTCCATGATGTACAGCTGGTTTCACTGAATCGGAGTCACAGACACTAATCGTGGACAACCTTACTTAAAGTAATATCATAAATTGAAAACACTCGATAACAATTCTAAGGTAAAACTAAGAAATGTGTACACTTTTATCTTCTAGTCAGTCCCAGATTGGTGCTGATCAGGGTTTATGAAACTGGCTCGTAGCCTTTTTGTACACACATTATCTAATGCTGTTTATATGGACATTTCAATGTAAAAAAATAAAAATAAATGAAATAGTCTGTTCATCTGAAAAACTTGTACTGGGCATAAACAATAGGATTCAAACCCCTTTGAACCCCACACGAGACCTTTCCAAGCCCTACCTAATATCTACATGCCCCCTCCCTACAGCCAGAGCTCCCGCTCCTTCCTCAACCCCCTCATATCGCCCTCCTTGGATAACGGACCCAGGCTTCGCTGACCGCTACCGTCCCGACAAGACCAGCACAGTGCTGACCCAGCACAGCCAGCCCGCCCAGCCCACGCCAGTGCAGAACCGCAGCTCCATCATGCAGGCAGCACAGCAGGCTCCCGAAGGCAGTGGAAGGACCCCGGTGTGTGGGCAGTGCAACAAGATCATCAGGTATGGCCCTCAGGCAAGCCAATCTGTAGAGATCCAAGGGACTGGTGTGTGTCATAAGTCTCCATTCTATATATAGATAGATATAGATAGCTCTAGATAGATATAGATATATAGAATGTGTCTCCATTCAGTATTGTAGTAAAATCAGACTTGAGTTCTAGGATCAGGATCTCACAATGTGACAATGTATGTCATGCAGTCTTCACTGACTGTCGCTGTGTGTTTTGTCTGGATGCCTGTGCAGGGGCCGATACCTGGTGGCACTGGGCAAATCCTGGCACCCTGAGGAGTTCACGTGCTGCCAGTGCAAGGTGGTGCTGGAGGAGGGAGGCTTCTTCGAGGAGAGAGGCTCCATCTACTGCACCAAGTGCTACGACAGCCGCTACGCACCCAACTGTGCCAAGTGCAAGAAGACGATTGCTGGAGTGAGTGCACGCCCCAATTCATTAAGAATTCATCAACCTGTGTGTGTATAAAACTGTACTGATCCAGGAGATCTTTGGTTACAGATCTTAACTAAAACTCGGTGGTAACCTGGTGACTTTTTATCTGTGTTGACTGTAGTCTTGCTGTCCCATCTCATGTTCCCGTGACGGTGCAAGAAGCGTGAATGAGCAACAACAGACCCCCCAGACCCAGAAAATAGATGGGGAATATGAAATTCAGAAGGGGTGCTGGGAACCTCTTTTAACCCTTGATACGTGCAGTAAACGTGTGCTTGCTTGCTTGCAGGAGATCATGCACGCCCTGAAGATGACCTGGCACGTGCAGTGCTTTGTATGCGCTGCCTGCAAGGCCCCGATCAGGAACAAAGCCTTCTACATGGAGGAGGGGGAGCCCTACTGTGAGACAGGCGAGTCACAAACTTCTGCCAGCTCTGGCTTCGTGTAACAATAGACCCAGCGTCATAGTCTTTGCAATGGCAAGAGTGCATATAAGCCAGCTGGTATCTAAAGAGTTCATACAGCTACTGTTATCCCCCAAGTGGCCTGACAGTCTTCTCTGTTTTAGTTAGCCTTTTCTTAATGCCTGTAGTTGTGTAAATGGCATCACATATATATCTATATATTTGTATTTATTATTTTTATTGGGACCTTTTTATAAAGTAAAAAAAAAAAAAAAAAATCCTTTAAATTGCAGACTACGACAAGATGTTTGGCACTAAATGCAGTGGCTGTGACTTCAAGATCGACGCTGGAGACCGTTTCCTGGAGGCTCTGGGCACGAGCTGGCATGACACCTGCTTTGTCTGCGCTGTGAGTCCTGCAGGCTGCTTCTCTTCAGTGTGTTTGTCGGGTCTATAGGAGGATACAAGCTCAAGGTCACAGAGGCCATTACAATGAATGTTCCTATGGCAAATGACCAGTCCTAATAGTATTAAAGGAGTTGCATTATAGTGAAATAGCCTGTGCTATGAAATTCTATTTTTTTTTCTCTTGTCTTTTTCCCAGATCTGCCAGATTAACTTGGAAGGGAAGACCTTTTATTCCAAGAAGGACAAGCCCTTGTGCAAGACCCACGCGTTTTCACATGTCTGATTTGAGACAGACACACACACCCGCATATATAAGTACACACACACACACACACATGCGCATTCATACATACATACACCCACACTCAAGCAGAACACGGCACAGGAGAAAACGACTCCACTCCAAACAAAGCTACACTAAACACCCTTTTCCTGCTCCCTCCCAAGCCCCGAGACTCATGCTGGGCTCCAAGTGGTAGCCAAAAAAACAATTCCTGTTGAAGGCTGTGTAGGCAGCTGTTACCAATGGATGTTCTCACGAGGAAGGCTGTCTTTTCAGCAGTTTATAAAAGCAAGCTAGTTGAGATCCAGATTTCCAGCTCCACGCATGCTGCAAATCAATATCTGTTCTTTTTCAAGTGTTTATTCTGGTGTTCACACACGTGTCTAGGGAGGTTGAGTTCAAGGGCGAGGCTACCCCCCACAGACCCAGAGTGCTTGATTAGCTTCAACCCTTTGAGAACGAGCATGCTTGGATTGTACAGCGGCTGCATTTCTGTGAATGGGGGGTGGAAAATATCTGTTACTACCATTACTGCTGCTGTACTAGTCCTTTTCTTTTCAGCTGTTACAGGGCCTTGCTGTCATAGAAACAAAGCTCTGAGTGAACCAGGTCTCGACCGGTTTAAACAGGATTACATGACAAAAGGTCCCGCATCAGTTCATTGCATCAGAATCACCAGGGTTGTGAAAAAGGGATTAAAAAAAAAAAGAAACCTATTACAAAGAGTATTTTAAAATGACTAGAACTATTTTTGCTTTTTTTTTTTTTTTAATATTTAATGTACTGTAATGGTGTTCATAGATATCAGCAATGCAGTTGTGTGTGAAAGATTCTCCGATGGTGTATCGTACTGCATACACTGCTCCAAAACTGACCATTCTAATATGTAGTCTCATGAGATCTCTTTAGTAGTGCAGAGCTTTGTAGATGAAGGGGCAGTGCTTTCTCAGACCTGATTGACAGGAACCACTCTGTTGGTGTGGGAGAGAACAGTTTAGTTGCCATGTCTGTCTTTTGTCTTCAGGACGGACTTCACTTCCGTTGCAACGGCTAGTTTCACAGGCCCAGGTGAGCTTTAGTCTTGAACTTCCTTACCTTTTAATGTGTTTCTGTATCTGCCTGTGAAGGTTCATAAGTCACTGCCCCAGATACACAGATAGTGGTATAAAATGGGATTTGGAAAACAAAGGATGCCACTTCAGAGACATCTGAAAAGCGTGCCATAGTACTGTGAGCACATACCCAGCTTTCCTAACAAATCATGTGCCACCACTACTTTCACACACCGCTGTGTATGCAATAACAATATTATGTTGAAGTGCCAGTCGAATCTCTTATTTGGATCACTAGCCATGATCACATGCTCTCAGAGCTGTGCAAAGGGCAAGTAGGCATTTCTAATGAAGTGTTTAAATGAAAAGGAGTATTTTGTATTTATCCCTGGTCTTGTCTAGGCCAGGGACCTCGAGCTCTGCTTGCTGGTGTGGAAGTGAGGAGCCGGTGATTTTGCTGCATAGTGGAACGTGGGTCAGAGTGGAATTCTGAAACTTTGTGTTTACAACTAAGCATTCTTGTTTATACCAGGTTCAGGGAGGAAAGGTGCTTAGCTTTTGACAGGGTTGCATGTTTGTATAGAAGAGAATTCCTGCCTGCGTCACAAAGCTGTGCGCCAAAGAAATGGGACGGTCTTACTGTTTCGATTCTCGTGCCCACAGAAAAGCTACCATTTACAGTTGTATACTTGTGTGTTTTCGTTTAGATTTTTCTTATAAAAATATTAATCTATCTTATGTTTGTGCCTTTTTACGCTTTTATACTGTATACATATGCATTTTCTTAAAAAAATAAAACAAAGTTCCAACCTGCTGTATACATACAATTCCATTAACGGCCTTAATGTTACAATACAAGTTTGGATAGTGTTACATTTAATATGCTAGTCAATAAAATTCACAAAGCACATTATCCTACATGTGTCTCTTATCTTTATGACCTGTATTTAAAACATGTGTTTGTGTATATTAAAGTAATCCTTTGGATATTTACACATGAAAATGTATTACTGATGAATATTTACTGTAACATTTATAGCACAGAACAATATTGACGAACTGGCATTCTAAATCTTGGTTTTATAGATACAAGAGGTGTTATTGAATATTTCATGTTATTATGCATGAACATTTTGGATAAATCCGCACAGTGTTTAACAATATATAATTTATTTACATCCATTTCAGTTTACTATATTACTATACATCCCTTTCAGAAATTGAATAAATATATACATAAGGCCAAGTAAATACTTGAATGCACTTAGAAACGAATTTTCAAAATTCTACCCACAAATCCATAGTACTGTCCAAAAAGTACAGAAAAACTCCTTTGCAGGAAATTTTCAACTTTCACAAAACTTTTGACAACATGTAATTTACACTGACAGAAGAAAAAAAATCTGAACAGTATAATTGCATAAGCGCTGTGGCATTTCATAAATACAGCATTGCTGAATCACATGAAGGCAAGAGAAAAACATTAGAAATGACATTCACAAATACCAGAATTATTTCTTCATTTCTTTAAAAAAAGAAAAAAAAGTAGAATACTACTAAAACACGATGAAGCTTTTTCACACTCGGTACACTGAGCAGACGAGAGGGTTTGAGAATAAAGTCACTGATATAACTGAAAAGCTCTTCCTAATAGAAGATCGATGATGTTTTTTATTCTGTATATTCTTAGTTTTGCTCGCCTGTCTCCACACAGCATGGCAGATCAAAACAATGACAGACAGGGCTGGATTCTAAAGCAAGTGCAAAGTCTTCCATTTTAGTCATTGAGCTGCTTCGATCTGCAAACAAGATGCTTGTAATGATTGTGATTTTCACATTTCAAACTCAGACCAGTTTACCGCAACGCAAGGTTGGGTAGAAGCCCCCCAAAATAGCTTCAAATGACATTATTATTTTTCATTGTTTTTAGCTACATTTGCACAATCAATCTGAATGGGTCTTATTGCAACGATTGTGTGTGTGTGTGTGTATATATATATAGAGATAGACATATTTTACATACAGTAGGCTAGATTAGCTAAAATGTCTTTATAGGAGTAATCGAGCAAATATCTCATTTGAATACAATTAACTGGTCATTTTTAAGTAAAATATAGTAAATTGATCTATAATCTCTATTATTATTATTTTATTATTATCATTATGATGATGCTGCTGCTGCTGCTGTATTTTTTGAGATGTTTGGGAAACTGATCCTGGAGGTAGCAGCCAGTAATGATGATAATTCTATTAGAATAGTCTCTGATATTGGTTACATGGCCTGGACAGAACATGGAACATGTTCATTGTGTAAATACACAGCTGTGCGTTGGAGAGTGCAGGCACTTACTAATATATGCTGGTCTAGCAACAGAAACGGAAGAGCAACCCCTGTACAGCTGAAAGCACCACAACATCATAAAACAAAACTAAACTAAAAAACCATCAACTAACATCTGCAATAAGAATCACACAGAATGACTGCAACTATAATAAAAACAATAAATATGTAAGATTGCATTTGAAGCTACTTTCTTTGCAAGCACCAATCCAGACTGAAGAATGGAATGAATCGCAGAACACACAGGCTGGATGACACACTTTGCACTCTCTGTTTCTTCAGGTCTGTGTTTGTACGCAGGGAGAGTAATGCTGTCATCAGGTGCCTGGTCTGTAAACATTCATTAGTGATGGCTTGCCGTCTCATTGCTTAACTCAAACACGAACGCTTTCTGTGAAAAAACTAATCATTTGTTTTATGGGGGCAATCTGTTTTCCTAACTGTCTGAATGCACTATTACAAATGAAGTCAGAAAGGTACAGCAATGTCAGAATAGAAATAAATGAAGTGGGTACAGACCCCCCCCACCCTGTGGTTTTATATCCAGGATAGAACTGTTTAGTTCTGACAGCTGCAGCGTCAGTAAAAATGTTACTAGAGATGATTCGAAATAAATAAATAAATAAATAAATAAAATGTTATGTTTTAATTTACTATCATTTACTACCTGCCCAGAAGCAGCTGATTGTACATTTGGGACTGTTATCACAGGCGTCCGTTAAACACTAGCTGCTCGTTTCGGCCAGACCCTTTGTATTGTAAATACAGCCTTCCTGTGTACGGACACCCGGGAGGTAATATAAAGCCAAACTGAATTAATGGCTGAAACATGTATCTTTGGACCAGGGGGGCCTTCAAAATCTGCAGTGAAGAAAGTCATCTGTCAGTTTGTCCTACCAACCTCTGCCTTTGTCCTCCTGCAGTAACGCGACATCAAGGCACCCGAGCTGCATGATTACTGTTCTGCCTTACTGTGCGACCTCGCGTGGGGACGTGGCCTCTTTGTAATAACCTCCTTGAATTCAGTTCCGGGTTGTTTTATGCCAGCGTCGTTCTGGTGGCAAAACTGCGGTTTCTTTGCATTTAAGAGTTAAGGCATGCCACTCCTAATGGATTTGTTTTGCTGTTTATTAAAGGTAAAGCCACTTTCTCCTCCTCACCCTGGCAATCACTGGAACTGCCTGTGCCTCAGATCACCACAGCTGTCCTTGACGAGCATCTCGTCTGCGCTATGCTGTGTAACATTGTACACAAATAAATAAATAAACACTTCTAGCTGCCAAGCAGCTCTTTACTGAAGCAAAACCGTTCAAAGATGGACATGCCTAAAGATCGTCTGTATCGGTACAGACTAAGACAAAACCATTTTCTTTTGTTTACTGGAAAGGAAAGAAATGCTTTTTGGCTCCACACAAATGTTCCAAGAGGGGTGGATTCAAACAAGAAAATATAGCACTGCTTTGTGACCCAGTTCTATAGTGAAATTCAACCACATTCCAGCTGGTACACACACAGAGTACATATCATTGTAATAAAACAGAACTTAAAAGCAGTGTGTTTGAGACATGTTCTACCACACGTCAATGTCTGTTTGAATAGCGCTATGGAACAGGGTTAGGGTTAATCCTTGCCTTAACCCTAAACCTGACCCAATCCAGCTAAGCACAGCCAAATCACAAATGGATACATGCTCTATCCACTTGATAGCAATCTGGTTACACCTACCTAGTGAGATGCCCTTTTAAAACCACCTCCTGAACACACAGTAGAAAAGGTTTGCTCCAGACCCATTACTGGATGTATAAAGATGACGGTGCCTGCTGACCGGGACACACAGCCAGATCAAAACACATACGGTTTCAGCTTCATAACTGAACCCCTTCCAGTTAAATGGAGACAAAACGCATTGTGAGAATGGTTTGGCCAACCCATTTCCTGTTTCTGTTTTCCCCAATGTCCGCCATGCAGCTGCATAGATCGCACTGGAAAATGTGACGGGCAATAACAATCTACTAGGATATCCTATGTTAAATATAGTTGAAATCATGAATGCATAACTAAACACAATGTGCACTTGATTAAATTAAGCACACCGCTTGGGGACATCTGGAGTTGAACACCCACGACAGACCTTGAAAAGCAGCACCAGTTTACAATTCTCCTGGATTGATCCATGGAGGCAACATAACAAAACGTCACCAAGAATGCACACTAACACTGTTCCACTGACTTGACAAAGGTGGTGCAGTTCAGGATCGTATGAGTGTAGGCTCACCCCACTCTGCTCTCCCGGCTGCTAGAGACCTCGATTGATTAAAATTGACAATTTTGCAGCTTCAGGTCTAGGGGCTGAACAAGCCGTTTTGAGCTGCTTATATTAAAGCTTTTTGAAAAAGTAGCTCAAAGAAAGTACCAAATAAAATAAATTCCAAACAAAAATTAGACACATTATAAAATATATATGCCGCAGTTGATCAGCAGTACACAAGTAGAGTCACACAGCCACAGATTGAAATATTCATTTTGTAAATGTGGCAACGTGAAGGAGTTCACTCAATCTAATGTTTTTGTTGCACGCAACATGGCAAGTGATACCAGTACTGACCAACTTCGGCCATCCGTCTGTCCTGCCCAGACACAGGAGGAAACCTGTTCTAGGATTGTTCAGGCAAAACCCTACACTGTTCACACACACTCGCTGCCCTCTCCTTCACTAGCACTCACGCACTCACTCACTCGCTGCCCTCTCCCTCATTAGCACTCATACACGCACTCCCCTCTCCCTCACTAGCACTCACACACGCACTCCCCTCTCCCTCACTGCACTCACATACGCACTCCCCTCTCCCTCACTAGCACTCACACACGCACTCACTCACTCACTCACTCACTCGCTGCCCTTCCCGCACTCCACAGGCATTAGCACTCCCCGTCCATCACCAGGAAGATCATGGCCTCCTGCTTGCCGATCTCTGCCATCACGCCTGCCAGCTGGTTCAGGTTGCCTCTGTGGAAATGCTGGGACTCCCACAGGTCCAGGATCGCAGACGTGGGGCTGGCTTTCGATGCAAAGAAGTTTAGGTGCCTGCCAGGAAGGAAGAGGAACCACAAAAGAGAGAGATGTTAGGACAGGGTTACCATGTGACTCCATGTACACTAGGACAGTTCAGGCTTTTCAACTCACATCGCAATGCATCCTAGTACGTTTTGCCTGTCACGGGTACCTTTCACAGTAGGACTACACTTACCAGAATGCACTGGGGTGTGAGCTGAAAAGCCTGAACTGACCTAGGTATACATGGAGTCTTATGGTAACCCTATGTTAGGACCACTGTCGCTGGAACACGAGTGATGTTAACCTCCATCCTATAGCCTCCACCAGCCCAACAGGACAGCGTTCTTAATTTTCTGTATTTCTCGTCAGTGTTCGGTCAGTAGATCAAAATCCAGGGCAGCTCTGCAAAGTTTGCTTTGACATATGGAAGATGAATGGTCCCAGACCTGCATTAACCACAGCTGGGATGGTTTGTTGGGTCTAACGGCTTTTCCTGTTCCTAAAATATACCTGAAGTAAAACTACACGCCCTCTTTAAATCATAACAAGGGGACACTAGAGAGACGGAAACGCACTGGCAGACGAGATCAACGTGCCACTGTATAGAACACATCAAACCCTGACTACTCTTCTCCAGTCTGTACAGGTGAATAAGTGAATAGGACAGGCAAGAAGGGAGTGGGTGCGGCTCTACCTGTCAAGCTGCAGTCGCTGTGCCAGCAGCCTCCAGTCAACTCCGCGTGGGCAGGGGGCGTCCAGGCTGCTGCAGATCTTCTGTCGGATCAGGTAAGGGATCTGGAAGGCGCTGGGGCCAGCAAGCGCTGGGGCACTGCTGTCTGAGCATAAGAACTCTGAGTCCAGGGGTCTGCTGTCCTGCAGAGGGAGAGGAGAGAGAAGAGGGTTGAGATACAGGAGAGGAGAGAGGAAAGAGGAGGAAGGAGGAGGAGGGAGAGGAGAGACAGGATAGTCCGGTTCTCAGTAAACCAGCACGATGGGGGCATTCAGGACTCAGTGTGCAGTCCTACTTAAATTTGTCACTACTTGCAAAGAGTTATAGAGCTACATGTGTCAAGTTTTGAAGCAGTACCTCCATAAGCTGCCTGTGTACTGTACTGTGCCCTTCAGACCCTAGCTTTTCAAATAGGCAAATCAATCCTTGGCAAGAGAAAGGAGAAACGGAATATTGCAGGCCGAGACATTTGATCGGAAAACTTTTTATAATTTTTTTTAATTCTTCAGCCTGAAGGAAATTAAGTTTCCAGCCGCAGTTGTAAAATAGTAAATGAATGAATGAATTAAAAAGGCATTGATTTGAAACTCGGTAAGGTTGAAGAGCTCGTCCTAATGAACCCGGGGAAGTGAATGCGATGAGACTGAAGCCCTGCCAGGCATAATATTATTGATTGGAGCAGGTAGGCAGGTCGGCAACCAATCTGAGGCGGCTTGCATCCTGGAAAGGTTTTTTTTTTTTGTAAAGAGTTGATGTAAATCGATGGGTGCTGGCCTTGATAAACGTGTCACATCAAAACGCAAACAGCCGCTGGCAGTATAGGAGTGCAGCAGAGCTCACGGCTCCTGAAGGGTGCAGCTTCCCCAGGTTAAGCATCATGTAGACGGGAGCTTGGCACACACTGCGAGCTTCAGGAGGCCTTATTGGTTACTTCTGCATCACTATTCTGCTGCACCACTAGTGTGTGCTTCCTGAAAGTCAATCCTTGCCAGGATTTTCTAGTAAAATAAATGTACATAAATCTATACATTTTATATATATAGCACAGAGGATCCATGCCCATTTTGCACACATCTGTGCTGGGACCCAACACATCCAACACAAGGGGGTTGTCTCTCTCAGGTACATCACAAGGCTACACTCACAAACACAATCTCTGCTCTTAAACAGCCTGTGCTCCACTCAGGCAAACAGGGGGTTGGATCCACAGCTTTAGCTGGATTGGTCCTTCAATATAATGACAGTTTGATAGAATGTATCCGTTTTAACAATTGACTGGATCATGGAACTGGCTCGGATTTGCCCGGCTGTAAAGCGGTCAATAAAGGAAGCATGTTTCTCCTCCCAACACTTCTTTATTAGTGGGAGTGAAGGACTGTTTATTGTTTTTTTTTTACCCACTGTTCCTCTTCTGTAAAATGGCAGTTCTAGGTGCCATTTTCTCGCCAGTAGCTTACTTTTCTGATTTTGTTCCTGGGGATAAAAAAAAAAAAAAGCAAATTCGTAGCTGTGAACGTCGAGATTGATCGTCACGGAGTCTCCGTGGAGGCAAGTCCCCCTCGGGACACACCGCGTTCAGGGCTCAGCCTTTGTTGACACTGCAAGGGCTGCACTTTATCAGTAAATATATTACTTTCATTAAATGATTCTTTGCTGCATATTCCTGAATTGATGTTCTAAATAGGGCAGAGATTCCCATGGATATTTCAGTGTGCACAGAACGACCCCCCCCCCCCCCCCCCCCCCCTGACTTAATTAAATCTCGTAGCGTCGTTTCTCACAAGAGCACAGGAAGGCATGGCAGGCGGGAGTTACTCTTCCCGGCCGCTTGGGGGCGCTCTCACCCACCTTGGCGATGTTGAAGTGGATGCTGAAGCTCTGCCCCTCCCCCTCCACCTGCCACACGCAGAGCCTGCAGGCCAGCTCGCAGATGCTCAGGCTCTTGCGCTCCAGCGTGAAGGTGCAGTGCAGACTCCGCTGAGAGCCGCTCCAGATGTGATAAAACGGGATCTCCTGAAACGAGACAACCAATCACAAGACAGGCATACTAATCAGGGTTCATACTATTCAGCAGAACATTGCTTTTAGACACTGTTACTAGAGATAGCTGTTGGAATGGCAATGCTTATATAATGCAACTAATTGTCACTGGCTCCATGCTTGCATAGCTCCCCTAAAGTTAGAGTACAGCACTTGCACAGTAATTTGGCCCAGATCTTAGTTTAGCATTAAAAAAAAAAAATGCGCTGAAATCAAATTAGGAGACCACTACAATCCCCAAACCAGTCTTAGATAGTTCACCTTTTATTGCATTATTCCCCTCAACTCAAATTCACTTTGTCTTCCATTATAGGCAAGTCATTTAAATGAAAAGTCAATTACTTTGCTTATATAAATGAGAATTAAGAGCCCCTGTAAAAAAGGTAATTAAGAAGGAAAACAAACAAAGAACTTCTCTACTTTATTTGCCATTCATTATTCCTTACTCTCCTCATTAAATTTGAAAGGAAAAACATTAAGGAAAATGCTATCAAAAATAATTTTCTACAAAAACTATCCTGGATTGTGTTTTTTTCCTTCCCCCAGTTATTTTATTGTAAACCACTTAGTTATTGGTTTAGTTTAAAACACGTTTTCACAGTCTTTTTGTTGTTTGTTTTTATTGTTATCTAAATAAATATTTTGATTGTCCAATGATTAGCTTAAAAACAAATAATAGGTTTTTTTTTGTTTGTTTCTGACAGCCTCGGCGTGAACTGGGACGAAACTCAAATCCGGAACGCACTAAGTGGAAACACAAAATAAATACATATACCGAGAAATAGTGGCAGGTTTAGTGAAAGATCTGTGCAACCCCCTCTCAGAATTTTTGGATTATAGTTGATCTGTTACACAATTGCGTTTTACATGTTATGTTCTAAGTTTTAAATAAAGATTTAAATAGTATTTGTAACAACGCTAATTTAAAAAATACAATTTGTTAACTGCAATTGTAGTAAATGTCTTTCCTGCTTAGGCTGCTTAGCCTATTTTAACTAAAAATAAAGGACTTACACATCATCCAATTATGTATATATATACAAGGTGAGATAATATTGGTGAAGAAACAAAATAGGGTTCTTTTGAAAACAAAAGGGTCTTTATTATTACAGTAATAAACAGCAAATTTACTTACGTTGCTCAAGGTGAAATCCTTCACATAACAAATGGGTCAGGAACTGCTATGTTGTGTCAAACACTATCTGAACGAATAACTGTTTTTCTCATAGATTGCAAGATAAGTATATTTATTTTTTAAGATTAGTCCCCGCAATATGAAGACGACACTGTATTGTTTGTTTGTAATACCACTCTGCCTCTTCCTTTGTGGTTTGGGGAAGGGAAATCTCATCATCTCTTCAGTGGTCGTTCTAATGTCACTGAACACTACTGTAATTTAGATGGTATGCGTGTGCATTCGGACCTGAGCCCGGCTCAAGGCACAACCGCGATCAGTTGGACCCGAGTCGACTCAGGTCCGAGGATGGCAGTGTAAACGCTGTCCTTCAGAGGAACATGTGGATTGTTCTTGTAACAAACAGGTCTTTACATGGCAGTGGCTCGTATGAGCAATCACTTTATACTGTGCTTTTATTATGTACACTGTACTAAATGCACCATTGAAAGAGCACGGATTTACAGTATTTTAATAGCAGATAGAATGGGAGTATTACACAGCTTGCTTGCAGAACTGAAAGGTGTATTTCCTAGCCTTTAGAGCTGTGTTTTGGGTTGAGTGAGCTGACTCTGTGGCCTGTGCAGTCTGAGGAGAGTTGTCAAGCTGTCTAACGCTGGTCAATGGAAATTGTCCTGTTGAAATAATCTGCTTGTCTGATTCAGGTCTCCCACTTTTCTGCCCAAGTCTAAAGGCAGTGTTGCCTCTGTTTTCACTCCCACCAGCGGGAGTGGTGACCTCATACCTGGTATCCCGCGAGGAGCTTGCTTCTCCAGTGTGCGAGGGGCATGTCGTGAATGGAGAGTCGCAGGTTGTGGTAGCTGTCTTTAAAGAGAAGGACCTGAGGTTCGTCAATGAGGCGTCCGCCCAACTGCCTCTCCGCTTGCATCACTTCCTGCACACAGAACAGGAACAACAGAGTTAACAAAACAAAACAACAAACAACAAAAAAACTAGCGATCACTTTATTTTTAGGTGTCTGGGTTGGTTTGATGTTATAAATACAAAACACAAAATTCCAAAGTTACAGCTTAACAAAGCTGAGCGCTCGAAAATATACAAAATAACACCCCCTGTCTTTAATCTTCTTGCACTTGTACACCAATCAAAGTCCCAAATCAGGCACTTTTCATTAAGATGAAAAAATGCATGTCTGCCTAGAATTAAATATGCTTTTAATGTATTAACAGCTGTGTGATTGCTTTTTCTCTGACGGCGTTTTACCAAAAGACCAGTAGATAAGACGCTTCTCCATTTGACTAAAAGCTAATGCATTCATGTAGTAAATCTTACCTTGAGCAAAGTGCTATTTAGTACTTGTGTCAAATTACTGGTTATATAGCAGAGACACGTGATCACATGACTGCCCCACAATAAAAGCAACGTGGTCAGGCTTTTGATATTTAAACAGTGAAGCGTTACTAAAGAATGATTTGTGGTTGGACGTGTGACACCTAGGGATTCCTTTCAAGTAGGACAGAGGGACTCAAATAAAAACCAGCTGAGCAGGCCAAGACCACCCTGCATGCTGCCCTGGAGGGACCAAGCGGTTAACGTTCTGGTGTCAAAGTCACATGGGGGCTACTTTTAGGGTCTCGGATAACGGGATTAGCAGCACAGAGGATGGGACTGGCTGCTTAGAAACGACACTCATTTGGTAAGCCGGATTGCTGGAGAATGGGAAGAGCAAAGGTTACTTGGTGCATTGCATTTCCAGGTGAAGAACAGTATTTAGAGAATGAACCTGGACAAAGCTCCCTCGCCAGTGCCAGACACGCACACTGGGGGTGGGGGTGGGGCTGCTAGTTTTGTTGGTGAGGCCATCTGCTCGACAACAGGTAAACAACTCCTCTACAACAGCAGAGACTAATGCAAACAATACTCGATTCTGCAGGACCACAAACTATTACAAGAATAGCACAGGAAGCGCAGTGAATTGAATCTGGGTTCTTACTTTAATAACAGTTATTAAAAGTTATTGCATTCGTGGAAAGTTCCAAATAGGATGACTAATGACTACTTCAACTTATTTATTTGACAAATTACTCTGCGTTGGAAAATAGGTTTCACTACTGAAAAAAACAGAACCAGGTATAAATGAATATGTATTTATATGTATACACCTGCACAGATTCATCCTGAAAAAGATCAAATTTTGATCCTCTTTCTAATCCCTTGCACAAAAATGTGATTCACGAAAACCTTACAGAATAGACCTCAAATAAAGACGGAGACCCGATCAAATTCCACTTGCACAGAGGAACGAATGTGATGCCCGAGGCCAGCAGAGCAAAAAGAAAGCGAAAAACAAACAAAACAAAAAGTGTGTCCACACAGCAGCCTCTTGTAAAACAAGCTCAGAGCTGTTCCTACTTGAAATATTCATGAGATCAGCCCTGAAAAAGCTTTGCATATTGAGAATGCAAAGACTGAACGCTCTCGATTCCCAAATGCTGCTTATCAAAGACAATAACATTATTATTTGCCCATCTCAATTAGGAGATGAAAGACTGCCCTGATGGGTTACAGTGACTGACAAATGGGGGAGGGGGGAGGGGGAGGAACTACTCAGGAACTGGCGCTTGTAGAAACTATACTGCTGCCACAGCGCAGCCTGCAGGTCAGTTAGAGTCACAGCTCTCCTTAACTGCAGAAAGATCAAAAGAAAATGTGAAATGGTATACCTATTCTATGCTATAAATGTATGGTTTTGTTGATGTGAAGCTCAACAACTGGTGCCCATAAAAAGCAGGGGTGTCCAATCACGGTCCTGGAAGGCCATTCTGCTACAGGTTTAACAGGTCAAATGAGATCATGAACTACTTCAGAGTCTGGGTGGTTTTTCATTGGTTCAATTAAAAATTTAGAACAGGTCTGGAACAAAACCAGGAGTAGAAGGGCCCACCGTGGCCACCCCTACACAACTCTCGTTGCCTCTACAGTTTCAGCTTAGCTTGAGTGTAGTCCAGCCATCAAGCAACGCTGCTTCCCAGGCAACATTTCACTGGCTTTATAAAACTGCACCACAGTCCATGGTATACGGTTCAAGGGTCACCAACCAACAGACCCGAGACTCTGTGAATGACATCTATCCAACACCTGGTAGTATAAGCTTCTGTCCATCACTTCTATATAGACACGTGAGCAGCAGGCAGTAATGGCAGCTTAATTCATTGATCTCTTCATGTGCATTCCTGAACAGCTCAGTAGCCTAGTCAAACTCTCCCTACCTCTTGAAGAAAACCTGCATCCTTCATTCAGTAACATTAGTGAATGACAGGACCAACCCTGTGTGTTTATGATAATGCTACTCCTGCGCCTGGTGAATGTTTGGGGTTTAATATTACTAAGTCTTATGTCTATAATTTGGTCAAATAACTGCATACTAAGCACATGTAATGAATATTAGAAAAAGGTAACTGCATGATAGTTAATCTACCAGTGTCTCCAAGTCGAAGCCCCTTCCTTTATTCTAAAGAAAAGCTTTGTGCTAAATGAAGCACACAGGATTTAAAAAGCAAAACAAATCAAATAAATAAGATTATAAGTTCCAGTTCTCCATTTTTTGTTAAGTCAAACTTTGCTTGTCATGGCTCTTGTAAATACTCAAACAATAACAATGGCAACTGTTCCTCCCAGTGTTTTCTCATTTCTAATTAAACTTTTAAAGGTCTCCCTTCGTTCCTAATGACAATGCAATAAATTAGAAGCCCTGCGTTCGGGAACTGGCTCTGAGCACTCTGCTAATCCCCCATGTAATTCACCCACTCTTTGATGAAAAGCCATTACCTATCCTTTTAGACAAGTTATTAACAGGTAAAAGCTGTTTTGTTTTGTTGAAAACGGAGATGACTGACCTCGGGGGAAGGAGAGCGTTGGGAACAATGATTTGTGGAAAGTACATTTATTTTTAGATGGAGGAGGCATCTCTGCCTTGCCAGCAATCCATAAGACTGGGAGAGAGATCTGGTCAACTGCACTGCTGTTTCGATTGCTCTGCATAACATCTAACTGAAGTTAACTTCCAGTGCACTTGGGTTTAACTCATCATTTACCCAGTGAGCCTAGCTGAGATGTGACCCCACCTGGTCTCCACTGCTCCTTGCTAGAAGCAAGTTTCCATGCTTTTCAATAAAGATTGCTTTTTGGATGAATGCAGTGGTGTGTTTGGATAACATGTCCTCCTGTGTCAGACAGTGTGATTGAATTGAGCTGTAAAAGAGAGAAATGATGTGCTAGGTTTTGAAAGCAGCTCTACCTTGCAGAGATTTAGAAAAGTGTACCGATTACTTAAACATTTGGAGCCTCACTCCTCATCTAACTACCCAGTAACATGGGCTTTCATTGAGCATTGCTGGACTCTTCCTTTGCATTTGCTTTGCAATAATGTCAGAATCTAATGAAAAACTTTTCTTGCTTTTATGAACAAAGTTTTCTTTATGTACAGTATAATAATGTGTCCGAGGGCTATTGTGTCTGAGGGCTTTTGTGAAGAGTCCACACCCTTTCTTTTTAAATAAATGTTTTAATTGCCTGGATTATTATTGATCATTTCTGTCCTATATTCGATAAGGGAATACATTGTTGTTTGCACCTCTAAGTAGACCCTTGATTGCTCATTGGAAGTAGATATGAGTAAAAGCACATGCATATATATATATATATATATATATATATATATATATATATATATATATATATATATATATATATATATATATATATTTTTTTTTCCAATTATTCAAAAAAAAAAGGTAATAAGTTTTTTTATTATTCAAAAAACTAGTTCAGTACCCTTTTCTCTATGTGGCTTTTATTCCACAATTTTCGAAGTTGGTCAATTCATTTGTCAATAACCTGATTTCCACACAATCATAGTGCGGTATTCAACTTTCTTTGTCACTTTTTTACATTGATAAGTAAAGTGCCAAATTAATTTGATATGGAGGTTTTAATTTGCTGGCATGAATGGCTCTCTGCATACCAAGTGCCTCACAACCCCATTGCGCTTGGCTTTTGAGTGAAAAGGCTGCTGCAACCATTGAATCTTCAAAAGGAGAGCTTTTCAGACTCTCTAGAAAGGCACCTCCGGCTCAGCGTGTGTGCCAACATCAAGTGGGCACAGAGGCAAGCCAGGACTGAGAATGCATGCTCACATTATTCTTCTATTATCAGCTGAAAAATTACCGAGCATTCCCAGAAACAATACAAGTCTTCCTACGTGAACACATGAAACAGGAATTATTTACCTTCTGTAGGTCCATGCCGTTGGACTCCTAATCACAACCCCCACATCCACCCACTCAACCAGACTGAAAATAATTACAAAACACAGATCGCTAAAAGGCTATTGGAGAAGTTTTATGTATGGCAGGCCGTTGACATTTTGTTGAAACCCTTTTGGCCCTTTATGCTTCCACAAGTGTAACTTTTAGACATATTTACATTTAAAAACACAGCAGATCTCAATCCCCATCTGGACAGGTGTTTGAACCTGTACAAAACACTCCAAGTACAACAGAACCTCCACAGTCAACCCATCAAGACCAAGCACAGGTTTTTACCTTAGTGTTTTTATAACTGAGATTGCAAAACAAGTCATCCCTCCAAACTAACAGTCACACTTTATTTTATGTGGCTAAACAGGTCATTACTTAAATATCAAATGACCCATTTATTGAAGTTCAGTTCCATGTCAATGGTCACTAGAAAATAGGGGTGTCTGTATGTATACACCATCAGGCTGCCATTGAAATGTTGTCCTCATATTACACATAAAGATTTAAGGCAGGCTGGATAGTAAGATTTGGAATAAAACTGATGTTGTTCTTCATATGGTAACATTTCCCGATTGCATATCGATTAACCGTTAATTCACGACCAAAGCCCGAGAACTTCAAATGAACAAATAAATCAAAGTAAAATAATCAAGCCTTAACCAAACACCCTGTAAGGGGGATCACCTTGAGCACGTCCTGGGTGTCGTCCATGCAGTAGACCCTGATGCTGTACTCCAGAGTGGTGCAGCACACGGGGGCGAACAGGACCAGCTTCAGCCTCTTGGCGGCTGCCATGCTGAGCGACTCCCCCACCAGCGTGAAGCGGCCCAGCTGCTCCGTGAAGATGCGGCATGACTCTGCCTCCAGCTGGCAGTAGTAGGGGTCAGAGGGAAGCTCCTCCCCCACCTGCAGAATATCCTGCAACACAAAAAAAGAGGGCGGGTCTCATCTGTGGCTCCTGCCCCAGTGTAAATATACAGCTGTAGTCACGCTAATAACACAAGGACAGCTAACAATAAAAAAATGGCTGTTTTTGATTTTGCTTACAAAACAGCAGGAGAAATTCCTTAAAAGAAAAAGAAATCCCCGCTTTGCAGCCTGTGAGGTTACGCAGCCAATCCAGAGTAATCCACTCCATAGGGTAGCATGTTTCCATCCTGTGTGTTTTGTGTGGGTGTAGAATGAGTTTAATCTCTATATATCCAAAGATTATTTTATTCTCGTTTAAGCCGTGCAACGCAGCACAGTGCTGCAAAGTGATTGTGCTGTTTTAGGCTGAAGATGAACTGTACTGTGACCACAATGTAGCTGCAGTAAACTGCACTGTAACCACATTTCACAGCGGGCAGCTTGACCACGTTGCTCTTTTGTACCATTCCACAGCACTTGTTTCATTGCACACAAGCATGCCATCTCAGTGTAACCCTGCAGAAATATTGCAGGATCAGGACAAATGTTCTCTAATGAACAAACTAATTAGTAAACAAGCATATGCTCATTAGAACAAGTCCCCTAACATTCTCTAGAAATCTTCCGGAGTCAGAACTCCAGCATTCTGATTGATGAAGAGGGAACACAAAACAAACAAGTTGATTTTGAGATTTCTGTGCTCTTGGCTATGCCACATCTGTTAAGACACGTGTGTATGTGTGTGTAATTGGTAACTTGTTGCCAGAGTTGAAAATTCAGCACCATGGAGTTTAAACCATGTGTTGCACGTTAATACTGCATATAGACAACAACACTCGAACAGTGCGGTACATTATTTTAGAGTAAGGTCTGGCTCCGATTTCAAATGTTACTGTAGAAGGAAGCAGAGGAAGACATATGGATGACAAGGAGAAGATCCAACAGAATGCAAACTTGTGCATTTCTAAAGAACGCATGCATCCGGCAATTGAATCAGAGTTTTGAAAGACAATTGTATTTAGGGTGGGTACTCTCCCAAAGTTTCTTGTTAGTCTCTCTTTCTCACCGTGTAAAGCTATAAAGAGCAGGTGCATCTTGTATTTAAAGAAATCCCTGGATGTGCTCCAGTATATGCAATGATGGGGCTTCTATATTAACACAGCTCACAGCTTGAAAGCCTACTGTGTAACACTTGATTTCTACCCATTCCTTCCAGCTTGATTGGAGTTGCTTTGCTGTCTCTCGTCACTGTGACTGACAGCCAGTATCCCTACAGCTCATCAGACTGGGGCTCGGCTCAGCTTGCTGTTTCTCATATCTTGTTTTCTTATATTGCAATCCAATCAGGTCAGCTCATAGCCGCTGTGTCAGAGACTTCTGGCACCTGCTGCTTTTCATGGATACAATCATTAGAGGTAAGAGTCAAGAAGACAGACTGCTCAGCTACAATTCTCTGTTTTCTTATAGTTTTTTTATTTTTTTTTTACAGGTACATTAACTGCATGAAGTTACACTGTCAATACAATTTACAACATTTAACAAAGTCACTGTGTACCTGTATTTGGAAGTCTATCTGTATCTGCTTATATCATATCTGGATATATATCATATATATATATATATATATATATATATATATATATATATATATATATATATATATAATATATATATGAGAAATCACAGCAATGCATAATGCATATTAACCTCAGACGTGTCTAAAAGTAGTGCACAATATATTGATTTCGGGGATAGGCGTAGAGAAGAAAAGGCGTTCGTGACTTTGCTTGACCCCGCGAAAGATCCCAGAGCATCCTTAAAGCAATTCATCCCTTGTGATTGCAGTTCAATTGTTGTGTGTGTGTGTGTGTGTGTGTGTGTGTGTGTGTGTGTGTACACAGCACAGTAAGTGTGGTTCTGTTTGAAAGGCTTTGCTGTTTCATTCAGCTGAGCCGCGCTCCAGATCTTTATACTGGTGCATTAAAACGATTCACTGACAGCTTAATGGACTAGAGCTTGCAGTGCGAGGGGGTCCGCAGGCCTGCGGCTGAGGCCTCCCCCTTCACTGTGACAGCGTGCTCGTTAGCTAATTAAAGCCAGACGGCTCCTTTTGTGTTTTGCTGACCTGTGAGCAGCTGTCCCATTTCACTGCTTTTATATCCAATTAATCAGGTGTTTTTTTTTTTTGTTGAACTGAGCCAAAGCAACAAGCCATTTTCTTGTAATAGTTGAATTATGAGGTCAGTCTTGTTTATTTTGTTCCTGGAGTTATTTTAAGGGATATTTATATCCGTGGTTATATATAACTATGTACTTTCTTGCATATCTAACATGCTAGATATGTTAAAAGGCAGAAGTTTGCTAAGGTCAAGATTACCCAGCCCGCATTTAGGTAATGCTAAAATGATGCTGCTAAAATTTTATGATCTAAAACTGGAATTAACAGGATCACTCTAGAATTAACGTTAAACATAGATAGATAAATAGATGACAAAGTAGTATTTGTCTGTCTATCTGTCAGTGTCTGTCTGTCTATCTAACAACCAAACAACAATCAACCTGGCTCGCTATACAGTTTATGTATTAATGTATTACAATCCAGCTGCTTACCTCCCAGGTGCCCTCGTAAGACTGCTTCTTCAGCTTCATGGCCCAGCTGTCAGGGCTGGCCTCTGCGCAATGGTCCATACTGAGTATAACAGGCTTAGTCAGCACTACCCCAGGAGGCCCACAGCTCACGATGGGGGACAGGAGGGTCTGGCAGCCAGCTAGAGATAACCTCAAGTGGGAAACGACAAAGAGCACATGCCAATGACCAGGAAAGCAACAGACTTCCATAATCCACAACCACATTCCTCCATTCCTGGACTATCACACGATAACCAACAGGTGCAGATGATTGAATGGAGCCAGACTCATTTTTGCAAGCTTTGTATCTTATTTTAAACTGGCCTCGAGGTCTATATCTCTCGTTATACCAGGTGCTGCAAGGTAATCGGTGATCTGTTACATGTGAAGTACTGTACTATGTTACATACAGGCAAGACCTGTACAGTATTTGAAATCTGGACTACAACTAAGGGGTTACATCCTTTTAATTTTTGATGGACTATGGAGCTTCTCAAAAAGTCACTGCATATTATTCTAACTCAAAAGCTTACACATCTCAAAATTCTAACTCAAAAGCTTAAGCATCTTCTTCACTCTTCTCCATCAAATGAACCGTCTGGTTCAGATGAGAGTGGTTGAAAGGCTGGGAGATGAGAGTGATTGAAAGGCTTTCTATAAATCTGCTGCAATTTATTGTTCTGCCTGTACTGTACACACTTGTTGGTTCTCAGAATATTCTCCACAATGGGGGTTTGCAGACAATTATGCTGTTCTGTGGAGGAGCCTGCTTTGGTGTACTACTCGGTCCCATTAGTAGGCAGAGCTACATAAACAGATTATTCCATTACTCGTATTGAGCTCTCCACAGGTGAGGGTCATTGGGGTCGATCTGGCTACTTTACCATTCCGAGTGAAACAACCCAAGAAACAGCCGATCAGGTTTGTGTGGGTTGCTGTTCTCCACGGAGTTTAAGAATAGCAGCAGTGCACCACAAATCTGAGCAGCTGTTTCTTCACTTGTTTCACTTTGACAGGACACTCACCTGACTGTCAGCACTGGGTTTCTCTGGCGAGACGGATCCGAACATTCGAGTAATTGGTTCACACAGCTCTATCAGGAAGGTAGATCCACACGCAGCGTGAGAAAGGGGAGCACAGAAAAGAAACATACCTGATGTCTTCCTTCTTCTGGATGGTGAGGTAGACCTCGTAGATCTTCCCTCTGGGAATAGCCTCTGGAGGAACGAGGAGGCTGATTCCTGCAAAGGAAGACAACAAACAGCAGCAGTGAGTACGGGTCAGCAGAATAATTCAATCAGAGGTGCTGAGAAAGCCATTTTATTCTGAGGAAGCATGTGCTGTACCCATACCTGTACCATCCCTTCCTTCTTTCATGGGACTGATTGGAGTTACAGGCAAAGTGCCAGAGGTTATTGCATAAAACTGCAAACAAGTTGATGTGCAAGACTGAAAACCTGGCTTAAAGGTGATTTTACTGCCCAACGATGATGGACATTAAATGTTACCAAGACAAGGAAAAGCTTTGAGATTACAAAACACAGTGCCGCTGGAATTAATCAGCCTCTAAAGGAAGGAAAAAAAAAACGAAGAATTCTTCCTGACTGATGAACTTTTGTCCGATTTGAGGCAGATAAAGAACATTCCAGCCACTTCAGAGATGCAATCTCAGCCTCCTCTCCTCTTAGAGATAATCTGTTTTTATCAGCTTCAACCCTGACATCAAATCCTTATAGATCACAGGACTGCAGGAGGAGGCTCCCAAGAGAGACAGCGACACGCAGCACATCCCTGCCACACACACCCGAGCAGCTTACTGCAGCAATCATCTCTCTGAAGATATTAATACAAGGCAACTCAACTATCATTTCCAAAAGCTTAAAGAAAGTCTGTCCTCAAGTTGCTTCATCTCCTTATGAATAAAGGTCTAATGTCACCACAAAATGGCTACTGTGTATATATCATTGCATGTTTAAAGGTACCATGTCAAGTTTCATATCTATATATTTATTTTATAAATCATAATGTTTTGTCTTCAAAAAAAACTTCTCAAACTCCACAGATTTCACACAAACTGTTTTAAAATTTTCAAAAAAAAAATGTAATTAAAACATCGCAACAGAAGGGGATATACCTTTTGACTGTCGCACACTATTTTGTAATAAGGCACTTACAATTAGCTCATTTAAAAGGCTGACCTATAAAGAAACACGACCAGATTACCTTTAACTTTGTTCAACTCTTCAAAAAAGGAAACACAAAAAACGTTTTCTGAACGCGGAGAATCTCTGAAGCACACCCTCGCTGAGGGGGTTTCCCAAGGCTCTCACCTGTGCTGGGAATGGTCAGCCTCCCTCCCAGGAAGTTGAAGGTGCCGTATGAGGTGTTGGCCATGTCCCTGGGCATGGTTTTGAAGTAGCTCTGCGTGGAGAGCCTGGTCATGAAGTTGGCGGGGTCGGGTGTCAGTTTGCCGTTGTGCAGGGTGTGCCGCCCGTCCGGCAGCGGGTCTAGCAGAGGCCCATTGGACACCAGGAGCTTGCCGGTGGCATTGTGCCGAGTCTGCAGGCTGCCCTGGTAGCTGGTGGTGGTGGTAGTGAGGTCGGGCTGGATGGTAAGCAAATGGGAGTTCTCTATTAGAACAAAAACAGATAGGTCTCCGTGAAAATCTCCAAATGCTTTGCAGGTAAACGGCTAGATATGCACCCCAACCCCCACCCTTGCAAAAGGATCCCCACAACTCCCCCTCTCCCTACCTTCAAAAGGGATCTCTGAGCAGCTGGCTAGGGAAGGGTTAAAATGGTACACAGTGGCACAGAATGTTCTTATAGACTACTGTCATATTTTAGCTCTCATTTTGCAGATATTTTCAATTTCTATTAAAGTATGTTAGACCACACACAAATACAGACACATGGAGTATGGACACACACACACACACACACACACAACCACAGACAAACATACAAAAACACATGTTGTATACACACACAAAAGGAGACGTTTACTATGGCAGGGTTTGCTTGTTTTGCTGAGGGTGCTGTGTTTTGCAGTGCAGGGAGGGGTGTCGGTGCCCGGGCACGCACCTGGTTTGGCGGGCTTGACTCCCACGGGCTGGAAGCCGGTGGTGAGGATGGAGGAGTCTGCCACGTCAGCATCCAGGCCCGCCTTCTTGCGGCGGTACACCAGGATGACCACGATGAGCAGCAGGGTGAGGCACAGCACCACAGAGATGATCCCCACGTACAAGGCCACGTCCTCTTGGCCAGAGGCACCTGGGGGTTGGGAAGGGCACACACACACACACACATAGACACTGTGAAACCCCAACTCTACTGCTGCAGAACAGTCTTTGGAACTAACTTGGTGTAAGGAGTAAAGTGTAACTCCCTTTCATTTTTCTTTATTTAACATGTATTTTGATGCTGCAATTATTTTATTAATGTTTAAAAAGTAAATGTGAAGTATTTTGGAGGTACAAATTATTACAGGCGCAATGGGCAGCCCTGCTCCCTTCTGGGGACCTTTTTGATTATTAACCTTGTCAGGGTCCTTTTGTGCTACACTCTGATATGGCTGCACAATGTCTCAAATGCTCAGTTATGAAATGTGTCAATCAACACACAAGCAAGCCTGGAGTCTTAATGTAGGGGTAGACCTGGCCACCAGCGACACGGGAAATTCTCTCTTACATTGGCGACCCAACTATGAAACTGAACCCTCTTTTTAAGACTTTCCCAATTCCTGAAGACACCCAGGTAGAGTGAATCTATTTGATGAGTTTTGTGGCCATGTGTCTCTGCTTTTGTACCTATCTTTCTATGTGTGTGTCTGTGCTTTTGTACCTATCTTTCTATGTGTGTGTCTGTGCTTTTGTACCTATCTTTCTATGTGTGTGTCTCTGCTTTTGTACCTATCTTTCTATGTGTGTGTCTCTGCTTTTGTACCTATCTTTCCATGTGTGTGTCTGTGCTTTTGTACCTATCTTTCCATGTGTGTGTCTCTGCTTTTGTACCTATCTTTCTAAGTGTGTGTCTCTGCTTTTGTACTTATCTTTCTATGTGTGTGTCTGTGCTTTTGTACCTATCTTTCTATGTGTGTGTCTGTGCTTTTGTACCTATCTTTCTATGTGTGTGTCTGTGCTTCTGTACCTGTCTTTCTATGTATGTGTCTGTGCTTTTGTACCTATCTTTCTAAGTGTGTGTCTCTGCTTTTGTACCTATCTTTCTACCTCTGTGCTTTTGTACCTATCTTTCTGTGGGGAGTGGGGGGCAGGTAAATCATAAAGACCAGGGACCCACAGCATCTGTCTATCCAGATGTAATTAGAGATTTCATTAACTCCAGGCACGACACCCCGACAGGGAGGTTGAACAATGGGCTGATGAATTAGCCACAGAACACACATCAGGCCTCTAATGAATCCTGTCGTTTGTCAATTGAATTTGTGTGCTTGTCGGAGGGGGGGGGGTTGGTTCAGTCAGGCCTGGCTTCAGAAGATAGGTGTCGTGCTGGATGTCTCTTTGCACAATGCTGCTTACAGAGCCCCATTCTTCTTCTGTGTCCGTTTCAATGTACTGGTCGGGTTCAGTTCCTTGTTCAAACTGCAAGGGCAGCGGTGACTGCTCAAGGGTCAGTATCAAATATAGAGCGGTCAGCAACGCTGCCGCCCTCTGCCTCCGCTTCCTCCCGACGTGCAACTTCTGTGCAAATCAACCCGAGCGATTCAGCATCACCCCACTAGAGTTACTTCAATATAATCCACTCCCAAAGGGAACATGCTTGCCGCAGCTTAGCTGTACTTCACATAGGTGCAATTGTGCAGTAGTTCATTTAGTTTATTAAGTGGCTAACACAGCTCTGCGGGAACTGCTTCTTTCTGTGCATGTACTGTGCAGGCGTCGTTTTATTTCAGACACGACAGACCTCGGTGGGCACGTTACTAACTTCAAAAGAATACTTGTATCCCCTGCAGATCACAGGGGGGTTTGCAGTTCCAATTTAAAAAATGATACAGGGGCAGGAGGGGCCCTTTCCCAGTTGACATATCAAGCCAATAGTGGACACCTAGCCTAACTACATTACATTACCGGCAGCCAGAGTGTTAACCTTGAGCTGAGAAGACCCGAGTGACCTTTGAGAGTCATTGTATCCCAAATCCCAAATTGATTCCACCTATCAAAACATCTCCCAGCAGAGCGGGACCTTCTGTTTACCCTCCACCCCCTCCACTCAAATCCCTCTATACCAATCTCTGCCAATGGATCAACCGATCGCTCACCCAGTTTATCAGCCTCTGCAGGTGCCACACACTAATGATCCTTTTAATAACTATAGCCCAGTCGAGGCTGCCCCAGTGGGGTTATTGATTTCGATACGACACTTGAATAATTAAAAGGATGTCCATCCCACTTTAATTGACACAGGTAATTAGGTTTTGCAATTGAAAGGGCTGGTCAACTTGAAATGTGTTTGTGTGTGTGTGTGTGTGTGATATTTATTTGCATGCTGTCTGGCCTATTCCTTGTGTGTGATGGCACAATTGGGTTAATCCAATTTGTAAGGGGTAACTCTTTCCTTTTTTGTGAACACTTTGTTCTCCATATTGGATTTTAAGAACAAACATTTCTTTTTCACACTTGTTTTTTTCAATAGATCATAGAAGTCGTGCAGCCCAGTGGTAACCTTGGTAACCAGAACAGTCCTTTTAGTTCAGGTGATATGGTACTTGTTTTGCATGCTATGGTTTATTACAAAAGCACAGCAAATGTGTTAACTCATAGTTCAAGCATGGTAAAGCACAGCCAAGCACGGTAAAGTATTACAGTAAAAACATGGTATCCCATTGCCCATGGTACTGTAAAGCATGGTGAATGCACAGTGTAAGTATGGGGAAAACTTACTTACATACCTTTATAAGGGACTACCGTACTGTATGTTTTTTTTTGTGTTGTTTGTAACAAAAGGACCAATGCTAGCTCCCTGCTAGTCAGAATAGGTGCAGTGAGCTTGATTTGGACTTCGTTATAGTGTATAGATGAGCGATGAGTGTGAAGTGGATGAAGTCAACGATGGGAGAATTGCAAATTGTTTACCAGAAGAGGAAGCTGGCTAGTTTTGATCAGGTCGGAGAGCGGTCCGGAGGTCAGCCTCCTCTTCATTGAACTATCTGAACTACTTTATTTAGGGGACCTCCTGTTATTCGCTAGGAAGTCAATATATTCGAACGCAGAGGTCTTTTGAATGCTGCACTGACTAAGGTTCTTAGACATTGAGAAAGAAGTTGAGCCATTTAGTAGTTTGAATAGACCACGTTTGTTTTCTTATTTCTATAAATATATCTGCTGAACTAGATGCAACCATTGGGATGGGTGCCTTCTCCCTCTCCCTCATTCCCGATCCCCTTGTGTTATCAGCCGGATTTGGACTGCAGCTTCACCCTGGAAGTTATGGAACTTGTATTTGGGAATCCCTTGTCCATTCTCAGTCTGTTTAGTGAATAAAGAACCTCACACTTCCCTGTGTCATACTTCTTTACAGGAAGCTTTGTAAACAAATGCAAAATGAACCCAACTATGCACCATATGCTTCTAATGCCCAATACATTTAGCTGAAGCAGCTCTGATTCTTTAAGATTCTCTTTTACCTAATTATACAAATCAGGATTACAATTAATTTGATGTTGTTCTAATTTGAGCTGGTTCAATTTTCACATGGCCTGATGTTTGCAGCCAGCTGGCGCAATTAGATTGATGAATTGATAATCTTACAGTTTACAGTTTCTTAAAGTTAATTTCGATCCCACTCTTTTGTGTCACACACATTATATTACAGTTAAATGAATTTCAGTCCAACACTAAACCTTTCCTGGAATAATACTGAAGCAGAATGCTGTAACATACCTGAACAAATGGGTGACTTGTTCCACAAGCAGTATTACCAAAACAGCAATTTAAAACAGTAAATGAATGCTCTTAGATTAACTTAATTGACAAACATATAGACTTTACATGCATTGATACCGGTAATCGTTACATCACAAGGCCTCCATTGTAATGCAGTCAACTGCACTTCCAAGAGCAGTCAATTTGTAATCCAAGCACTCTTCGCTAATTTGTCTTACTTTAAGTGAACATAGTAACATTTTTATGACCCATAAATCATCCGCACCTTAAACAGATGCGCTGTCACTGTGTAACTGCAAACCTGCGTCTAAAGATCTGGCTTGGGAAAGAAAATCTGAAATCAAATGGCAAGCTTTTCACCCCTGGTAGGGGATATTGGGATTGGCAGGAGGTACCTTGGTCTCCGTTCTAAATAAATAAATACAATTAATGCATCAATAGGCTAGTGGCTGCTGTCGCACCTATTACAGTCTCTCTGCTTCAGGAGAATCTCAATTAAAGCTGCACGGGCCAGAGGGGGTGGGTGGTGGTGGTAGCGATACTCACTCTGGGGGCACAGCTCGCTGGTGCAGTTCCTGGACTGGAGATCAAGTCCCTGGCATTCTCTGCCCCCGTTCCCCGGCACTGGCTGAGTGCACTCCCTGCTGCGCCACGTGTTACAGTCCATTCCGCACGCCGACCACACACTCCAGGCGCTCCAGCCTCCATCTACTGGGTGTGAAAAACAAGACAACAGTGAACCAATGCAACTGTGCTGAGCAGACACTGACTGTGCTGAGCAGCGACACAGCCCCTGCCAGCCCTTGCCCTGTCCCTTCCAGCCAAAGAGTAATGAAGGCGGAAAGCAGAGATGTATTTTTCTGCACTTTGAAGGTGCATATGCTTCTTTCCAAAGAGGCCCTGTCTCCCTACTGGGGTAGTTAAGATACTGTACTCACACACGTTTTCTACTGCACATGTTAAAAGATACACAGTTTCTTTCGTCCCATGGAGTGCTACCATGGAGTTGTTGGAACCCTATTGTTTTGAGATTAGAAGGTGTTCTTCTACCAGAACCTGATAATAAAGGTACAGATGATTATTAACAAAGGATAACTGTTTGTTATCATATTCATTTCAATGACAGCAGCATGACAGTTTAGGGTAATTATATCAATGTTTGTTTTTTTTGTTTTTTTTTTAATAGGTTTGTACAATTTTTTTTCTGCTCACAGCAGATCTAATACAAAACAAAGTATTTTTAAAAAGCTATAGCAGTGTGATTTTAGCTGTCTTATAGAGCCGGTAATGTGCAGCTCAGCTACACTGCGGTTTCACTGCGATGCATTTAGACTGCCTTGATCGTTCACCAAAAAAAAAAATGCTGGTACTTTAACTCTGAAGTTCTTTTTGGGGGGGGTAGGGGCATAAATGATGATGAATACAGGTTTGTTAAAAGGGACGGTGTTCTCATAAATCAGAATTGCCAAGAGGATTCTCTAGTGTCTTTTCCAGTCCCAGTCCTGTGACAAATTGGGATGAGCCTGTTTGCAATTTCCAGAAAAACATGAGCCAGACTGTGAAGGCATTGCTGGCGGGGGTTCACTATTTATTATGAGTTCATTTGTTTCGATGATATTTATACATGCTCTGTCATTTGAAAGGGGCAGTACACAAGCCATTTTGCTGTAGACAAAGACAGAAAAAAAGTTTCTTGAGCGGACGCTTCACAATAGATACATTAATTCAGCATCGTGGAGCTCTGCAAACAGATGGGCTCTCTTGAGTCCCTTTACCCTCCATGACATCACTAACCATCTCTGATTCTGAACCTGATCCCCTGTCACTTCACAAAGCTCCTCTTTTTCTTGCTTGCACAGCGACAGTGATTTTCTAGTGAGTGGAGATCAGACAATGTTACAACCAGGTTCTTTAAATAACAACAAGAGAGTTAACCCCAGGGTTCTGGCTAAATTCCAATACTGATCCAATGCAATCTTGCCTCGATCAACTCCCTTCTCCCAAATCACCAGGAACCAAAGTTTTTTCTTACAGTCGACCTTAGTGGATTAATTCCTAATATATATGCAAATGAGAGAGAGAGAGAGAGAGAGAGAGAGAGAGAGAGAGAGAGAGAGAGAGAGAGAGAGAGAGACTATGATGCCATGGTCTTGGGCTGGTTAAACTCATTCCCTTCACTTAATACGATTTATTTTATAACACATATTGCCGATTTAATAAGACAATCTAAGCATCTTTCATAGAGTTCACATGTAATTACGGCTCACAGTACAAACACACACACACACACATTACCACGCAGCGCAAGTCTCAAAACTAACGCCTGCCTTATCCCTGTGATGGATGCTGCTGTGAGCTGCTTCATACGGGCATGGCTTCATCTTATTATTTCACCACCCCTTTCTTTACTGTGAAAATGCTGGTGCTTGTAGATTTCTCATATCACTGGCTATGTTCACACACCCACTATCCTTTCCTCTATTTCATTGTGTTCTGTACTCCTATTCCACGATATCTGTAACAGGGGGCTAATAAAACCATCCATTTCAAAGTCTGGAGGAATTTCCATCTGTACTCAACTGCGACAGGCTGCCATCAAACACATGTTATTCTTCATATTCCACTCGGTAGAAATAATTATTCAATTTATCACACAGAGTCTGTATTCCTATAAGGAGTTCCATATGTCCAAAATTCTCCACTAAACATGTGAATAAAATGAATTCTGCAGCCTCCAACTCATGACACCACGCCACCAGTTCAAAGCAGTTGATAGCAAAGTGCATTACAAGAGCAGGCTTGCTGCTACATGTGTACAGACTGGTGTCTTTATAACATCCAGCAGGCATTACCTGGTAGATCATGGAACATGGGACTGTGGGTGTCCCAAGCTGAAGCAGATGAGACACAGGGTCAGTTATGTGACGGTAACTTCCACAGCAGAGTGTTTGCGCTCTTATTAACCTATAAAGTTATTTTTAATAGACCTTTTCTTTTTTCGTTTTTTTTTTTTTTTTTTTTTTTTTTTTTTTTTTTTTTTTTACAGGACATTCACTATATAATAAATGACATTTACACTTGAAATAAGTCTGGTTGAGATGATTTACAATTCTAAGGATTATAATTAAACATTCTTGTGAAAAAACAAACCAACTACTATTACAAAGAACAATTCAAAAACCCTACTGTACTAACAACCAACAAACATGAACCTTTTTTAAAATAAGATCCCTGGTCGGCTCCCTCACCCTGGTGTGTAAATGAGGATTTATGCCAGTGTGGTGCAAGAACAGTGTTTTGATAAATCAGAAGTGTCAGATGTAGTTTTTAGACACTGCCTTTGACAGCCCCTGTGACAGATGGGGAAGGATCAGTTTGCCTGGGGTAGCAGTTTCTCTGCTGAGCAACAGGAGGAGAAGGAGGAGGACTGAGTCTCTTAGACTGGGAGCTGAGACTAAAATACCTCGTCACATCCCAGACTCACAGGGGTTAACAGAGCTTACGATCCGAGCTGCGGCACAGGTAGAAGTTAAAACAAGGCCGTGACAGAGCAGAGTCTATACACATTTGGGGTCAAAGTGACATAGATTTAAATATATGGATAATTCAGGTCTGAATCATTGCACCTGAATCATAATAATAATAATATAATAATAAAAATAATAATAAAGGCAGTAATTCTATCAGGGGTTTCTGGAGATATATAAATCATGAAAACGTTATTTGGAAAATGAAAAATAAATGAATCCAACTAACATTACACATTCTTGGGAATCAATACCCCTGAGACCAGCAGACTATAATCTACCTAGATACAGGATCTCACCACCACACTCTCTGGCTATGGTAGGGTTTTTAGTTCTGTACAATCCCCTGTAGGGGACAGCGTCTCAATGGAAATAAGCATGACTCCTCCAAGGGAACCCCAGTACAGTATAAATATATCTCCATCCTCCTGCCAAGGGCCTCGTTGGAATTGAAAAATGAGAATGATGTATACACACACACTCCCATTGCCGTATTCCTTCAAATTTAAGACACACTTTTTAAACCCTTTTTTCTTCTCAAAAATAGCCAGCGTCTTAAATTCGAGAACAATATAGTGATGCAAGCATTAAAAACCACCAACAAAACACGTGACTACCAGAGTACACAAACAGCAACGTGACTGTCTGCCGAGAAAAGACAAACCAAAACGTTACTGCCTGATCTCGAACCATCCATGACATACAGGCAGCCATTTTCAAAGAAGCACCATTAGCTTCCTGGGGAATTCAAAAGAGAAGCTTTTACAATTTCAGCGTTTCTTACAAACAGTACCAGTTTGGACAGATCTGAAATGCTGATCAGACCTCCGTATTTTTCAACATGAAAACCAGTACCACAAAAACAGGTGTGAGTAATCCCAACTGGAAATGAGAAGCAGCACATAACTGTAATGCTCAGTGTGATAGCAGACGGCCGCAAACTGTCTCCTCATGCGTATTGAGGCTGTATATTTACATGCATATTTATTTGAGGTTTTATTTTTTCTTCAAATTGAGGGTGGGAAATTTGGACTGTGTCTTAAATTCGAGGGCATCTTAAATTGGAAGGAATACGGTACTTTTTAACCCCTGTAGTTCCATCTAACCATCTCGTGTGCTAAGTGTTACCTGGGCAGGTGGAGGTGCAGGCACTTTTCTGGACGTTCTGCCCCTCGCAGAAGGCCCCTCCGTTCAATGGGGTGGGGTTGGTGCAGCTCCGGCTCCTCTTCTGCCAACCCCGGCCACAGGTGGCGCTGCAGGCTGACCACCCCGTCCACGTGGACCAGCCGCCATTGACTGACCGGGAGGGAAACGAACAGAGCAGCCACGTTTACCCGACATGCACACTGGAACAGGCAGCACTGCAGTTTCTCGACGACGAGATTACTCAGCTGTCAAGCTCACTCCACAACCACAACAACAACAACAACAACAGTGCCCAACCTACAAGAGCTACTATCAGCCTTCAGCAGCACAAGAAACCCCAGTGGGTATCATCATGAACTCGCTGCCAGTCTCCAGTTACACTCTACTGAGGGTAGCCCATCAGAAGAAAAAGTGGGTTATAAAATGCACCATCCCAAGCAGATTATTCGCCATAATCCGCTCAGTAGAATGAATGATCCCATTTACCCCAGGTCTGCAAAAGCATTCCAGGTGTAAAAGGATCCTGTCGACAGTTCCTAGGCAGCACAGGGAATGACTAGCCCTTCCTTTCCTCACAGAAGATCGAATGTGGGATAAAGCCTTCCACTGCACACTAATTCCACAAGAAACAAGCTCGAGGGTAGGTCATGTCTGAGACCCAACACCTTTTTATCAACATGACTTGGAGGCCACAGAGGGTAGTTACAGTGTCCCAGACTCTCAGTGCACTATAGCAATACTGACACCACAAGTACAACTCAAACGCACTCTGCAAATTATCACATCAACACCTCTTTAATAGCTGTATATTAATTATGTATTAACAACACATCATCCTGAACCATCACACTGGATGCTGGCGTTTTTGCATATTTTAATGTCTTGTCTGACAACAAGATAAAGGTTCAGCAATTTGGATTCAGATAAGCGTATACAATGTAAAAAGGTTCTGAGTGGAATATGAAGAGGGGTGGAATGGGTGAGGCAGCATCATCACAGAAAGTCTACAACCTTTTTTTAACTTATGTGTCCTTTATGCACGTACAATTAAATTGCTTAATAATTTACATTAGTGTTTAAATATGATTTCCCCCATTTTTCCCTGTGAACCCAGTCAGACAGACCACCAACAGAAGAGTGATCTCTGAGAGCATTTAGATTGGTGTAACAACTTTCACAACACTTTTCTCTATGTCACTTTCTTTAAATATAACTGACCTTCTAAAAAACAGTCTTTCAGCGATTTAATGAAACTTGTTCCAATGGTGTAACTACTGCACAGCATTGTCTTAACGTAACTATTGAAACATTCGCGTTAGAAATGCAACTGAAAAGCTCATTGTGGAATTTGTATTACTGGAGCCTGAAAAAAATAGATTTTGCTCAAAACTGAGCCGGGGGCTAAGACAAATGAGGTTAATACTATTTTAATATACATGTCTTTGTGGCCAAAACGAGCATTGACAAACAACATTTAGTACCTGGTAACAATCATTGTCTGAAAAAACGTGTTTGTTTAAGGACTGCATTGAGTTTGATCTTTCGAGCGTTAAGGTTTGTCTCGCTGCCTATACATCTTCTACAGTTGCAGAAGGACCACAGAACAGAGTAGCCTCTTGCAGTAGGATTAACATTTTTATACTAACAAAGCTTCCCCTTTTCAAAAAAGGTCAGAACAGCTTTAATCAGTCTTTCTGAAACTAAAGAGGGACCTACTGACTACCACAGTAATTGAAACAGCATCAATGAGCAGCAAGTCTCTTTAGAAGATAAGGAAATCCAAGGAAGATTTGTAATTATCTGAACGATATCAGACTTTACAGTACATCCACAATCATTTACACCCCCATTGACAGCATTCCTATTATATTAGTTCCCAATCTTTTGCATTTCCCCCATATATATATATATATATATATATATATATATATATATATATATATATATATATATAATTTTGTGTGGATGAGGAAAAAAGTTACAAGAAATAGATGTCTACATAAAAAAAGTTACAAGAAATAGATGTCTACATAATTTAATTTTTTTCAAAACTCCAGAAATGCTCATTCAAAAGTATTCATACCCTTTAATGCTACGGCAGTGTTGTCTACAAGGTGCTAGAAATTTCAATATGATAATGCAGAGCCTAATTCTACAAATTAAATACTGGAAATACTGGATTGTAGGTGAACATTCTTAGAGAGAGTAGAAAATGATTTATTGTCATAAAGCTGGAGAAGGATACAAGATGATTTCCAAGCATTTGAGTATCCCAATTTCAACTATTGTTTCTATTATAAAGAAGTACAAGGCTCAGGGTACTGTCACAACGCTCCCTCGGTCTGGAAGAAAGAAGGTTCTTTCACCAAGAACAAGTAGAAGAATTGAGAGGAAGGTCAATAACAATCAGAGACTGACTGCCAAAGATAGTGACTGTCCCGAAAGTGGGACTGAGATTTCCATTTCAACCATAGGTCGAATATTGCATGGTGAGGGTCTCAATGGTCGCAGGTAAAGGAAAAAGCCACTCTTAGGAAAATGTCACAAGGACAACAAAAAGTCTGGTGAAGTGTACAAAGAAAAGAACACCATACCTACTGTCAAGCATAGATCTGGTAATATCCTTCTATGGGGCTGTTTTTCCTCTAATGGCACAGGACATGTAGTTCCAATGTTAAAATGTAGTTCCATGGTAAAATGGATTCCACAGCATACCAAAAGATACTGGCCAATCATCTGAAACCCTCCACTACAAAACCTGGTTTAAAGTGCAACTGGACGTTCCGACACAACAACGATCCAAAGAACACATCAAAATCTACTTAACAATGGTTAAAGAAGAAATTTTTTTTCCCTAAAATTCTTTGTTTTTCGAGAAATTTCTAGAAATTCTAAAAAACATTTTTTTCTTTAAAATTCTTGTAAATTCCGAGAAATTTCTAGAAATGATAGAAATTATTTCCATTACATATGTAAATTTATACAGGTATATATATATATATAATATATATATATATATATATATATATAATATAATTATAGGATTGATAAGGGGTTTCCCCAGGCACCTTCCACCAAGGGTTCAGTTGATTACACTGTCCTCAGGACCATTGCTGGTCAAACTTACAATCCAGGAGAATGGTTTATTATTAATATTAATATATTAGTATAATTATAATAATTATTACATTTATTATTATTAATTTGGGAGATTACCCTGACCCGTCACCACTGTCTGAATAGTTTTCTTGATTGTTTTCTAGATTTAATTGCTCGTGGTGGAGCTAAATGTTTTGAAAAACCAGTTCCTGGAACCAATTAGCACCACACACAAGCATATTGAAAACGAATTGCCACTGGCATTAAAAAAATAGCTGGGGCAGATGCTGTCATGTGCATATATTTCATATTACATACCAGTAGTAATACTAATATTTTGCTAAATCAGCAGAGCACTTACTGTAATACATCAGAGATTTTTATTAATAAAAGTTAAATAAGCTTGAGGTGATGTTTTCATTCAAATAAAACATTTCTGATTGAGCAAAATCAGTAAAGGGTTACACTGTTTTTCCATCTCTGAATACAGTGCACTCCTCTTACAGGTGGCTGTCTCATTCTCTTGTGTTGAAGGCATTCAGTTCTGGGGTTCCCCGTCTGGAGAGAGCAGGTGGCTGTCTCATTCTCTTGTGTTGAAGGCATTCAGTTCTGGGGTTCCCCGTCTGGAGAGAGCAGGTGGCTGTCTCATTCTCTTGTGTTGAAGGCATTCAGTTCTGGGGTTCCCCGTCTGGAGAGAGCAGGTGGCTGTCTCATTCTCTTGTGTTGAAGGCATTCAGTTCTGGGGTTCCCCGTTCCCGATAATACAGGTTTAACCTCACTGAAACCAGACTTTGTAATTGCATAACACTTTAAAACTGTTTTAAAGTGAATGAACCTGGACAATATTTTTAATACCTAACTCCAGCTTTACCTCCTGGCCAGGTAGCAGTCAGTTTCCCGCAGTTAAAAGCAAGCCAGAAGGATTGCGTGTGGATGGACAGATGAGAAAAGAAGGGAGGAGAACTTACCATAGACAATGACGGTGGCTGAGGAACTCTTGCGTCGGGCCACGATGTTATTGGCTACGCAGGTGTAGTTGCCCGTGTCCGCTAGCCGCGCCCGCTTGATGATGAGGTTGTGGTCAATGGTGATGTAATAATTGGGGTCACCAACTGGATCGATCAAGTCATTGTTCCTCAGCCATTCCACCTAGAACAGAGGTCATCAACTGTACATTCTAGCAGTATACTGACATGCAATTAATGTTCTGGGATAGTTCTATTTTCAGTGGACCACTAGGTGGTGCAGGTCTTGTAACAAGATATGATCAAATGTTTTGTCAAGCGGTTAGGCCAAAGCTGACCCATCCACTTCTGGTCTTTGTTCCAAACCTGTCCTAATAAGTTTAAGTGAACCAATTAAAACTCCATCCGGACCTTGATTATAGCATTTTAACTGTTAAACCGGGAGTGGAATGGCCCCCCAGGACTGTGATTGGACACCCCTGGGTTAGGGTAAAGAACCTGTGCCCAACAACAATTACTGGATGCTATTTGGTGCTTCTTACTGAAACTACCTGAAAAAGTTCACGACGACAAGGTTGGTCAAGACAACAAGCAAGCAATCAAATTTGAATTTTACACTGCATCTGGTTGGTTGCTGGTATCTTCAGGAATAATGTAGCTCCTGATTTCACCCCAAGTCTTTACACCGAGGGATGGTTTTTACCCCGCTGCTCCTGTCTTGTAAAATATGAACCAGCGGATAATGAAAGGGCTAGAGTCCCATTCTCACCTCAGCAGGGGGCACTCCCTCTGGAGGGTGGCAGTGCAACAGGATCTCCTGGTCCAGAGACACTTCCCTACCCAGTGGCTCCTGCTCAAAATTCTTCCTCAGGTCTGCGCAGAAGAGAACATGGAATATAACACTGACCGTGGATGCGTGGGAGCTTGTTTGGAGACATGCAGAGACCCTTAAACGGGAAATCCAGTTGAGCATTGTGTTTATGCACCACTGTTTTATAACCTGTACTACTGAGGTAAACCTTTCAGTCTACACCTGGCATTTCTCTCAGTGAGTATGCATGGATATAAATTTAATTTGCAATGCTGTCATCTTCAAAACCAGTGACTGTGTGATATGGAAACAAGTTCTTTAGAAGGGCCTGAAGGGCCTCTCTTCCTCTTTCCCGTGCTGGTGTGTTGATCGCCTCTGGCCTCCAGTCCAGTGAAAAACAGAGCGAACAAGAACCCCTCACACCTCTTCCTTGAGGCACGCACATGCTCATACTGCTCTCTGTCACGGTCTGCTTCCCTATATCTCTCTCTCATTCTGTTTCTCCAGTAAAGCAGTAATAGTAAGAGTTAGAGAATACATTGTTCTATTTTTTTTTTATTACATAGCAGTCTGTTTACTTGTCTACCTGTACAGTCAGTACAGTCTCTCATTCCCCCATATTGGTCTCTAACTAATCCAACTGGATCCAGGTTGTTTTTAGATCGGCATACTGTAAAAATTGGAACGATTTTTGATCTTTGCATTAAATCAAACTAAACATATAAAAGGACTGCTTCAGTAAGCAATGGCAAGGATTTGTTTATTTTAAAAACTTTTAACTAAAAAGACGTTGTTTTCTGAAAGCTTCTGATCCTGCCTGTATGCCTGTACTTTTCTTAGGCATCTATGACCAGTTCTGCTTTGACAAGTCAGGCTTCTCTTCCTGTTATCAGTGTGAATCTGGCTTTTCTCTACACAGAGAGTTGCCCTTGGAATCTCAGCGTGTTGTGTTCCAAAGCCAGACTGTCAATGAGGGTCATTCTCAGTGGAAATAGAATAGAGCTCCAGCTAGACACCCCTTTTTGTATCAGAGACACATTGTCCTCATTACAGGCCTGTCCTTGGTTTCCCCTAGAGTTATAATAAAGATCATTTAAAAAAAAGAAGCTAAGAAGATCTGAGAATGAAGAGGAGGGTGGAGTGGATTGCAGCTTTTTATCAAACATTTGAAAGAGCAAGCCGCAGAATGGCTATACATTCTTAAGTTACTGTAGCGATATATAATTAGCGAATAATATGAGAGTTAGAGACCCAGATCACTAGTGGAAATTAGCATAAATAAATAAAAAAAAATAACCAAACCTAAAGAACAAAAACGACAGTTACACAGCATCAGTTCAAGAAAGAACTCAATGAGTTTCTGGAGAAAGAAGGAAGGAAAGAAAACTTTACAGCTGAGCTAGACAAAATACACAGCATGAGGTACTGGCAAAGGTGGTTTTCAGTATGGAGTACAATTCTACACGTCTCAAAAGCCTCTCGCTCTTCTGTTCCCCTAGGAAGCTAGGAGACTCACATGCTATGCGGACGTAGGCCTTCTGGCTCTTCTGGGTCCCAGAGGTGCTCCAGGCCACACACTGACACCAGAAGTCGTCGAGCCCGAAGACTTTCTCCACCTGTTGTCTGGAGATGTCGATCTTCACCTGCATGACTGGCAGACCTGGAAGAGGGAGCAAGAGAGCAGATTAGTACCAGGGGAAGACCAGCGTGACAGGCACCCATGTGCTTTTCATAGTCTCCAGAGAGCCTCCTCACACCTCAGTCACTGAAAACACAGATCTTACGAGATACTCCAACTGGTGTCTTCCTAGTGGAAGCTGGGCTTGCGCCCATGAAATAATTCTTGCAGACTGCTCCACCAAATAAAGAAACAGCAGCCGAGTGAAAATCACACGGCTTCAATAAGACTATGTGCTGGTGTGGTCGAGGGAAGAGTGCAAGGTCCATGCTGTGTTCTTCAAACCCAGTCCTGGTTCTTGTTGGTCAATTGGCAGGGGCAAGCTGTCTTGTCCACTCCTCATCAACAGAAAAGAGTTAACTGTTAACCAGACAGCTAACCTTGGCTTAGCTACTGACCGGATCTCTGTCTTTCCCTGTGGCTAGTAAGAGAGATCATACAACTGGAACAAGATAATGGAAGTGAGCTTGTGGAGTTTTGTGATTTAGAAAGACGATTTAAAAAAAAAAAAAAAAAAAAAAAAAGAAGGTAATTATAGTGCATATTGGTACAGGAATTGCAAAGCTACATAGTTATTTGATGCATCCCTGTTCTGACTTTGAGAAAAGGTCATCCCTACATTGTGGAATAGGTCAGGCCTCTAGAGGGTAAGTGCACAGAGCACAGTCTGGTAGCAGCAGTCACCTCTTGCTTCAAAGCGAATCCAAAATGCTCCCATCACAAATGCCAATTCAGCTACTCAGAATGGGTGCTTGAGTGTGTCAGGTAACTGATGCGTGACTGGATTTCAATTTATGAAGCTGCACACTAACATGCTCAGAAAAGGTAGTATTTGTGCTTGTGTGTTGCATTTGGGCAGGGGAGCACTCTGGTTGATTTATTTCCATTAGTGATTAGAATTGACAGCTACATAGGAAAAAGAAAAGAAAGCTTTCTCTCTCCCCCCCCCCCCCCCCAGCTTTCTCCAGCTTACATTATACACTTTAAACAGTATATTACTTGAATTAGTAATTGAAAGAACATTTGTATTTTGGCAAAGTAATAAATGTTGTTGTTTTAATCAAGCTGCTGTTGTTTTAAATTGCACCGCTTGAAGATTAAGCACTATCATATGGGTGCCAACCTGTGGTGTATACATACTTAAACAACACATTCTGAGTATTGACTTCTTCTGTAAACGAGTACTGAAATTTCTGCTTTTGTCAATTCCACCCCATAGAAACACAAAACACTTGCAACCACATTGCTTATGCTCCCGATTGCTCCGACACCTGAGCGGCTCTTTGGAAACACCTGGGAAGAGTAGGCCAAGTCCTACTGACTGAGTCCTACAACGGAATCACAGCTGCTCTCGAGCTGCCTATGAACCTGGAGGTGTTTTGCACCCATTAACCACTTATTAACATCACTAGATAGAACACAAAGGTTCACAAAAGATCAGGATGGAGACGTATCAACATCTAATATGGTTTAAAATAGACCAAGCCAGCATGGTGTTGATGGAGTGAGGGAACCATCTGAACAAGAACAAGTCTGGCAGGTCTGCACTGGTCCACCCTGGGAAATCACGCTTCATAGAGCGCGTGCCTTATTAGTGCACTTTAAAATGTTCTAACACGCTGAGCTTCAATTACCAGTCGAGGTCTCCAGACAACGCGTTTCTTTTTTCTGATGCCCAGCTGTTAAATCATCAATTTCCTGCAATGTACCCCTGGAAGGTGGAGAGGTAATGAGAGGATTTTCACATCTGAAACTTTAAGAAAAAAAAGCAGGACTTAAAGATTGGTGTGGTGTAAACGGTGTGAAACAGTAAGGCCTGGCTGTTCTGTGGACAATCCAGGTGGTGTGGGATTCCTTTCACAGCTCAATGTAAAAAAACCTCACTGACAACATATTTAAGCCTGGAAGAGGCTGCTCCTGATCCAAAAATAAACCCTGCACAAACAGAAGCAGTGAACATGTCTCTGTTCAGACTGGAGGCGAGGATTTATTCTCATGGGACGCACGTCTGCTTTGCTCTGAAGGTGTTCAATAATTCACACGACGACCTCCTTCTGTTTATCTTGTTAAACTAGTGATTAAGAAATATGCATCTCATTTTTCCATCTCTGCGACTGAACTCAAGCTAACAGGTCCAGAGTTTGTCGAGTTAATTCCGTGTGAGCCTCATTTCAGGTTCAGCAGCACTGTCGTCCTTTTCAAAGTCTAGCGCACGTAGCACACATATAGCACTTCTTCTGAATGATCTGCAAGTGGAAAATGGATGCATCTCTTGGGCGGACCCTGTTATTCCAGATGACCTTCAGGGCTGTTCAGTTTTCTTCTCTTAGCCATTTTTATTTTCTCAATATCCACGTGTTCTTGCTTGACAGTTGGCATAGTTCCGTAACTCATTTCTTCATCCCAACAGACGGCACAGTCCGGCTTGCTTTGTTTTAGAGTCTAGATGTATTTTAACCCAACTGGTACCAAAAACATTTAGACTTCACTTTTGCGGCTAACAAAATTAAAGTTATTGTAACAACATAGTTAAAGAAAAAATTAAAAGTAGCCTGTCCTCAAACGAGCACAATGTCACTCAATGGGTTAACATCAGCATCATTTATTAAATAATAAAAAAATATCCAAGAATCCAGCTGGGAGAAAACGAAAGGCCAGGATTAGACTTGTCTGAATTGACATCAAAAGACATCCAAAGCCACTGCCTAAAGGGAGTATTTCTCCCCTCAAAGTCTGGAGGAGGAGGATGATGCATGTATGCTGTACAGCTCATTTTCAGCTGCAGGTGGCTGCTGTATTGGGGCGGTAAGGGCTCTTCACTGCAAAGAGCCCTGTTGTCAGCCGGTGTTTGTAGAGACTACTCCACTGCACTGCATTAAAGGACGTGCCTGCCAGCGAGCAGAAGCAAGGTGCCCAGACCCAGGGTAAGCATCATTAAAGCAACTGTTGGCTTTGAGGAAATACCATTGTCAGCAGGAGACTATTCTATCTCACTTTCCTTTTTCCACGCAACCTCAATTCCGCCCGGGCCCTTTGCTTATCAGAGGCAAGCACTGGAACCAGCAGATTTGAATGCCTTTCCTTTGTTCACGATGGAATTCAATTAGACAGAGCCTGCTTGGTACACCAGTCTGGTGGCAGAGGAGCACATCTGATCTGCCACTTCCCAGCATGAGACCATGGCACCTTTATATATGAGTTAACAGGTCCAGTAAAAGTAAGTAATCTTACTTATTTTAGCTAGATCTATTAATTATTATTATTTTTGTAATTGTTTACATTTTTACACTCAAGATCAAATGTATTCAAATGCATCATCTTATTACCAGGGGTATTCTATAGGACACCAGTGTAATATTCAAATGTTACACACAGTGTACTGTTTAGAGATATATGCTCCCTTTTTAATCTTGATGTTGCACAAACACAAGTTAAATATTTTGGTGAAGAAATCCTGAGTGTGGCTAGCCTTTTAGGATTGCATATTCTAAACAATAGAATTATCTAGGCTACATCTTAAAAACAGTATAGCGGTAGTGGAGCGTTAAAATTTACATGTCTAGCTACAAACACACCCAATCATAAAATGCACTGAAACTAAGCAAATATAGTAGCTTCTGTAAACCAAATAAGCTCCTTGTTTTATTCCCTGAATGCACAGCTCTTTAAGGTAATTTGCCTTCAACGCAGACAATACACTCTGGCAGACTAACAATTCGGTTTTGTAACCTGAATTTAAAAAATATATATATTTCAGTGAATTCAGTGATTTTAATATTGCCTCCTGTTTCGAAACTGCAGTGACTGTAATGAAAATAGTGAAAGAGATATCCTCTAGCTGCTAACCTCCCTTGAAAACAAATAAACAACACTGCAGCCTGCAGCTTACTGTTGGTTTAACACTGGAAGGGGGGATTTTGGCTTAATAAAGTGTTCATCCCGTAATCACTCCTTATGGGTTCCGACAGTCAAATATTCTGAGAGCAGCAAAGTGGTTAAAAACAGAAACAACGGAAAACACAAATTGTGAGTAAATTAATTACACTGAGTCTTCTGCCTACACACTGGGAGACAGTCTGTACAAGCTGTCGCATGGAGCAAACACCTTGAAATAAAAAAGAGGAGGAGGAGGAGGAAGGAGAAGTAACCAGAACTGGAAACATTTTAATTTGTTTTTCTGTTGCTTTGGAGATGATAATCAGCTTTACTTCGGAAAACTTTCGTGTTTTTTGTTCCTTTTTTGATGAGTGAGTTGGCAGGGGTGCTTAATAGAGAGAGGCTTGGAGCGCACTGCATTTTTGAAGTGCTACAGACAGACATGCCTGGATAATAAACGAATTACATACTGTACTGTTAGTTTTTTGTGGTTTCTGTTTTAAAACAACGTCAGCACTTTTCTATCAGCTTCAACAGGACAACATCACGAAGTTCTGCTCCAGGGCGGCTCTGAGGTCAGCGGGTCTTGTGGTTACCACTACAAAACTGTCACATACCGTGGTGTGTACCGTGAACACAGCGTGCATCCTTTTACGAAGCTACAGTTGTTGTGTTCTACAGGGTGTCCCATAAGTCAGCCATCACAGGCATAACTGTAGATGTTGGCTGTCTTTCTATTTCTTTCAGGAGTGAAAGTTCTGAAGCAAAGAGAAACAAATGAAGATCACTTTGATGTGTGGTGGAGACAGCCAAAGGAGCGTGGCTGTCCAATTTAACAGAACATTTAAATCGTCAAGATGTATCATAGTGCTTACAATACCAGAAACACCCTGTACACTGTATTCTACGATACCGCTGCATGAATTCATTTTATATACACACCATGGACACATAACTTCTCATTTGCATTCTGAGGAATAAACTTTGCTTGCACAGATGCATACGTACAGAAAGCTATTTATTTAACTGATTTCTGAACTTGTTGAGCCCAATTAACATGTAATTATAATGTGTCAAATAACAACACCAGATTGGAAACACTTTCTGCTCTATTAAAAGCATGCCAAATTTGTTTTATTTATTTATTACTTTATTTAATTGTATTTATTTATATTTATAAAGCAAGAGTAAACCCAAGGCTTTGTTAATTCTCCAAAGTAAATGTCTCAAGGAAGAATTCAGGAGTGAAAACTGTGATAAATAATAAATAATAATAATAATAATAATAAATAATAATATTTCCATTACATGAGAGCAGATGTTGAACTTCGTGCTGATTTGAACTCGGCTCTAACCAAGACATCCTAGATAAAAAGATAATCTTTATTTTTATATAGCGCCTTTTATAGTGGACCACCATCACAAAGCACTTTACAAGATACGAGACTAGGGTGTGTGAGCTATACATCAGCCCCAGAGTCACTTACAACAACGGCTTACCCCAAAGACAGCAGCTCCCTCCTCCCCCAGGAGATTTTGATAAATGCACAGTTTCTTTTATGCAACAGAATTCATAATTGAGCCCTTTACTGCTGCAGTTCTGATACAACACAAAAAAAACCCTCCAAACACCACGAGTTGATTCATAAGGATTGTAAACCAGCTGTTATTTGATGCCTGTTCAAGTCCTGTCTTGGGTAAAGAGATTTTCATTTTTTACGGCTGTTATGTGATTTATATTCAGAGAGACGTTGGTTACTCAGTATGTAAAGAAGGTGTTTTTTTGTTTGTTTTGTTTTTTAATAATAGTCTTTAAGTTGTCTAGAGAAACATTCTGCCACCCTTAGTTCCTCTACAGCTGTGGTATTTATTATAAACATTTACTATTTTCACATTGAGTAACTCTGAATTAACTTACAATAACAAACCAGCACAGCAAAGTGTATTAAAGGCAACTAAAAGTCGACAGGGTTTGTGAACCTGGGGCCTCAGCATGTCTCTGAACACACAAGCAATATGGACTTCATTAGGGTGGGATTTACGAAGAGTACAGGACAGAACTGTTCTCCAATTCTCCAACATCCACAGCCTGTTTCTAGAGGTTCCCAAGAAACATTTTAACAATGTTAATACAGCTAATAATGTGGACCAATTCTGAAGCGAGCGCAAAACCCCACCCATCAAAACAATAAAACTAATAAAAACATGATTAATTGCAGTTAGGCACAATTAAGCTATTAGGAATTGTGCTGCTTTTATAACCATATTATACTATATTATATTATACCATTGTGTGATTCCTTTTAAGAGAAAACAAAGGTCAACTTTACCCTCGATTTAAAACAGGGGTCCCTTTGTGTAGCAAGGGCCCTGAATGTTTTCATTCTCTCCTCGTTTCTCTGTGCAGGTACGGTAAAACCAGAAAGTAGCCCCTCTTCTCAGCTACAAGGTGTTCACCCGTAAAAAAAGGCCAGTTAATGGTGTTGAGAAGCAGCTGTGATTGAGAAATGATTGACCTTGCCATCTGTTTCGGCCCATCATCAGCACCAGATTGCTCTCCATCAGCCGCTCCATCCGAATGAAGCACAATGCCCATTACAGGAATCCAGCGGATAATCCTTTATCAATTAAGCCCTTCGTTATTGATCTTTGTGCAACAGGTGGTCCAGACCCATTATCTTCATTTTAGACCACATTGTCCTCTCCTGCCTCTCGTATTTCCACATGCTCATTAAATTCAAGCTGATGGATCGGCTTTTCCTTAAATTGTGGTTTGACTGTTCCCTGATACTCCACTGCAGATCACGTTTAATCACATACAATCATCTGTTTTTTGCCACTCTTCTCAAAACCGAACTTAAATCAGAAAACATAATGAGCAGTATTAGACAGTCAACTTAACACAGTGTAGAATTTCCTTGTTCTATTTTGGTTTCAGATCACTATCTATGGGATCCACCTTTTTAAACAGTCATAAAGAACGCTCAGGTGTCGACTGTCCAGATTTGAGGACCGCGAGAGGAATTGCGGGACAAGGCTAAAGGTTGCATGAGTCCCTTCATTGATTCTGCAATCCTCAAACCACAGACTGAATAACCATTGAGAATGGTCTGTAGACACCATTACAAACTCAACTTACATGGATCTGTGTAGCACAGAAATATACATTTTTTCTCTACTGTTAACTGAAAACACTTAAAAGATTAAGTAGTAAATTTCAAGCATAGCTGTCAAAGATTTTGAAAAAGCGACAGAAATTTTAGGACTTCATATTATTATTATTATTATTATTATTATTATTATTATTATTATTATTCCTAAAAGTGTCAGTTCCCTTCCGTTTAACAGTATGCCCTGTTTGAGCTGCATCCACTATCACACAGTGCTCTAATTCTCATAGATAGCCTGCCATCTCGCATTGATTTCTGGTGGAACGTAATATCTTCATCTTCATATATTAGGGATGAAAACGCTGCAGCCTGTCAGGGAGACAGACAAGCAGGAAAACACGAGCTTGACAAAGTGTGAGTCTGCAGTCAGAGAAATACAGCAGAGAGGACATAATGAGAATTGATAGAGTTATAAACTGATAGCTGAACAAGAGTAAAGCTAACCATTACAGAGCACTATATAAATATGCATGTGTCTCCGTGTGGCAAAGTGCCCACCCCTGTGTGTATTTTGTGTTGTATGATGTGTGTTAATGTTGGTGTACAGTCATCAGTACACGGGATATAAATGTGTTTGTGTAACACAAGTGTTTAAAATGTATATTTGTATTTAGGCACGAGGATTGCACAGCACTTCACGTGCAAGTAAAAAGTAATAATATGTGAGCACGGGGAATTGCACTTTATTAATTCACGACTGAATGATTGATTAGCAGTCGAGTCTCGGTACAGCTGCATAAAAGCTGCATGTTTTCACTCACTCGGGCTTGTGTGTTTGGTGAGTAGAGAACGGGATTGGAGACGGAGGTAATAATAATAATAATAGTAGTTGGTAAAATAGAAGCTCCCTGTGTTTTGTCTGTATAGTCTGTTTTGTTTCTCTTTTTGTTTTGGTGACAAGTCCCGTGTCCTGTGTCTTGTTTGTCTTACAACCTTTTATGTACTGTCCGCCTGTTCATTATTAAACGCGGAGCAAGACCATTCGCTCAGCTTCACCAAACTCCACCTCTCTTTGTTTATTTCCTGCTTCCTGTTTCTGGTCTGATGTCCCCCACTCCAGCCGTCTTTGTGACACACCCCTACAAGAGTACAGCTAACCATTACACTGCATTATACAAATATACACGAGTCACCTGGGTGCACGTCACACAATTTTATCACTGTATTACTGTTACAACTGTTATCTGTGTTTTAATAAAAGTAAAATCTAAATTTTTAACATTGGAGAGGGTTTCAATAACAGTCACCATCTAAAACAGTATTATTATTAGTAGTATTATTATTACACAATTTTTAAAATAAAAGTTTGGAGAAATTTTTCACTACAACCTCTTGAAACACTAATGTGTAGAACAAGGGATGTCTATTAAGATGGGAGAGATGCAAATTGCTTCTTTCTTAACGGAAACAAAATCAAAACACACTACATTGAACTAACCCTCAAACTGCTGAGGCACACAACCCCAGGACAGAAGTGTAAAATACAGTCAGTTGCATAGCTGGTGTACTGGGATGCACTGGCATGACAGGTTCTCCGTTGTGGTTGCTGCAGTGACCTGCGTCACTTTACTGCAGTGGATAATGGTTAAACAGGACTTCATCATGCAGAGTCCTATGTGAGTGTATATGACTGCTGCCTCTTTCTTCAACTATCACCTTGTTACGTTGTTACATTTCATATTGCTTCTGTTACCCTTCAAGATTTAAGAGCTGAAAGTGGCACCTACAGAAAGGGGCACACACACACACACACAAAACAAAATGGCACTTTTCACACCTTGACTTGTTAGACTGAAACAATTTGCACGTGCATCCTACTATGGTCTCACGTACTCCGTTCCTATCTCCTCTAAACCAGCAGAAACGAAATTCCAGCAGCCACTTAGCCAATGCTTATCTAGACACATTTAAAAATACACTGGAGCTGTTCGATACTAAACGTTTAAACTGTTTAAAATGTAAACACATCTGAAATGTTTGAAGAAAAACTAAAAACCAGAAGAAGCCCTTCTGTACTGTTTTTTTTTTTTGTCAATATTAAAACTGCAGAACACCATGGAAAAGACTGACAGCAAATATTGAATATGACATTAATTAAACTGTACACTTGCTACAAACACTAAGCCAACATCAATATTTTACATGCATATTTTTTGCCCAAGAGTCAAGGCATATTATTTAAACTCTAAACTATTAACACCCCTAGTACTAACACCTTAAATACTCCATCTAAAATATCAATTTGGGAATAGTTCAGTCTTCTGACAACTTGCACCTTTCCTCTGCAAGGAAGTAAAGAGGCAATTAAAACTGTGGATGTTCACAATTAACCTTGTCAGTCTTTCTGGGTTGAAAGATTTTGTTGGCTATAAAAAAAATAAAAAAAATAAAAGAAAGCAATGTTTATCAATTATACAACATACAGACTATTTCTTACTACTTCTATATGTGTAAGTCACTGCTGAAATACTTCCTTTCATTGCCTCAGGGCTTCTCCCTGCCCATTAGCAGTTGCTTGGCACACTTAAAGCAGCAGTGGTCTCAAAGGCCAGTCCTTTAGGGCTAGTTCAGCGAAGGTTCCAACAAGAATTTGCACAGCAAACACTGTACTCGCAGGCAGACACTGCGGAGAGTTTAGATGCAGGGTATTGTGCTGGGATGCTGCGGGGCTAACACACATTCATTCTGAAACACAGCTCAGCAGCAACTGACACATCTATTTTGAGGACAGCTTCTCTGCGGAGGATACACAAACAAATAAACAGGGTATGAGCAGTAGAAACAGCTCAGGTCTCAAGAAAATAATCTCCGACCTTCTGGAAATGATTCTTTTGTTACACCGACATCAATGCGATATAGACGTTCCAATGGCAAGTTAGTATGACTAACATTGATGGAGGGCAGAACCAAACGTAAGGTTTCTTCTGCCAAAAGAAGTCCACTTGAAATAGCTATCAAAGTGTAAATGTAAACCTCAGGGACTCAAGCGCACTAAGCAGGACTTGCTTGCAAAATAACCTTGTTATAGTGTCTGCACAATGGAAACGGACTCAAGTCGATCCGGTTGGGCCCTACCAAGAGGGACAGAGCTAATCTTTGCGAGTAAAGAAGCTTTAAAACAGCACCGTCCCTGGCAACAGGAATGTAAAGAACATTTCGAGGTAAGATACAGGGAGTCCAGTGACGACCAAAAGGAGGGATGGTTTTTCTCCAGCAGTTGTGTTTTAGTTCTCATATTTGATGATGAGGAATATAAACAGGGTTACCTGATGTCCCGGGAAAAGTGGGACTATCCCAGTTTTCAGCCTTCATTTTTTTGTCCCAGTGAGAAACAGAAAAATTGTTACATCATCCAGATTTTTACATCTGTAGCAGAACAAAACTGCAGCCGTGTACCCAGCAACTTGACAGCACAGTAATGTATTATACAAAAAATAAAATAATGAAACTTATGGATTACTTGTGTAATAATTCTGCTTATGTGTTTATTAATTCATATTTTGTTTAACTTCCTGGACTATGGTTAGTTTTTTATTTTTTTTGTAACCAGCCAAGTTAGCATTTTAAGTTTTGATTAACACTGCTGTTTTTATTGATTAACTGATTAAAAAATGTATTTATATATAACGAAATTCAATATATAATTAATTATTTATTTTGGCAGATGTCTTTACCTCTACACACCCAATCTTAAATTTCTTAATTACGACACTGTTATATACTTAATTGAACTATTTCTGAGTTGCTGCAGCTTCAGTGAATTGAAGAGCAAAAAAAAAAAAAAAAGGCTGGGTTTTTCGCTGTGGAAATCTGGTAAACCTAGTCAGCTTCTCACAGCACCCCCAACACCCACCCCCACCCACAGCCCTGTACCTGTAGGGGGGTCCAAGGAGCGCTCGATCATGTGGTTGTCCTGGTGAACCCACTCCCCATTACACTTGAAGTAGATCTGCGTAGCGGGAGCGGAGCGGCAGGTCAGGGTCACTGGCTTGTTCTTGACAATGTAAACATCCTCTGGCTCCACCAGGAAGTGAGGCAGCAGGTCCGAGAAGGCCGCAGGGAGGGGGTTGGTTACCGCGGCTACGTGCTGGGCGTCTGGGAAAGGAAAACAGAACACCATGAGGCCACAGCAGCTTTCAGAGAATAATTCTCGAGCACTCAAGCCATAGCAGCATCCTCCAGTAGTCGTTTGTTTGTTGGACACTGCAACCCAGTCATGCTGTGCCAGTGGAAATTCTAACACCTGGACAGATGAGATTATTTTTTAGTTAGGCGACAGCTCTAGAGATTAAGGTTAATGTTTAATGGACTGCATACATGTAAGAATCAATGGGTCACCCTCCAAAATCCATTGCTAACTCAGTTGTGTTATTGTACTTCTACCAGTGAGTGTGTTGTGTAAAATTAAGCTCAACTTACACAAGACTAATTTGAAGAAACAGTACTTCAAAACTGAATATGTGTTTATTTATTATTTAGTTTTTCTTTTTTTATTTTCATTATTCCTGTATTTATTTGCTCATGCTTTGTTGACAGGATGCTGTTTTCAGCCTACCTTCCAAGCTTCTGCCCTGTCATTTAACTTTGGAAGTGGCGGGTCTCTGTGGAAATTGCTTACTGTATCCTCAGAAAGGTGTTAAAATGGGCAGGGTTAAAGGAATTTTAAAATCAGAATGTCAAACAATAACAGATACATATGAAAACACAAAACAGATACCGATTCAGAAACAGGTTGTAAACATGAATACAAACTTGGTTTAGTATCAAGTCTTACTAACCGTCCCTTGTGACAGTTCTGTGGCTTTCAGCAATGCCAAGGACATTTCACATGTAAGTCTTAACAAGTCTTCAAATCATCTTTTGTGGTGAGATTTGTCCACGTCAACAGTATGTTTTCAAGACTGGTGAAGGTACTGTATGTCTGGGGACTTGTTAAGTTGTCAGCGAAGAGCAGCGCATCTTAAATGTTTATCTCATCTTGAGAAACAATGTTCTTCAGCTGTTTTGCTACATGTATAAGTCACAAAGGGATTGATAAATTTCCATGAGCTCCCGTTGCCTGCATAGCTTCAAACAATGAAAATGACACACTCCAAGCACATTCTGAAAGCTATTAATCAAGACACCTCCTTCTCAGTTCTGCCATAGAACAGCTGATCCTGCTGGATTAAGTGGGACAGCGCCCGTCGATCAGATTTCTCTGCAGAAAGAAATGCATTAACTGAGGATGAAACTGTCATCCATTTATCTACCCATCCAGGTGTCAATCAGATGGGTAACTAGGGCCAACAGCCAACAATAGAGCATTGGTCAATCTTTCACCACAGTAGTACAGAACGTGTGCATGCAGGGCTTTGCAGTAGGGTTTAGCCAATGATGAAATATTGTAAATCTTGCAAATGTCATATCTCGGAGACAAACATATACCTGTATTCCCTGTTGCCATCACTGTTTCCGGAGGAGACTGCAGTGCAATATGCATCATCACTAAGGGATGCTATTAATCAAAGGGCACACACACCCGAGATGTGCATGATCACCACCGTGCAACACAACTGCTGCAGGTTTCTCCCAGCCCCCCTCCCCACCCCCCTCCAGTCTTCCTTCTTTTTTCGCAGTGGTTTATGGAGAAGTCTGTATAGTCAGATACAGAGCATTCTGGGTAAAAAAAAGGTTGCGGTTTTTCCATTCCCCGTGCGTTCTAAATTGCATCAAATCTTAGAAATAATTTCTATACAACAGACGCAATCCCAGGAGAGTCTGTAGGATATTAAAGCTTGTGTATTCTTTAAAAACTTCACTCAATTTTGTTTGCACAATTCAGGCCCCCAACCAATATGATTCTGTAAGTATTGTGGCAATAAAAAATACAGTATATGCCTCTGTAGGGAATTCCAAGAGGAGCGTATTTATATGAATGCTTTTGCTTCACTAAAAGTGTGCAAATGTGGCAGGCTATGCCTGGTGGTCTGTCAACATGTCATTTTCGTTGTACATGCTCAATAAATTCAAAATCTGTCCTTCCAGGGTTTTTATTCTTTCTATAAGAACACAAGCAATCTGTGGCATTGCTCTCCAAGGACTTGCATTTACTATGCACTTTAAATCTAGGACAAGAGAGATCAAATCCCAGCTAAGACAATGGCTCCAATCTCATCTCATTCCCATGCTCACCGTGAACTGAACTGGATTAGTGAAGGATAACCCAGAGCATGCGAAGAAGAGCCAACTTGGTTGTAGCTGCAGTAGCCTCAGGTCTGCCACACAGCCAACTAAATGCACACTCCCACCACTCAACTGAGAGATGATGGCAGCTGCATTGTGTGGACAAGGGAAGCCAAGGCTTAACAGAACCAGGAAAGAGGACAATGAATGAATAGAAGCAAGACTATACTATCATCTTGTTTAATGCTTACAATTAGCTAGTCAAGGCAACTTTAACCAGTAGTGTTGAGGAAAGTCAAATACAGGGACGGAGAGAAGATTCCCATTGCGTAGCAGTTTGATCTGTTCCTGGTTTTACAATGACTTTAATAAGACACACCTATTACCTATACACCGTGGCTAACCAAGCTGAGAATGGATGAAACTGCTATGCAACAGTCTTATTTCCATCCCTGCAATATGGTTCCTCCCAAACCAGAATGGTGGGGGGTGGGGAGTAAAATATATACACACATATATCTTAATTTAAACATCACTCCCTGGAATCCAGTATTGAGGAGTTTCTGTGTTGGTCCTGGCGTAGCCTCATGATTGAAGCGTCCCATTTAATAATGGAAGCGTGCCGCTCTGCCTGACCTTCACTGCTGCAGCTGTTCACTTTGGGAGCTCAGACCGGGTGGAGGACAACATTAGCCAGCAATAGAACGGCATCCTGCACAAAGACATTAGTCGGCTGGCAATGCGTGTGTCATCTTTCCTGCTTCCTTTGTCATCTCCTTGCCAGCGCTGGGTTCGCTAATTCATCAGAGTGAAATACAGGGAGCTGGTGGTGGCAGGCACTGAACCCCTGCTAATGTATCATGTACACGTTTAACTCTTAATGAAAACTAAATGTTCTGTGTCGGATGAGGGACATCTATCACTTTGCACAAGCCTGGTGCAGTTCTCCTTATTATATTTTGTGGAGCAGTGAAATGGAAAGAGACAAATTTAATCTTTTTATTAATATTATTTAGAACAATGTTTTTTCCAGGCACCCTGACAGGTGAACGATGAGCATCTGCACGCTTTCAAAATGTAATTGAAAATCCGGAAGCATGATAATGGCTCCCTAATGCCCATTAAGTTTTAAGATGCAGAGTTGTATTTAAGTCACCTTGAGTTTTTGTCGTGAAGGTGAATTGGCTCAAAAGGGCTCAGCATCTCTAAACAGTTTAAAACCGTGATGCTATCCACTAGCTTGGCTTGGACATCCTAATAGTTTGATTGACCTGTATTGTTAAAGATTTTTAAGTAGGGCAGATGCACTGAGATGCAACTGTTTTTAGGGGTGTGTACAATTAAAATAGGACAGGGAACTGAACTGAGCACATTCCCAGCCAGGGCAGACTCGTGTGCCCTTTTGTAAGTACAGGTAGTTAGCAAACAAAACTGTTTAAAGGTGACATTTGGGTTATACATTTTATTTACGTTGTGTTTGTTATTTTCAGGCTCTTTAAAGATACTATTAAATTTAGATTTTCCTGTATCCAAACCACTGTAGGACACAACCCTCAACCCTTTTCATTAAAAACTGTTTTGTTTTGCCTCTTCCTGGTTCCCGTTCATGCAAAAAAAAAAAAAAGATTAGGCTTACAGGATAACCTTATTTATTTACTTTAAACAGTTAAAACGGAAAGTGAGAAAAAATAAATGTAAGCAGAGAAGATGTTCGTCTTGCTAGCCCTTTCTGAGCCAATTAAAATGTTTTATCTGCGGCGCGTCCCTGCAAGGAAGCATCAGTGAGCAATCGCCAGGCATAATTTACATCACAATGATGAATAACAACTATAACATGGGTTTTATTACACCATCATCACTTTACAATGTCTTTAGCAATTCATTTAATTAAAATTGCTGTCCAGAATATTAAACCATTTCATATTCCAGTGATTTAACAACAAAACCACAACGACATTTGTATTACAAATACTTGCTTCCTAAATGGATTCTTAATGGATTTCTGCTATTTCTGGCTTGAAACTGTCTTTCTTCACTTTCTTCTGTTTTATGGCAAAATGGATTCTCTCTCTCTCTCTCTCTCTCTCTCTCTCTCTCTCTCTCTCTCTCTCTCTCTCTCTCTCTCTCTATAGTGTATAGGTCAGTAATGCACAAGTGGAAGCAGTTCATTTTTAAATAAAAGCTGCCCACAGGGGAGTGTGATGATGAAGGAACTTGCATAATACAGAAATAGATTTTGTACACGAACCTACTTATGTACATAAAAGGATAGACTTTTTTTTTTCAATACAGCTTTCTGTTTCCATGGAATTTTTGTTTGTTTGTTTTTGCTGTAATTCATTCATGATCATTTTTATATACACTGGCGAGACCTCAAAATTCTTCTTCAGAAGTGTTATAATATACAGGTTAGTTTACATTGGTGTCTCAGAAAGCTACCTGGATATGCAAACAACAAACAGCTGTTTATGTTGAGGTTTTCTAGAGATTATCGAGCTACTCAAAGCTCGAGTCTGGGTAGAATAGTTAATAACAGTATCAACTCTTCCTATTAAGTAATCACATATATCTGAAGAACCATAATATAAAAAATACATAAAATAAACCATACAAATCTATACATTACGAAATGCATGTACTGCTATCGCTTTGTTTCAAGTGCAGCTACCTAGAGTGAAGTTGTTTCAGTGTGAACGAGGACCTCACTACATACTAACGCTTCAGGTCTCTGAAACACATGCAATTCCATATGTTACAGTATAGCCTAATGAATTCCAGTGAGGGATTGTCAACTCATCTACAGAAGAAATTGGTCAGTGATAAAGTCAACCCTTATTTCCCCTGAACAATTCCCTCTTCACAGGGGCTGCTGCGTGTTGTAAAGTGTTGCGAGTCTCATTGGGCCCTGCCGGACGTGACACACGGCTGAAGCAGGAACTCCTTCCAATGCCTCTCTGCTCCTCCTTAATGGGTGTAAAAGTTTAAAAGGTGAATCAAGCTAATGAGGAGTGTCAGGTTTCTCTGCAAATCAATGGATTTGTGTTTTTTTTTTTTATTTCAGTTAATTTGTAGTTTTACTTTTTGCCCTGCCTGGAATGAGTTTCAAAAGAAATGCTATAATAATGACAGTACAAATAATAATAATAATAATAATAATAATAATAATAATAATAATAATAATAATAATACAATAACAACAACATAAAATGTAAGCTCCTTTGTAAAAAAACTAAAAAAACAAAAACACAAAAAAACCACACACACACACACATATATATAAACAAGTTGGTGTTAATTTAATGGCCTGCCTCAGTCTTGCAATGATGGAGATTCAATTAATCTGTTCTTTTTTACTGATATCATCTTACCTCCCTCCCTCATTAACTACCCACAATGTCTATAACCAGCATCTTCAATGTAAATCACACCATACAATTCATCTGAATGAAAACAGAGCTAAGTCTTATCTCTGGATACAGTCCAGGGAAACGGTTCCTTACCTGTCTTATACTTCACTGTGCTCTTTGGTGGAAATCTTCAGCAAGCAAATCTCGGGATTAAGTTAATGTTATACATTTATACAGATGTCAAGACACTGTGATCAACATTATGGACTGTGGCACAGCAGTCTGCGTACTAAAAGCATGCTGGAGGCTTTAATAATTGTTCTACAAAAATGTCACCCTTTTAGTCACGTGTCCTGAGACGATGGTAAGAGCCATGGCACACCTCTACCTTGCAAGACTGCATTATAAGCTCCCAGCAAACTGGTATCTGATGAACAGCATTACCATCAACCACAACCCCAGTGGGTGGAAACAGGATCAATAGGAAAGCAATGGAAATCTACAAGTAATCTGAGCTGGCTTGTGGAAATACTGTTTTTGCATCTGCACTTTTTCCATTGTTTCTTCTCTAGCCAGTGACTCACTGCTTACAGGAAGTGTTCTGCTGTGGTTTTGAAATAACAGAAAGTTTGGATGTTCATGATAGGGAGCAATGCGGCACAGGCACTGGTTCATTGGGGACTTCCAGGGAGTTAACATTTCTCAGTGTGCTTCCTTCCCATACAGGCACATGCAAGCAGCAGGCATTGAACACAGGCTTCTGCAGGCACCCGACTGTACCAACATGTTCAAGACTTCCAGGGGCACCCCACACTCAGAGAAACTAGTTCTTTTACAGGGTCAATCAGATAGATATGGACTGTGATGACATCCATCTGTAACTTGTATTTCACAGTACTGTAATATACTGTAATCCATTTCTTTGAATGCTCATGGAAAGCTGAATCACAAGAGCAGGGTGGACTTGGTGCATCCTTGCTATGGAGACCATGATGGACACGTAACAACACATCCTTAAAAGGACACAGAAGACATAAAAAACATCTTTAACTCAACGAGATAAGGCAGCCTGATGAGAACACAGTGTCAGCGAGGTACCTGATTAACAGGGCTTCTGTTATCAAATCAGCGATATATGGGCTGTACGCTGTTCAGTAATTTACAGCCTTGTAAAAAGAAGAGTTGTGAGCCATTTGTAAAGCGGCGCAGTTCGCTCCAGTCCCCGCAGGAGCAGTCACTCAGTGTCCATCAGCACCTCACATCAGTGCACTCAGCCATTCAGTGGAAAGGGGCTTTCAATTTCCAGCTCCATCAGTCCGTCACTTTTCATGAGCACTAAATAAGACTGCCCTTCCCCACAGCCAGCGTGCAATCCCTGTGGACAGGGGGCCGCACTCTTCCACACAAAACAGCCCCTCGCCTTTGACAAGCAACACTCTTTTGACAATGACGCAGGGCTTTATTTTTCCAGAGCAGCTACAGTAACCCTCAGCCACTAAAGCAAGCGGTATACTACTACTAAACTGAAGTGCTTTAAAAACTGTCTGTGAGTGTACTAATAGATTTCTGTCTTTCATTTACCAGGTGCTGTAGAAATGAATAACAATAATAATAATAATAATAATAATAATAATACCAGTACTGAAAAGTATAAAAACAACCTAAAATAATAGGAATGAGACTATCCATTTTATAACTGTCTGTGGATGCATGCACACACACACACACACACACACACACACAAGATAAAGCAATACAAAACACATGAAAAAATACAAATGTACAAATGATATTGAGCAAAAAACTAAATCAAACAAACAAACAAAAAATAACAAACAAATTCAGCAGTATCTCAATCCCTGGAACCACCCTTTGGGTCCTCACCAACCAACAGCCTGTCACCCTTCATAAGGAAGGAATGCATTCCTGGCTGAAATATTACACAAAGACTAAAAAGATGCAATGCTTCATCACAGTCTCTCTCTGTAGATCCACCTTTCCAGTTACCAGCCTCTGTGAAAGGTCATTCAGCTCTCTTGAAGCATGTCCCATTGTCTCTTGTGCTGGCATGACAAACACGTGGGCAAGCTGTTGCTATCTGGCCGCAACAGCGCAGAGGATTCATTTCTGCTCACACTACACACTCGGATTAATCCAAGAAGAATCTTTAAAGCCAATTAGGTTTTTTGCCTTTTTATTATAATTTTTATTATATTTTACAGATTCTGCTAGCAGGAGATCACAAGAAGGATTAATCTGGGATAGCCCAAGTGTAAAAATTGTCTGCAATAAATAAGCGGATGATGTGTAGACTGTATCATTAAAATGACACCCAGTAGATGTCGGCAGAGTCAGCAAGAATACTTAACGACCTTCGCAGACAAGGGCCACACACACACACACACATGGTAGATTCACTATAGAACTGCTAGCAACAATGTGTTGGTTTGTGTACCAGTAAAAAACTTGTACAACAAATACAAATTTTTCAATGTATCTTGCAACTTAAATAAAGACATAAATAAACAATTGATTTAATAAACAAATTTACATTTAATGTAGATATTCTGTCTAGATCAGGATCAGCCCACGTAGGCTACAGGGTGAAGGAGATCTTAGTTTTTTACAGGCAGGTATAATAAAGTGTGATCCATCTCCAGCTCCCCAGCTCCAATCACTGAGGCACCTCCAGCTCTCACAAACACACACCTTTCATAGATAACAACCTGGTGCTGCAGCAGCTTTAGTGAAAATAAATTAAAACGCTGCATCTCAGCGGGGTCCTGAACTTGCGTTTTAAATTCTCCCTCCTGCCTGTATGTTATCCAGTTATATTCAGCGCTCTGTGGAGGCTGGCATTCACAATACAGCCCACGGGGGCAGTGATATTGGCACGATGCTAGCTGGCAGGCTGAGGCATCGGGCAGGGGGTCAGGGGCATTTCTGGACAACATTCCCCACCACCCTCATAACTGCAATCATTCCCTGTTCTGTTTTTAATGGTTACAGTTTCCATTAGCAGCTAACAGAATGGGAGCATTTACATGCCCACAAGGTAAGCCAGCACTCAGCAGGTACTGCATACTGCCAACGCTGCAGATCTGATCTTTTTTTTTTTTGTTTGCTTTTATTCTTTTCTTTTTTTTTACTTTCATTTAACTGATGGGTTTCAAATATAATGGTCCGCAAAGGCATTCTGGCTTGGAGGTTAAAAAGCTAAACTCGAGGAGATTATACAGTACTGTCCATGGTTCATTAAACTAGCTGATGAAAACATGTCCTGCTTAGCGACTGCCAAGAGCCTGTCTCCTCCCCTCTATTACCAACACCTGATAAAGCTGTACCACAAGCTGAAGAAACCACCACATCTTGCTTCGGAAAATATAAAATAAATTAAAAGAGCCGCCTCTGTCCAAAAGTGCTCAGTTCCTTCTCGTAAGAACCATTACCATTAAGAGTGTCATTAACTAGGATGGAACAAACCTGACTTGAAATACCGGTGCAATCCACTTATAACGGATCCTGTAAGAACGGAGTTCCGTTTCCAACGTATTGAAGAGACACAACATGGGTTCTAATGGGGAATTCCAGTTTTTAATCCTTCTTGTGATCTCTTGGAGCAGGCAGGTCTTGGGCATTTAATACATACAGTTTAATACAGTACAGTTTAATACACACAGCACAGTTTAATATGTATAGTTTTCCTGTTCCACAGGTAGATATTTTGCGCTAATAAGGTACATCCAAGACAGTAAATGACAGTCACGGTGGCATTCTTGCCGCCAATCAGGAAAACCAGTTGCATTTACTTTTACTCATCTTTCCTTGGCACAGCCACTGTACAGACAATATGCACTTTGTGTTTCAACCAGTGCATGCCACGTAAGCCTGCGGGGAAACACTATTTTCTTGGTGGTACCTGCATGACTCCACTTCCTCAGAGAGGGGAGACATTGTTGAAGATGGTCCCTAGTCTCCTAGCTGGATTAACACTAGAGTTTTGTGCTACCAATGCTTCCTACTTGATGCGTGTTAACCCCGTGCTGTGTCAAGGCAGGGGCTCAAAACACAGATACAGACAGCAGCTGTGCTAACCTTCATCATACTGACAGAAAAAAGAAAGGGCGGCTTATTTAGTTTTATTTGAGCTCATCTCATCCTGGTGATAAGATGACAAGGGGGAATCAGAAGCGCAGAGTTATGTTGTTAATACCTCTGACAAATTAACCAAGAAGACAAGTTACTGCTGATAAAATCCAATTCCGTAAAGAATGACAGGGGTTTTTTTCTTCTTCTTCTTCTTCCCATGCTTGCCCTGTCGGGACACGTTTATCTCCCCCGTTCTTTAAGGGCCGAGACGTTTTTGGCACTGAAACTCAATTTATTTATTTCGCTTAACTGTCATGCCTTTGACAGGTAATTTATAGCAACTACACACATAGCAAATCTAAAAGGATGACATTCAAAAGGAAAAATGCATGTTGGAAACCTGGCGGACAGAGAAGCACAAAAATGAAATCCGAATAGCGGTGCCCCCAGCACCCGCGCCTACTTCTATCTTCATCACGTACTCGTTTGTTAATAAGAGATACCGTGCTGCTCCCAGCTGGGAGACACAGCAGGGAGTCTGTACACGATGGAGCCAGCCCAGAGTGGATGCTTATTTGTCAAATAAAACAGTTTCCTGGCCCTTTAAGCCTGTGGTCTGAATGGGCAAGGCTCATAGACACTGGTCTAATCCATGAAACCATTGGAGAAGAATCCAACACTGGAGCTGAGTTCATGTCAGAGATGTATGTATACAACTGAAAGTGGGTTTAGATACAGTGGTGTGCAAATTTATTAGAACACCCCACTGCTTCTGTTGTATTGCTTTTCACACAAGTGCCTATTGTTTCAATATCACCAATTACGGACTGGATAAATTCCTAATAAATTGTTCTAATAAACACACACACACACACACACACAAAAGAATGTGTAATCGCATTAATACCTGTGTTTACTTATGTAATCAGTCAAATTGTGTGTATGTTTGCATATATTAATATGTTTTGTCTTGGTATTTTAAACCTCGAGTCCCAGCAGGTTTTCGTCAAGCGAATCATTAAAACAAGCTAACAAATGTATGTATGAATAAATAAATAAACAAACAAACAAACAAACAAATCCCAAAAGTAAGCTAAACACCAATAACAGGTTGACTGCATTGTGCTTTAAAACAAATAGAGAGTACAGTTAATCTGGGAAAAGATGCAACCCTTACCTGATCTAACTACAGAACACATGCAAAAACTAAAAGCCTCTGCAAGCCCACAGCCCCACTCAGGGCAGGGTATTCTTAGCACTTTATCTGTTAGACTAGCGCATACTGTACTGTTAGGAATGCACACTGCTTTTAAAAACATCACAGCACAACAGGCACTTAATCCCCAAGGGCATGTTTAATTAGCTGAATTGTTTTAACGTCAATGCAACAGCCACCTGTAAATTCCATGTAAAGGTAAAAAGCAGAGCGCATGTAGGAGAGCGTTCAGTACCCCTCTCTGCCCCTCCTACTCAGCCCCTGGTGTGCGTCCTGGGAGGTGTGTTTGGGTTGTCAGTGGCGTGGCTAGGATTTTGGGATAGCTAAAAATAAGAGATCTGCATGGAAGCAGGAAAAAAAATCCTAATGTTAACGCTGCAAACCTTTTTACAGGAAACAAAAACTAAAAAGAAACCACTGCAAATGGTTTGCTGTTGTAAACATGCAAGAAATAAATAAATAAAATAATTCTCATTTTTGCCTCAGCAACCCTTGTAATGTGTTTTTTTAATTTATTTGTTTGTTAAAAATAAAAAAATCTTGATGTTGTTAAACAAAGTGTTTGATCTCGAGGCTCAATTAACTTTTTTTTTTTCTTCACTTCAGAGATCTCACCAGGCAGCCTTCATTATTTGTTCCCCATCCCCAGCACCATCTTCCCTTCTTACATCTCGGCCGGCGCTGTGCTTAGGCAAGTTTTATCAGGGCCCTGGTCAGCTACCCTGAAAGAGCAGGGAAGAGGAATCCTGTACCGTTTCCCCTGTGATTGTATCATTTATAATAGCCTGGAGGTGAGAAGGGCACAGTACCATAGCTTTCATAAGCTGGCTTTCTCTCCTGCTTCCTTTTATTTATTCAGTTATTTAAAACATGTAGCCCAGACAGACAGTCTCAAAAGACACAGAGGGTATAACAATAACACCATCAAACTATGGCAATGCAGCGATCATAAACATAATATGTTTCTGTTAAAACATAATAATGTCTATGTTTTATTTTGTTTAAAATGCCCAAGTAAAGTTTTTCCCCACCTTTTCTTGTTTTGCTGCAGCATGCATTCTAAAAATGCTTTACATATCCCGATCAGGAGCTCTCTTTGTTAAGTGCAGGAAGAGCTGGAATAAAGACCATCCCACAGACTAGACTTATCTTCAAGCCTGACTCCCCACAGAGCAGATCGCAGTTGCGAACGCGAGCGAGGAGCAGCCGGGAGAGACGAGCCAAGCACTACAAGCTGGAGCAACGTAAATAAAAAAAAGTTCTCAAAACTTTACTCCCAAAATGTATTGGTTATCTATCCAAAGCAGTGAGTAAACGGCATCAATGTACTCTAAATGCCTGTCGGAATGTATATTGTATGACTATTAAAAATGAAAAAAAAAATTGGCTTTTATCTTAAAAGGTGGAGTTGTGCGATCACTCAGTTAGGGTTGTCAAAATCTGATACTGTTCCATGAATAGAAGCTGAGACGAATACTGGCCATTATGGGTTAATATCATTCAATAGGATACGCGGTCTAGTGTCTTCAAAATGAACAACAGAGGAAGTCAGGAAACTGCTGCCAGCTGAGAAACGAAACAAGAACAAAAAAACAAGAAGAGAAATTGGTCTTTTTATAGCCAACGCTGGCAAGCAGCTGTTTCGCTTTTTTGATCAGCTCACATCGACACCTTTGCTGGCTTCCCGAAAGCCTCTTATTAACCTGGCTGGCAGAACTCCATACCCCCTTAGTTCACAATCAGCAAGTGCAGTGATGTGGACCTGAAGATAGGAGCCTGCAACTTCATCGCGTAGAGCCGTATGTCAACAGTAGAGCCACCGCTATTAAATGGAATCAGTTTCTGATTCGCAGCGGTAATTAGAGGTGTCTGCTTTATCTGGGGAGAGGCCTTTGTGCAATAAATTGGAAAAAGCTATGCTACAATTATTAAGGGTGTCCACTTTATTCCAGTCGAGGAAACAGCCATGGAAAAGACGCCAGTGGCACAGTTATTAAGCGTGGTTCTTCTATCCCCCCTATGAGGCAGTGTTCAATAAATCAGAGCTGTAGTAGTTATTAAGGCTGCCTGTTTTATCTTCCTACAGCATTTTTCTTTTCCTTTTTCTTGCAAGAGGTAAGAGATTGCGAAGGTAGTCTTATTAAATGGCTGTTTTATTCCGATAAGCCAGGGTAGAGCAACTGACAGCTGTGGCACAGTTATTAAATGCAGCTTGCTGTGTTCTGGTAAGACACTGCCAGCTAAGCAAGAGATGCTGCAGAATCACGATTGGTTTCTCGCATTCCTGCTTATGCGGGAACTGTACAGATATCGAAGAAATTACAGCAGTGAGCAGCAAAACAAATGGTTGGTCAGAACTGGTGTAAACAGTCCAACAACTACAGCAAGCTCTTGCTAATTCATCTCATCCATTCTCAACAGATCCAGGAAACTACACGAAATCAAACATGCATACATATACAAACTGCTCTTTTTTTGTTTGCATTATTTGATAAAAAAAAAAAAGAATGGTTGCTAATTAATTAGAAATTTCTAGGGAAAAAAAAAAAAATCATTTAAAATGTATTCAAATCTGCACCACCCAGTTGCTCTTCAGTTGAGACAGAGCATGACCACAGCATCCTCGGTTCGAGCAGAAAGCCATCGTTCCTGCAGTTGTCTTTCAGGGGTCTGCAGGTCAGTTCTATTAAATCATTAGAAGACTAAACACTGCTCGTGATGCTGATCACTTCAACAGATGGAGCTGAGCTAAGGAGGCTCATCAACATTTAACAAAACACACACAGGTTGACGCTTGAAACTGGAAACAAAAAGATCTTCAAATTATCCTCCTAGAGAGATTAGCATACACTATTCCCAATGAACCAGAAGCAAGCACTGCAGTCCTCGTGCATTCTGAGCAATGGCTGTTTTTCTTTTTTATTTTTTTACACTTCGATTAGGGTTGAATTTGGTCTTTTATGTTCAAGAAAATCAAACGGGACTCACGAGCAACCAAAAAGGGTTACCAGACAACCCAGTGAACCACACTACCCACACCTAAACAAAGACCATAACTCAGCTAGGAAAGAAAACCACCACCCCCTCATCCTAAAAGAGCAACGTTAACCTCTGATTCTGAGCTTGTGTATCAAATTACATCACAGATTAGCCCTCACAGTGCTCCACGCTGCTGTAAATCATCTCATTCTCTGCCTGTAAAAAGATGATTTATTCTGCTCACTAATGTTTACTCCTGAGTATTGTTTACTTTATATTAAAAGTCCACCTACTTTCCACCATTGAAACAGGCACATTGAAACAGTCTCTGGGTGGGAAGGACTGCAACAATACAAGGGCTTACAAAATCTAAAAGAAAACACACAGCTTCTTAGGACACAGTAGTGACAATGAACTGAAACAAAGCTCAAAACCCACAGAGCAGCTGACAAGCATGAGTTTTGCCAGACAATAAAAAATGTGTAATTTGTTATTTGCCAAGAAATGTGGAGTGAGACTACTACAAAATACCATAAACAAAAATGAATATACTAAAAGCAATTTGTTGCATTTATAAAATAAAATATAAAAAAAAAAAACACCAGTTCCAAACATTAATTAACTGATACAGGTAACTACAGCAGTGATTGGCTGGCAAACCGCAGTAACCTTGGAAACGACAGATTTAGTATTTTACAACACTGCTGGAGTTGAAAAACAAATGGCAGCTGATTGGCATTCAGAGCCACGGTCAGGCTGCAGCCTGCGAGACAAACAGATAGTGGGCAGTGTCGGAAACCCCTGGGTTTGAGAATAAGCCCATTCATTTGTGTGTGTGTGCTGGAGGGTAAAAAACGCTGCGTGGATCAGTTGTGCCATTGCACAGACCGAGAGCTGGAAAGATCTGCCATGATTCACCCGCGGCACTCAAAACAAGCCCCTGCAGACTCTGTTAACAATACAAGCAGATCGACCAAACACAAAAATCGACAAATCTCACCCGGACTAATTGAGTGCCCTGGGATGTTCCCCCTTTCCCTGCTAGTTTAGCAGTCCCCTGTCATCATCCCCCCCGCCCCCCACCACTACCGCCTCCTCCCCTGCCACTCACCCGTTTCTTTATTAATGCATCTTGTGAGAAACAACCAGATATGAGACAAGAGAGAGAAAAAAATACATCATCTTGCTTTTAAACCTGAAGCGCTTTGCAAACTGACATATCATAGATTTCCAGAGCACAGGAGGAGGAAAAAGGCAAACGAGGGACGTGGGCAGACAGTAAACGATGGTCAAAGCTGCACGGTTGTTTAAATGAAAAGGGAACACATTCATTTCTGTTCATCGACCTTTTCTTAAAAATCCAGATCCACAGGACTGTGAACTGAACAGTTTTCCTCTTTTTCTTTTCACCCCCCCTCCACGTTCAGTAAATATTCATACTTAAATCAGATGAAAACTAAAACATTGCATAGTCATACTCAAAAGGGTTTTCCATACACATTTATCAGTTACTGTTCTTTTTGTCGCCTACCCTTTCGCTCTGGTATGAAGATTTTTTTTATTAGGTTTGTTATTTACTTGTTGCCCTTTCTGTTTCATGTTTCTCTCTCTCACACACATACTACTGCATAAAGAGAGAGAGACCGCAGCATGAAATATTATGGGATAAGACATTCACTCCATGATGGAGCCTCAGGGGAGATCTAAAAGGTCATTCCTCCTCACCATCAAATACAGTAAACGACTGTACAAGTGAAAAATCAGGAACATTTTTTTACAGTTTCAAACATGAAAAACCAAGCAAAAGCGAGGCCCCATCAAACTGAACACCTCTGCATAATGACCACCAACGAAGAGCCACAGAGCATGCCTACACCTCGAGAAAGGCCGGACGGGCTCACTGTAATAAAAACACTTTCGCTAGGAAGCTGCAATTGGATATTTTGCTCGTACTGCACAGCTGTGTAGAAGGGTGAGGGTTAGTGGGTGGTAGCTTCACTGAGAAGCCAGCTAAGGAGCCAGGACATGTCTTCTTCCTGTGGGTGTCTTCACCTAAAAGAAATCCACCCTCACAAAAGGGCAGCAGCGCACCGAGATGTTTCAAGAGCGCACTTCCCTCCAGCTCACCTCATCTGTTGATGTCTGAGAAGCTGTGGAAGATGAATGTGGCACCAGATACCACAGAGTGTCTCAGGACACCTTCCACATACCATGCCCAGGCATGTCCAAGCCATCACAGCTGCACGAAGAGGCCCATCATGTGACGAGTCATTTCTGTCAGATTTCCACATGCACGGTAACCACCCATTCTCCAAAGCACTGTCTTTCTTTCCCCACTCTCTCCATTTCACAGACACTACCCTCCAGGCTCCAGCAGTTCTAAGTTAGGGCCCTTTCACCGCCAACACCCCACTGTGGAACAGAATGCTTGGTGAAATTCTAGGCATTGATTTTATGCAGGGGTTTAAAACACAAATCACATAATTTACTGTTTAACTGCCTCACACCTGGGATAGCTTTAGCAAAGTTATTACCAGTGGCTACTTAGAGGAAAGCAACTGTTCTTAGCATTCTGAGTATGCCCGACTCAAATGCATACAAAACAAATGTATAAAAACACACAAATGTCCTTTATATTACAGTTAACACACTGAATAATTATAAACAGCTATGGACCTCTCATAAGGAGGTGGCTTATTTTTAGTTGGGGGGGGGGGGGGGGGGTGGCAACGAAAGGTGAGCCATTATCTGTGTTGATAGGTTGTTATGGTAACCATGTAGATCACACACACAGATGCAATTAGTGGTCAGTTATTCTAATTATTTTAAATAATTCCTAGAGCAAACTCGAATCCCCCCCAAACAGACAAAACTAAACAAAACAGAAAAGCAGGAATGTTTCCAAATGCCTGTCATCTTGAATGCAAAATAACAGCAAGTGCCTTGGGGCTGATTTATACTGCATAATAAAAACATTATCTACACACTAGATCTGCAGACACCAGCAAAAATAACAGCTCCGACTTCAATATTTATATTTCACATTAAAAACTGTATATACAATCCATATACTTACTGGGTTTGTTTCCCAGGACAGGACCGCTGAGATGTAACAGTAACATCTCTTTATCAGAGTCATACCCAGAGAGCATTTTATATAAAACGTGTTGAGTAGTCCTGATGCGAGGATCCTGCCTGTCTGTCTTTCCATACTCGTAGCCTCCTATCGATATTGCAGGTGGCTAGAATATGACATACTATTGGTGTTACAGGTGTTTAAGATACAGATTCATTACTGGATATGAGCAGTCAACGCACTCTGCACTCTGTGTGTGCACTGGTTATCATTATCAGGGTCTCATTAGTGCCAGATCACACTGGGTCCCAGTACCTTTTCTAGCCAGCCACAATCAGTTTTCAAACAATGGACCGTATATGCATAACATGTACAATAAAAAACGCTTTCCTTTACCCCCCCCCCGAATTGAATGACAAGAGTACTGTAAGGATATATATTTTTAATGCGATGTCTAATAAAATTACTAATTTAAAAAAAAATTAAAAATTAACACCCAAATGGCAAGCCAAAAAAAAAAAGAACGCTCTTAATAGCAGCAGTGTCGTCGCTCCTGTTCATTAGATTAGTCGGCCCGCTGCTGGTATTGTTCAGACAGACATGAAACCACAATCCCCAAGCAGAGCAGAGGAGAACCTGAAGCATATATGGGAGCTGCTGTAATTGGTATATTAGGTCTAGACACACCAATTCTATTCCTCTTCCATAATTCTAAGAAATGATACCTTTTTGTATACAAATTAACCCCTAATCATCATCATCATGGTGAACTGATATACCGTATAAGGAGAGCTATTCATGTAGTTAGCTACATACTGTAAAGAGAGACATAAAATCCTTTTCCTGTCCTTGACCTTTGCTCTGTAATCCTTTCCAGTTCTCTTGTTATTCCAGTCTCAATATCTCCATGCCCAGGGGGGTGGAGGAGCAGGGGGGTGGGGTCTGCCCCTATATCTTTAATAAGGTGCCTTCACCGGGCATCAGGGAACGCATTACTCTATTAAACTGTCAGGACCGACAGGAAAGGGATGGAAAAGTGTATCTAAAGGATTGCGTAAACTCTCAATGCGATTTATTACATTTTCGGAGGTAGCAGGTGCAGCGGACTCCTGTAATTACAGCCATAGATCTCCCGGGAGAACAGCCAATCAAGACAGATCCCTCTCCCACCAGCCAGGCCAAAGGGTCTGCCCAGCAGTGCACTGTGTTACAGGGAGTTTATTTAGGGCTGCAGAGTGACATTAAATAGCACTTATTTCTCTGGTTATTGTAGCGGTGTCACACCCCAGAGCCATTCATCCATGTACCTTTATCTTAAATCGATGACTACACCCTAATGGCCCCATGACAGCTCTGATAACCTGTCTAACACTGGGCTGGACAATGCTTCAGACCATTACTGGGAATAGCCACTGAAATGATCATAAATGAAAAATACGGTTTTGCAGAACACTTTTTCAAATCTTGGTCACTTATGTTGAGTAACACTGTTTTTTTTTTTTTGGTTTTGTTTTTCTAGGGTGCTATTTCTACCAGCTGTACTCACAATACAATCATATTAAATAAGAACGCCTTACATCTGCATGCTGTATTACTTATAGTTGCCAACATGAAGTTAAACATTAGAGTAGCACACTGTGAAGTAAGAATGAAAGATGTAGAGTACTGGCAACAGTTAACTGCTCAGAAGCATGGATTTACTGGTTGGTTATCAGCTCACACCCATTCAAGTCATTCATACACATTTCATACTCTTGTAATATATATATATTACACACACACACACACACACACATATGCTTTAAATAGATACTGTGTTTCCAAAATGTATTATGTTTGTTTTGTAGTGCGCAACATTATAAATAATGTACCGAATGGTTAAGTTTTATTTTGCATTATGCATAGAATAGTAGGCTAATGACTGGCCTGAGGCAAGAAACAGGTGCACACGACAACAGATAAATGCAATAAAACTTTGTGTGTGTCGCAATGCAGACTAAGCCAGTTTTATCATGTAAAAGGTAACCATTGTATTGTCCAGAGGTAGGTACCACTATGTGAAAACGTATCTAGTCTCTAGATTTGTTCCATTTTTCCTTTCCCTGTTGTGTGTCACAGATATATGGAATACAGCAACACTGAAGAACTGAAGTCATTAAAATCTGCTTTTGTGCCATTTGATAAATCTGTATTTTAAAAACAAATTTATTTTTTACATTTTGTGTGTGAATATATATATATATATATATATATATATATATATATATATATATATATATATATATATATATATATATCAAAGAGGAACAAGAAACCGATCCACTGGGTGTTAGGCCAGCTGCTGCCCTATAAATCCATGCTGCTTCTGCCTGCAAGGAGTACATTAAAATCTGCAAGGTTTACCAGTTGCTTTACAGCCTGCGTGTCATTTACTTCATGGCAGCCTAATTACAGAGATCATTGTTTTTTTGATGCCTCTTGCAAACTATAAAACTTTTATTTGCCTTGAGCCCATTCTCAACAGCTGAGCCTGCATCATATTTTTTCCTGTTAACACAGCAAATTGGAAAGTGCAATAAAATTAATCTGTGGCGTCAAAATGTCAGTACGGAAGGCAGCTGGACACGAGGCTGGCTCTTTGACGTGCTCAAATCAGCCCATGACTGCAGAAACAGAATTCCTGTCAGGGGTCGCAGAGGAACTCAGGGGAGACCGCTGTAGGAGGAACAACGCAGGTATTGACAGTTCTCCTGCGCGGTGCTGCCAACAGATGAAGTGTGTTTCTGGGTCCAGGCTTGACTGGGAAACCAAGTGAAAGTGCAATGTTCAAAATAACAATCATTAGAACACTTTAAATCTGTTTAGATATAAACGGTAACTGTTGAAGGTACAGTAATGAAGGGGGAGGTGGGGTTGCACTCCCTTTCCTCCACACAAAAATATAATACAGCCTTGACACACTATTGTCCCTCACTTGGGTGCCTCAAAAACAGACACTGTACATGATATACTGTCCTTCCGATCGCAACGTGCTTGGACATCCGAGAGCGCACTGTACCTGCAGCCTTACTTGAAGAAATAGTAAGGGACTGCAGGCAGGATGGCAAAAAAGATGGAGTGAATAAGTTTTTCCCCACATCGCAGATCCGCAAAAGGCTTAACATCTTGGAATTCATTAACATTCTGTCCCACTGCTGCCACTTGCAGATGGAATCTATTCCGTTCTAGATCAGGATGAATGTGCTTTCTCTGTCTTTTATGCAGCGCTCCTCCCAAACCAACAATGCAACTTTCATATTACACCTTCTACCTTCTCCCTCTCTTCGCCTACCTCCACAGCGAATCTCTCTGGCGTTTGCCAAGCCGGAGAATGATTTATCAACATGATTGTAAAGACAACACTCCCCTAGATTAGTACATGTCAGGACTGAAAGAATTAATCACGCTGTGAAGACCTGAGGAGAGAGCACTCAGAACACCCTGAGCTTCTTGCTTGGCCATTTCATTTATATCTCTATATAGAAACATATGCCAATTTTTTCTGCATTTGTAAACACACGTTCTCCTGTGAAAAATCAGTCATCTCAATCCTCTTGGGGGTCCATCTGAGAAGTTAACGTCTGCAGAGTGTGGATGACATTTCCAACTTTCCCTTCCTTGCTGTTACCTTGCACACTAATGCATACCAACACACACATTAATTGCTGGCTCGGAGGTAAAAGCTATACTCATTCACAAAGTAATATGTCTTTTTATACAGAGTTTGTAAAGGCAGATATGGGGCTGTCCTGTTTGACCGCCATGGTCAATACTGAGCACCCCTGCTGTAGAATATGTCGGTTTATTTCTTTCAAGAAATAATTCAGCTGCAACTTACAAAACCAATATGACGTGAGCAAAACGACTTCTTTATTTTTTGTTGGTCTAGAAAAGCCATGCAGGACATGATAGAACCATACCCTGGGGACTGAATGAGAAATACTCACGTTTAAAATGCATACACAAAACAAACACTGCCTCTGTATCTTTAACAAGGATGTGAAAAAAAGTAAGAGTAACGCAGCAATAATAAAAGAAAGCGTGTTTCTGGAGTCAGCATGAGGAGTGCTTGACGTGCCTGTGACTCATACAAATTGACAAGGCAGCAGCGCGACTCCATGTGCCGCCCTCCCCACAGGAGAACCACAACCCGACAAAACCCATCACGCCTCCCTGCTTCAATTAGCAATCTGGAAAATCAATAAATACATATTTATTTCTCTGCTGGTTCCTCTTGCTTCCCAGGAACCCAATCAGCAGCATTTTCCACTTCGTTTAGACAAATCTATCTGGGATTCAGGGGAATGATTCAGCAGAGTCACGCCGTGGTTCAAGATTCAGGAGTCACTGAAGCTCCTGACTGGCATTCAAGCACACACCCAAACTGAACTCTTCTCAGTAACATGGGGCTCACTTGCTATCCCAATCAATCTGAACTGAAGCTGGATTTTCAGCACCCCCTACTGATCAAACTCCCCCATCACAGCCACAAAAACCTATGGGACCTGCCACTCCACCAGTGGAAACAGCGACACGGTTAGTAATCACCCAAGCCCAGAGATTAACAAGCACTAACCCAGAAGTGATCAAAAACCAGATTGTCTCTTTCAATACAGAGCTGTGCATTAACCGATTGCACCCCATGGCACTTTTGCTAGAATGCCTGAAAGAGCTTTGGACATTATGTACAATAATTCAATACAAAGCTAGAGTAGTTCTTGAGACATGGATCATATTTGGGGTACTGGGCCAGCTGTACAGTAGCGTTCTCCTTTGCCTTCATGATTAATGTGCCTCGTCACTTAGACAGCACACAGCAGAAAGCATTTCACATACCGAGTCCCCTACATAGCCTTTCTTTCTTGAAATCCGGCAAGGAGAGGACCCAGTAATCTCAATCATGCAGAAAGTATTCTTCTGGGCTAAAGAGGTGGTGAAGATCAAGGGGCAATGCATTCCAAACAAGCTGTTGCATTTACTCAACCAATATCAGAGAATAGCAACTAGTCTGGCTTGTGGATATTGCATTTGAATGTGTGCTTTTTGGAATGCATTGTCTATCCGCATAAAATGACAGTACTTGGACAGGCTATTTCTCGATGCACTATTTAATGTAATACATATTCTGCGATAGCTGAACCATCTTAGAAGAAAATTTCCATACCGATTTTGTGCCCACCCCTTGACAATAGCTTGGAAATTATCAGAAATGACAATTCAAGACTTCAGACTTTATGCATGTACCAAAACATTATCCTTATCCACGATACTGGGGTCACTGTAAACCTGATTCTTGTCTTCAACATTCAAACCCTCATGGCTGGTTTCACAAACTGGCAAATACTTTTAAAATACTGTACCTACTGTAGGATAATATTAGATAGTCTGCCGTTAGAACTGGAATCGTCCAACAAAAAACTAAACAAAGCATAATGTTGACAATGGGAACACTTTGAGAGTGTACTCAAACAACAAAATAAGCAAAGGTGCCAGGTTGACTCATTATTAACAGCATGTACCCTGGTGCTAAATTATAAAAATAGCTGGTTTGGTCAGACACAGAAGTAAGGACCATCTCAGGCAATCAACAAAACAGTGTAATCCCCATAAGGCAACCTTAAACATCTGGTAACCAAGACAAATGTTTCTGTTAATACCTCAGTATTAGTAATTGAGTTTTTAACAATGCCTTGGAACATTCAAACATCAGCAACAGTAGCCTGACCATGAAAAGCACTGTCTGCTGAAGCACAGCATGTGCGTCAATAAATACCAACGAACTGTACTGCTGAAAGCTAGTTAACTCTAAGATTTGTACTTTCTCGGCTCTGTCAGCCGATGCAAATTCACCCACTGACGGAGGCAATGAAGTTTTGAGATAACAACAAAATGACATTTCTAATTTGATAATAACAATGTTAAGAATGCAGGTTGAATATTTCTTGAGGAAAAATGCTTTTTAGACTAATTCCATTAATAATCTTACACACAGGCAGAGAAAGAGAGTGAGACAGAGAGAGTGAGAGAAAAAGGGAGAGAGAGAGAGAGAGAGAGAGAGAGAGAGAGAGAGAGAGAATGAGAATGTAAGAATGTCAGAAAAATACATTTAAATTTTTTTTTTTTTTTTAAACTTAAAAAAAAAAAAGAAGAATTCCATACTGTATAGTACAGCAATTGCAAACCTGCCTGTATCTTAACTGGAGGAAAGGTTAACTCACAATACAGTGTATAACAAAAACAAAAAAAAAAGATACACAAATCTCCTGTACATAGTTTTGTATGGAATGTTTACAAAAGCCTGACCTTCAGTATGAACTGGAACACAAAAAAAGGCTAGAAGCTGGTAAGGGAGGGGATGACGGAGGCAAAAGGAAATTACAAGTGCAGGACCACTGAGGCTGTGAGGGACAGTGTGTTCATAGTCTACCAAGATGTACAGTGCTTCTATGTCTCGAAGTATGAGAAACATTTTTTTTTATTATATTATATATCTATATATATATATTATATATATATATATATATATATATATATTAGTTCTACCTGGACCTTGAGATTCATTTCACCATTTTCAGAAACATCTCTGGGGCTGGTCAAAGCTAGACACTGCAGTACACTCTGATTCTACCTAGCTGCTAAACAAATCCCATACCAGTAGATATATTTCCTCCATCAGAAAAACTCAAACATTTGACAGTCTTCAACCATCCATGGTCCGGGCCAGGAAACTGAGATTTGCAAGAACCAGTTCAACCAACATTTCTCATAATGCCAGTTGTGATGAGAATGTTTTGTTGCAATTTTACACTGTGGCATGACAGAAAGCCTGCCTGGCTTTTAGTTTAATAGGTAATTTTAAAAAAAGATGCTTTTTCAGGGAGGACTAATGCAGCCTTCAGCTCCGCGGACAGCATCAGGGGGGAGGAAAGTGGCATTCAGAGCTGTCAGCATGACTGCACCGTCCAAGCCACTGCAGCTAGTTACTGTGTAATCCCTTGACATATTGAAAATGCCACGCATCTCCATCTTCCCTCCTCATGTCTGAATGTCAGGTAGAACCATCGCCCTATCAATCAGGGAGCTGGGGAGACATCGCTTGAGCCTGGTCTTAGAAGGTACCAGACTAAATCACTGCCTCCCAAACAGAACAGCAGGCTCTTTCAATTAAACTAAATCGAATGCAGTTACTTTTGTTTCCCCAGTGGAATCCAAGCAGTTAGCTTTCTGGTTCTGTGCTGTCAACCAGCAACCGACAGGCCACCTGAACCAGGAATGGCAGTACGGTTGTGCTGTTATTTGCACATTATGTGTCAATTGTGCAAAGCTCAATGTGTGGGATATTTCCAATGTTGTACTGATTGCAGAAAAACACTTCAGATTGAGGGATGGATGGATAGATAGATAGATAGATAGAGAGCGTACAATATCGAGGAAATAAGGTAAATAAATGGATAAATATGCAATACCAAAATGCTTGAATGTTTAAACACACTTTCCCTTGTTAAAGGTATGTCAAATATACCGCAAACATTGGGAGGTTGGCTTTCTGAGCAAAAACACACACACGCACATATATATATTAAGATATAGTTATAGTTAAGAACATTTCTAAAAAGGTCTGGCAGATAGTTATTGATTAAAAGCAGACAAAATACAATTTTACAATTCATGGAAAAAACGGGACAGACAGGCATGAAAAAGGTCACATGCATATCAGTGGCACTAATCAATGCTTGCAAATTGCAAGGCTCAGAGGCCTGGCTACAGTTGATCTCAAATATTGGTAAAGAGATATTTAAAGGCAGGCAACGAGGGGGCTGTTCTAAAAAGACTTGCATCGTGAACGGTTCACTGGACGAGAACAGCTCTATATTAATGCAAGTGCACTGCTGTTGTAACTGCTGGTCCAATGAAACGAAGGCATGCTTCATACACTTTAATCTTAAACACAGATCACATTCTTCAGCCTTCTAAACCTCTGCTTTAGAAAATAAATGTATCTTTTGCTTTACACATAATAAAGGGGCTAGTATTGCAAAGTCACCATCACAACTTCTCACTGAAGAGCTTGTTCAATTACTTGTTTTCCGCTCCGCCAGCACTTTTTCTCCTTGTTCTCTCTCTCTCTCTGCATAATAGCACAAAGAGAATTAATCAGTTCTGATTTATTTTACTGTTACAATACAAGCAAGTACAGAAAAAAGAATGGATAAATATTCATCAAGGTGTATTAAAGTGCTGTATGTGGAATAATGGATAAAGTGTTACAAAACGCGTCAAAGAAAACTATTTTCAGAACGTGCCAACACACTCATTTTCAATTAGAAAAAAAACGTTGTATGGAATAAAAAGGTAGCGTTTAAAAATATACCATACATGTGTTTTGATGATCACTGAATTTTGGGTAGTTTTCTAGGCTGATAGAACAATATGTTTTTAATTAAGTTTAATGTCACACTCACTACAATTATTTACATTTTTTTTGGTTTATATTAAATGTGAAAAGTAACATATTGATGTAACGGGTTAGACAGGTAATGTAGAGAGACAGAGAGATCGATAACGAGATGTTTATACCAAAAGAGTCTGGCCAGATCAGTTAGTTAATTAATCTTGCAGTTATATTTTCTCATTGAGTTCAGACAGAGACTTCAAAGCACCACTCAATTCAAAACACAAAACTCAAACCAGCATGCTGACTTTTAAATCATGGCATTAAACAGGCGTTCCAATGTCAAAACCTTTAAGCTTTATATTATGTGAAACAAAAAAAAAAAACAGAAACCCATTCCTTCAAAGATACCTGTACATTTTACATCAAACTGCCAGGCAGAGTTGGTGTTTCAGAAAGACGGTGAACTTGTGACACCTGTCTCTCTGAATAAGCAAATGCCAATCAACAAGTGGATTATGAGCTGCTGGAATCCTTAATAACTTCATAAATGCCACTCTTGTCAACTGTGAAATGAAACAGGTATTTAAGATGACAAAACAGAACTATGACAAGATGTGAGTGAATTACTTTGAATTTCTCACTACTTCAAAGACAGGAGTTAATTGGATTGCACTGGATCCCAGAGCTTGGCATGCAGTTACCGACATCAACAACAATATGGCACAAAACCCCAATCCACAAGCAAATCAGACCTTGAAGCATGTATATGTGTATATATATATATATATGGGGGCTACTGTGAATCAAGGTCAGTACAATTGGTCTATAAACAACAATGCTATCCCTCTTACTTAAATTATAAGATCGGGGCACTTTTGGGTTACAAGTTATCCCCTGTTCAAAGGTACAATCAAAATGTGTTTAGCAGTGTTAGCACTTTACTTAAAGGATCAGTTACAGACAATTACTACTACTATGGTATAAACAGGATGCTAATCGTGCAAAATGTTATTGTGATAAAACACATATTCCTTGTTATTAACCCCCAACCTGTATAGATGTTTATAGAAATGGATCTGTGACCAGAGTAGTTCATACTGCTTGGGCATCTACTGAAAACAACACAGTTCATATTGTTTTAAAAAACACAATTAGAAAAGCTAAAGAAAGTTAAATGAGTCAAGAGTCTGTGGACTCTTATCCCAGCAATCCTGGTTAACATCTGGATATCGCACGGAAGGTTAGGCTGTGCTAATAACAGAGGTAGGCAAAATGATAGCTTGTCAAATTGAGATGCGCAACTTGGGATTTCAAACATCTGGGCTGCAGGAGCCCGAGTCTTATGGAGTCAGCGATTCCGCAACATTAGCTGCAGTAAAGTATTTAAACGACCAGAGCCAGTCTCTGCTATTCTAAATCAAAATTCTGTAACCAAATCCAACCACAGAATAAGGCAAGATAATGCACAGTGGCACAGATCTTCATCAATGCTATCATCACTGCCTGCTCCCTTTGCATCAAAAACAATTCAACTCATTGACTGATGAGACTTAATGCATTATTTATTTAGTTTATTTATTTATTTACATTTTTCAGCATTTTAAAATAGACGATGGTTCAGTCTCATTTCATATTTAAAAGAGAACAATTGCAACGAGAATCGATTTGAATGAATTGTGTTGCACCGTAAAAACGTTAATAATGGTAAGATCACACTGATGAGCAGCACAAACAATTTTTTTTCTTTTTTTTTTTTTTTAAGAAAGCTTCTCGCTCCTCATGGGTCATCCATTCTCAGAGGTCACCATTTCCGTGAAGGTGGAACAGTCCTTTGGTTTGGTCTTTGATGGGATGCATCAGAATGTGAGGTGGAAACTAATGTCCATGAAGGCACTGCTCCTCTGGGAGAAGAGAAGCAGCTTCGACAGCCCCGACAGCAGGTCACCTTCCGGGAGCAGGTTATCGAGGAGTCTCATGAAGAACCCTCCAAAACAGGTCAGGAGGTTACCTTCTGCCCCAAAAAGCTTGACCCTGGTTTCTGGTCAAAAAGAGGAGATTATGGGACAAATGTGGCTTATAACTACCTCGATCCACTATTAAACAGCCAAATGGCTAACACACAAAAAGCATGCACACTGCTGCAATGTACTGATTCTACAACTGGCCTGTCTTGATTTCTAAAAGGTGGCCCATTGTGAAATCTCAATGAAGAATTCTGCCCTGCGGAGTGGATTTTAAAAACGGTAACGAATGCAAACTATAATGAAAACCAGCAACTCCATAGCAGCTGAAATGGCTACTGGGTAATCAAAGGCATTTCATTTTCTCAGCTCAGATCATGTCAGATATGGAGCATGTCAAGCATTCATAAACGTATTGATTTTTTTTTTTGTGTTGTTAAAATATGCATGTAAACGTCAGCGTCATTTCATTTGCGCATTCTGCTTTGTGACATTGTCATCTTTTACCTTTGAAAAGATTATATCGATTGCACTAAAAGCTCTAATCTGATTTGAGAAAAGCTGATCTGACACAGCAGCTATCAGTCAGATTAATGTCTGGATCAGTTGTTCACATAGGGGGAAAAAAATGAACAAGGATATCCGAAAAGGCATGCAATATCTCATCTCCAATCAGCGATGTTTAATACAGGATCAGACCAAGGCACCTGCAACTCAAGAATTTTACCCAGTGCTGGTGTCTGGACTGAGACACTAAGGAAAGGCCGATGTTAAACTTTGGGGCTTTCGATGTGCATTATTTACACAACTGCATGACTGTTTCAAAAGTTTTTCATATTTAATGCTTTACTAAATCAGGGGGATTTCCAATTGAGACATTAATAAGAATTCATTTTAAGTTAATATAGCCCTTGCTGGTACACACAATTACTGTGTGATCCCCAAAGGATTGTTTAAAGATTCCCTTAGTATGTTTCTCCCCTACAATGCAGAAAGGACAAGCTGTTAACCAGTGAAACTATGCGTGGCTGGTCAGTAAGAGCCAATTAAGTACACTGTACTTTGACAAATGATGTGGGGCTGTAATTAGAATCCGAGAATGGGGTTTCATTGCAAACAAATGCAGGTTCTTTCAGCAGAGTCTTGGAGCATGCAATTTGCATTGATTTAAATTCTGCTTATTATAGAAGGCCTACTGTATGTGTATGCGAGCAAACGATCTGCTTAAATTTGTAAAACACAGTGTGTTTGTGCCCCCAGCCATGCAAATGCACGTTTGCATTCCTATATTTGTGGGGACTTCTCATTGACTCTCACGATATTTTTATTTACTATTTCTAACTTCAATCAGACAAAACTCCACACAGGGTGAAAGTCGACAAAAAACTAAATATTTTGGCACTTTTTTTTTTTAAGGCATATTTCGTTCTAAAAACGTGTTTTACAAAGTGGGGACGCCCCCACAACGTCGTTTTTAAAGGACTTTGTTGGGACACTTTCAAATTTTGTTTGCACATTGATAGTAATACCTGCCCACACACACCCACACATACACATGCACTAGGCCACTCATTCATTTAACTGAAAGTACTGCAGGCTTTGACATTCAATAATGCATATTCATTTACAATTGCGGGCCAACTGTAAAGACTTGCTTCAGAATTATTACAATTTTAAGAAAGTGATGCAACCCTTAGCGAAGATAGGACCTGAGCCTTTTAATTCATTAGAATCTCAAATAATGAAATGCTTTTTTTAATGCTGTGTTGTTTTTATGTTGTTGTTTGCTAGAAATACCCAAAATGGTTTATGTCATATCAATTGTTATTAACTCAACTGTACAGATTAGTTCTGCAAGGATAACCTTCCAGGTCTTAACCCAAGGAAAATATTAACTATATAGACCAACCGTGCCTCAAAATAAGACAGAGATCATATATCGATTATTGTATCTTTATTTGTGATGATGATCATCATCCTAATCAATACGTCGGTGTCTAAGGGGGGATTCTTAGAGCTCCTACCAGGTTATTATTTAACAACGTGATAATAAGATGCAAAAACAACAGCATAGAACCATGTGCTGCAGTGTTGAGAGATGGACAATGTTCACAGCAAAAACAACGCCCAGGATTCGGCACTCAGAACCTGTTAGTCCTTACACAGCAACACTCCCAAAGACAATACAGAGGTAATTATAATGGAGCAGACCATGTTAATAAACTCTTACATGACTAAGCCATCATGTACCAGATCAGCTGAAGGTAATTCAATCCCAGTCCCATACTGTATCATGTTAGAGTGCCAATAGAGAAAGCAGGTCATGAAGTGTAGTCCTTCAGGGATAGTTCCACCGAACAGAAACCTAAAATAAAACTGATTTGACAGCTACAAAACAAACCCCACTTAAATCGCTGGCTGTTCTTCCTCACTCTCCATGCGTTCCGTCGCTGCGCTGCAATATCCAAAGGCAGGTGGCTGTTAATGTAAAACATATGGAGGCTGTTACAGAAATAAAGTTGAGGAATTAGGAGTACCTGGGATTGAACAGCTTGAAGATTGAGATCCACGATTGTTACTCAGCAAGCTCCTGAAAACTGCATTCTCCAAAGTAGCAGCAATTTGATTGATCACGCTGCAATAGAAGTATCATGCAGCTGCTGTTATTTCTTCTTTTTGAGTCGGCAGTGTTTTCAGTTTTACTTTGTGCAGCGACAGGTGAGGTGCGTCATAAATGCAGTTATACCTGCGGGTTCCTCACTCACAGGACAGACTTCCTCTTGCATTGAAAGGACAGGCAACTCAGAGCACTGTGACTGTGTTTCTAATCCCCTTTGTTCTTTTTTCCCCACAGTTCCAGAGCATTTCAAATCACATCCCATTACATCAAATACCATTCTAACAGGTGTGCAGGTCTCTGTGACCTGGAAAATGGTTAATCAGTTAAGGGCGAGAGACTAGATTATCACTACTTGGAGGGAGGATATGTACTACATGCAATCCTGTTATTACAAGGACAGAACTCCATGCATTTATCAAAGCTATTTTCCCTGTCACATTAAGTCAACTCAACAGAATGATGTACTTCGGACAATGTACAGTGTAGCTACAGCTTTGTTAACGTAACTGCATTTTGCAGTTGGCGATTTACTGCAGTAAGTTTAAGGGTCAGTAGCAGGTCACGCGTGCTCTGTATTTTTCTGAAGCAAAGCATCATGCTGCGAGGTGTTGAATGTTCGTCTTCATGGAATAAACTGGTTTCACCGCTCTTCATTACTCTGTGTACTGTATTCTTCACATTGCTGTGGTTGTACTGTAGTGTGTATTGAGGGAGAGAGAGACAGAGAGAGTTGTAATGAGTGTAGCTTCAATTGTCTTTATTGATTCTTTACATTTCTACTTTCTTTTTTTATGATGAATACATCATTGTGGTTCTGATCTCTGCTGCTCCAATATTGCGGTTTCATTTTTCTTTATATATCTGACATTTCCTGGCTCTGAGCATCCTTTGTGCTTTCCTGCTGATGATAAGTGCTGGATGTCCTCATTCTATACAATCAAGTCACGTGACAATGAAACCTTTCAACTCCGACCCACATGCTCAATGTGCACATATATAGAGAGAGACAGAAAGAGAGGCCAGAAATCAAAAATCAAAGCAAGCACAAAGCAGGTGCAATCAATATAGAAGAAACAGCCCACACACCTCAAAGTGGTAAACAGTATTTATTTGGTTTCGGTTGCATTTAATTTCTTGTAGCAATGAAAATGTAAACAGTGGGATGCAAAATGAGCCCAGAACCAAGTAAGCCTGGTAAATGCCACTCAAGCAGATACTGACAAATGTGAAGGTTCAGGTCAGGGTGCCACCATTATTCATGGAAACACAGACACGTGGAGATGCTTGTGTTGTGCTCAAGAGTTCTTCCATTCATAATTCATTCTGCAGTCTTTAGAAAGCACCCACACGCTACAGTAGGTGTTTCATTGGTGTTGATTGAGAATGTAAATCAAGCATTTTATTTTTAAAGCGAGATCTAAAATTGAAAATGACACCATACAAACACACAGGTTTCAGAGAAGTAACAAAACCGCAAGAGCACTTATACTGGACCAGCATCCCAAAACCCAAAGGATTGTTTCTTAGAACATTTGTTATGTTTAATAATACATGAGAAAGGAGCTATGGTTATTCGTCCTTGTTCATTTGCACACAGCAATTGTGTGCAGTTACAAAAATCCTTACATTGAGAGGGCAGGCATTTAACGTAACAGGTGAGAGAGATGGTTAACATTATACTGCTTTGTAACATATTACATGGTCATTTTGAAATCTATATCAAATTATTAGTCATAGTGTGGTTGATTTTTTTGCAAAGCAACTTCTTGCTGAAAAAAAAACAGCCAAAAAAAATTGAAAAACAACATATTTTTCCTGATGTGTCAGAACAAATACACATGTACACGAAGATATTTAATTTGTTTCTTTGGGTGACCTTCAATCTAACACACTCCTTTCATGTCACCCAAGCCGAGCGTGTCCGTTTATTACTGTGGTCCAGGTTGAATTCAGCCCGCTTCTTATCTTAAAAAGAAAACAATCAGTCTGGGATGTCACATTGATGGTGCGGCGTAAATATCTCCCAGCATCAGCCCTGACAGGCTTGTCACAACCAGGACTGTCGCTGTCGCCAAACTGCTCTGGAGTGCCTTGTGCTTGTTCTGTTTATGACAGTTAGCCTGTTAGCGCATTACAGACACAGCATTCTCCATCGTCTCTTTCCATTTCAAGTCTTACACTTAAAAGAAGATACCTGGGCTATGAAACACAACTCAAATAACAGCACTCTTTTAGACATGTTTATTTTTTAGACAGTAGTAGTGTTCACGTTTAATAGAACTCCACAAGATTTGTCATTTATAGCCTTTATATACCCACCTGCATGAAAACTTCTGGCTGTGAGAATTTCAATTTCCCATCAGTAATAAGCGATATAGAGGCAACAAGCACTCGTGTGTGGAATGGTAGACCACTTTGTGCTTTAATTAGACATCTTAAAACAACATCTAAAAAGTCTCAAATATTTTAGCATTTGTGACTGTGTTCCCTTTCTCTTACTATTTTAAACAAATTACATGTGTGGCCTATTTATAAAGTCAATTAGACAATCACTAATTTGCCTATTTTGACAATTTTCAGTTACCATGGTTTGATTTCATACGCACAACTAATCAAAACTACAGAAGCAAATGGCTGTTCTAATAGATATGCACACTACTGTATATTTCAGATGCATTGTAGCATTAACATTTTAAAAGCACAAACGATATATTTAAGATATATTGGAAATATATGTACTTTCAATATGGGTGCCATACCCTGAAATAGATATGGATGTATTTAGAAAGTGCTCACTGGTGTGGTTGTACCTTTAAGAAAAATGAAATAAAGTGGGTTCCGCAATGCAGACTAGCTTTCTCGCACCAGACTACACTAACTTTTAAAGGCCTCGGACCGCACAGGAGCAGACTTCAGGAATCAAGACTCATAGGCAATGGAAACAGTTGCCTTGGCTGATTTAGAAGAGGTGTGATTAATGACAAGCATCTGGTGCTAATAGTAATAATAAACACCCTTATCATTGCAAGGATGTTCCAAACCTCTTAGCAATTATCAAGGGTGACCTCTTCTCAGATACAGGGTTTGTTATTAAATTATCAAGGGGGACTGTGTTGGATTTCAACACAAATGGAACGCACACACATGCACACGTGCACAAACACACAAATACACACAGGTACAGCACTTGACAGTGAGGGAGCATCCCTTCTCTTCCAAATTCCTCATCTAAAGATTTTGAGTAATTAGGGACGATGAGCAGCTGCTTTCAATGCAGAAAAAGCTAATTAATATGCAAATTGAGTCTGCTTATTATTTTGTAATTTGCGTGGCATCTTCTTTAGTAGAGGAGAGGTTTAAACGTTAACTCACTGTAGTCCAGCTGGCTTTTTGTTTTATTAAACCCTCTGCTGGGGTTGATTAGCAGATTTAGCAGTTGTGAGAATTTGAATTTTAGCAACGTTCTCTAAGCAACAGCTAATGGAATAAGGAGCAGGTTTTGTGAATCTGGTGAATCCAGGGCTCGTACGTACATCATGTGTGCAAGCCATTGTCCACTGTAGATCCTTCCACAAACGCAGATAATTACCTTGTTGGGTTGACCTACAGTAACGTGCAAATGTATTAGAACACCCCATTGCTTCTGCTGTTTTGATTTGTTGTGCATATAAGAACATAAGAAAGTTTACAAACGAGAGGAGGCCATTCGGCCCATCTTGCTCGTTTGGTTGTTAGTAGCTTATTGATCCCAAAATCTCATCAAGCAGCTTCTTGAAGGATCCCAGGGTGTCAGCTTCAACAACATTACTGGGGAGTTGATTCCAGACCCTCACAATTCTCTGTGTAAAAAAGTGTCTCCTATTTTCTGTTCTGAATGCCCCTTTTTCTAAACTCCATTTGTGACCCCTGGTCCTTGTTTCTTTTTTCAGGCTGAAAAAGTCCCTTGGGTCGACACTGTCAATACCTTTTAGAATTTTGAATGCTTGAATTAGGTCGCCACGTAGTCTTCTTTGTTCAAGACTGAACAGATTCAATTCTTTTAGCCTGTCTGCATATGACATGCCTTTTAAGCCTGGAATAATTCTGGTCGCTCTTCTTTGCACTCTTTCTAGAGCAGCAATATCTTTTTTATAGCGAGGTGACCAGAACTGCACACAATATTCAAGATGAGGTCTTACTAGTGCATTGTACAGTTTTAACATTACTTCCCTTGATTTAAATTCAACACTTTTCACAATGTATCCGAGCATCTTGTTAGCCTTTTTTATAGCTTCCCCACATTGTCTAGATGAAGACATTTCTGAGTCAACAAAAACTCCTAGGTCTTTTTCATAGATTCCTTCTCCAATTTCAATATCTCCCATATGATATTTATAATGTACATTTTTATTTCCTGCGTGCAGTACCTTACACTTTTCTCTATTAAATGTCATTTGCCATGTGTCTGCCCAGTTCTGAATCTTGTCTAGATCATTTTGAATGACCTTTGCTGCTGCAACAGTGTTTGCCACTCCTCCTACTTTTGTGTCGTCTGCAAATTTAACAAGTTTGCTTACTATACCAGAATCTAAATCATTAATGTAGATTAGGAATAGCAGAGGACCTAATACTGATCCCTGTGGTACACCGCTGGTTACCACACTCCATTCTGAGGTTTTTCCTCTAATCAGTACTTTCTGTTTTCTACATGTTAACCACTCCCTAATCCATGTACATGTGTTTCCTTGAATCCCAACTGCGTTCAGTTTGAGAATTAATCTTTTGTGCGGGACTTTGTCAAAAGCTTTCTGGAAATCTAAATAAACCATGTCATATGCTTTGCAATTATCCATTATCGATGTTGCATCCTCAAAAAAATCAAGCAAGTTAGTTAGGCACGATCTCCCTTTCCTAAAACCATGTTGACTGTCTCCCAGTACCCTGTTACCATATAGGTAATTTTCCATTTTGGATCTTATTATAGTTTCCATAAGTTTGCATATAATAGAAGTCAGGCTTACTGGTCTGTAGTTATCTGGTTCAGTTTTGTTTCCCTTTTTGTGGATCGGTATTACATTTGCAATTTTCCAGTCTGTCGGTACCACCCCTGTGTCAAGAGACTGCTGCATGATCTTGGTTAGCGGTTTGTAAATTACTTCTTTCATTTCTTTGAGCACTACTGGGAGGATCTCATCCGGCCCAGGGGATTTGTTTATTTTAAGAGCTCCTAGTCCCTTTAACACTTCTGCCTCAGTTATGCTAAAGTTATTTAAAACTGGACAGGAACTGGATGACATGTGGGGCATGTTGTCAGTATCTTCCTTTGTAAAAACTTGTGAAAAGTAATCATTTAACATATTTGCTATTTTTTTTCTTCCTCTACGATTTTGCCATTTGTATCTCTTAAACATTTAATCTCCTCTTTGAATGTTCTCTTGCTGTTGTAATATTGGAAAAACATTTTGGAATTGGTTTTAGCTCCCTTAGCAATGTTTATTTCTATTTCTGAAATATGATATCAAACTACTGGAACTGAAAATCTTGGAGATGTGTCAAAATAGGCAAATTAGTGACTTTATTGCTGAAAAATAATATAATAGGTCACACAAGCAATTAATTTGAAATAATTATATATCGCTGATTAGTAACCAAAAAATGATCACAACCAGAGGCTATCATGCAGGTCGGTACATAAAGGATATAAATGACAAATCTTGAGGTTACATTTCCACAGTGTTGTATACTTTGAAGAAATATATTTTCTTTCTATATGGACACATCAGTACATTTGGTTTGGCACAAGAGTAGACAGTCCTGCCCTGCTCCTGATGAACCACCACATACTTTTTCAATCACACTTACAAAGACGCAGCACATTTCCAGCAAACCACTTCCAAGTGCATCATTCTTACATTAAAAAGCTGTGCACAACCTCCTGAACTGAAGGCTTCGTCATAAGAACAGACTGGGTTCACAGCATATACTGGGATTAAACAAGACAGATCGGCTGCGTTGCATGGATCCTTCTCCATGTCTTCCCTTGATGTTTATTGGAAGAGAATGTAACTTGTCTATCTTTCTGGGACCCGTGTTTTTTGTTAAAATTAAAATCTAGTTTCATGCGATCAGCATGAAGCTTTCTAGAGACTCTTTGCTGACCCAATCTCTCTGCTTTGTGCGTCAGCTCTACCCCCTGATGGTCCTGGGAAGCAGTCCAAAGAAAGAACACCAGATATTTCAGTGCCTTGTCCAGGGGGAGTGTGGCGCAGAGCAGTGAAGCCTACATTACGAGGCGTGTGTGTCCCCGCCCCAGCTCTCTCAGCACTAGATTAGCTATCACTACACACTGCTGTCATGGAGTGACTCAAGGAACCGCTGGCTTGGTTCTCAACACGGGCATCTGCTCCTCTTCTGAATGACACTGCAGGTCTGGAGAGTGCAGCCGCTAAAATGACGGCCCTTGGTCTGAAATTTTAAGTGAGAGTGTGTCTCTCTTGTGACCTTTAGTTGTCCTGCTATGTATCACTTCTGCTTGAGTAATCCGGGAAGAAACATAATTATTGCAGGCTGCCAGTAGGGGGAAACACAATATTAACATTGACATGACCAACAAGAAAAATAAATTAAATGAAAGCACTAACACTCAGGGAATTCTGTCCCGACACAATCAACGTTTTTTCATTGGCTTGCAGGCATACACACAGTTTTAGGCAACTCCACTCATTGGTGCTTCTTATGATTACTCGTTTGAAACACATGGAACACTAAAAACACATCTAATATGGAAATTGCCCTTAACAGACTATATTGTGATCCCGATCCTAGTGACTTTTGGGGCAAAATTCTGTAGCAGTGTTAAGTTATAAATGTAATACATCTAACCAGCTTCTCAAACACACACGTGATGACAATACAGCACATGATTCTTAAATATACAGAAATGTTTACTGTAAAACAATATACAATACCAGTATCAACATAGTTAGTCTGCCTTACTCAAAAAACAGTAAAGAGAACAATATATAATATTCAGCCAAAAGCCCTAAAACACAATTGACGGCAATTGAAAAAAATGTGCCTAGAAAAGATGCCACCAACACATTTTAGATCACCTTTATTCAGTGACCAAAAAAAACCCCACAACAGCCTAATGTTAACTCCATCCACATTTCATTTTCAATCCAGTACTTTGCAATGCAGTTCCACGGCTCTTAGGGAAAAGAAAGAAAAAACCAATGCTATTAGTGTAAAAGACACTCCAATCCTGACAATGCGACCTTATTAAGGGATTCCACTGTTCAAATTAACTGACCTCCAGCATGTTCTCTCTCACTGGTGCTTTCAAGTAGATGTCACCCTAGATCCTTTCAATGGAGGCCAGGAAAGCCGAGGCTTGTTCGAATCAGGTAATGCAAACAACTACACCCCCTCTACCCACCTCCAAAGCACAGACACAGACAATCCAGAGATCACAGCGCGGCAGCAATCTGGGGAGTGTGGCCGCAAGTGGCTTCTCATGATCATTGTGGGGCTTCACATAGTGAAGTTAACCACATACAATAAGATGCTACAACTCCACAATCATGCCACTTTGAAAGAGATACAGACACTAGACACTGGTGTTTTCAAGATCTCCGCACTACAAGCCCATGTAACCATGCACAAGAACACACATGCAAGCAGAAAGCCAGATGTGCTGGAGGCTGGTTCAGGTTCTTGTTTTCTAGCCTCGATGGTTCTGCCAACGCCTGCTATAAATATGCATAATTAATGAACGAAAAAGGAGGAACGCTCCATTTGATGTCATTAAATCAAACTCAACTTTAACCGCAAGTCATTCCATTTCCAATCTGTATGCATGCAGAAAAACAGCTAAATACATTTATTTATAAGTTTACACAAGCCCCCGTGAACCTTATCTTTTAAAGTGCCCTCGAGGAAGATTACTAAAGTTTACATTAAATATTAAATCATTGAATATACAAAAAAAAAAAAAACAACGCAAGAGAAAAAACACAAGCCTACCTCTGTGTGGTGGGAGGTGGGGGAGTGTTGGGTCCCTGCACAGTTTGTTCCTGATTATAACAAACCTTTTGCGTTAGTTTGTTTGAATTTGCAAGCAGAAGGTCTTTGGTCAGCAAAACAATTTAGCAACGCCAAATACTGCACAGGATACAAAATAAGCCTGAGATAGCCTTGCATCACGTTCTCTGCTGTTTAATTAAAATGTCACGCCAAAGTCCCGAGTGATTACTTTTACTCATAATTAGACATCACAGATCGTTAGTTCACAAATGTGTTTCAAACGCAGAGGTTCATTTAACCCTTGATGCTTAATTGGAAGAAAAAAAGAAACACATGTTCCCGTCCACTTACTCACCATTCCGAGTAAATGCTGGATGCTGTTAAGTGATAGCATTTGCCCAGTGGCTGGGGAATACGATCCGGGAGAACTGAACTCCACTGCTGTTGTGTGCTGACTGATAACACAATGGAAGGAGAGAAGGTACTTGAAAGTCTATTGAATGGAGAGAGAAGATCCAGCTGGACAGTACAGTTAACATCAGGAGTTAGGATAGTATAAGTTAGTCTCTGTCAGTCACCTTGGATAAGAAAAAAAAAAACAATAACTACTGAGAAGCTGCATGCAACATTGCACTGAAATATGATTATACTGTAGCTAACAGGATCATCACCAGATCTCCCCAGTGCATGGGTTATACTGTGTGTGTGTGATTCAATTCCTGGTTCTTGAACGTACTGTAAATGAATTGCAGTGGTCTATACTTTTTATTAAGACCTTCTCTGCTGCTGGCTTTAAGTTACTATGTTCTCAACTTGCTCTTCTTACCTGAATACAAAATACATTTTGTGAGAGAAGACCAGTTCAAAACAGCTATTCTAAACCACAGCCCCAAACAGTGCATTTCAAATCAAACAGATGGAGTACTTTTAATATATAGAATTCTTGATAACTAGAAAATTACCATTTTAATTAAAAAGATCTGAATTCACAAGCAATTACCATAATCTGTTTCAAAATGAAGAGGGTATATTTTTTATATAGCAGTATGTTTTCATTTTACTCACAGGAGTGTGATTTTGATAATTAAGCTTCAAGAAAAGAAAAAAAAAAAAGAACTAAATGTACGGCTTGAACCACTGTCTTGAAATGTCTCTTTACTTTGATTTAGCTATTCAGTCTCATAATAACTGGGAGAAAATATTTAATTTATTAATGTATCAAATCAGCTTCCACAGAACCAATGTAGCTGGGGTTTCAGGATATTGCAGCATTTAATAACACAGCTTCAGACTGAAGAAAAAAGCCAAGGTGCAACCACGATCGTAGGACCACCGTGTCGCTGCTCAGTGCAAGAATAGCAGCAGTCCTAGCTGTGCAAAACAAAACAACATCTGAGGCAGTAAGGGCTGTAATTGAGGCATGAGTCCCAGGCACAGGTGGGCAGTCTACAGGCAGACCTAGGTAAATATTTATTTACACAGTTCATCGATGCCCAGCCTCTCATACCATATTTATTCCTGCCACTGATTTATGACTTTACATTAACTACCTATTGAGCGTAATTACACAGGGCTCAGGGATATGCAAACAAGGTTTCCAAAGGGACGGTGTTTCAACCAGCCAGCAAGAAAGCAGAGACACAGGAATGGATTCCATGGGCGGGCAACAAAGAAGGCAAATTGCATTTTTCAGGGATCCACCCCAGGACTGGATAATCACAGTACATGGAGTTCCTTTGGGTAGCTTCTGTTATGGCAGATAGCAGCTAATGTCTTATTTATACAAGCAATGCGACCTATGATATAGAAGCCAACACATGGGAAAAGTAAACAGGTATTACAGAGTCCTAAGAGCACTGGATCAAGTCAACTAAATCAGTAATAATAAAACATGTGGTCTGTGATGCATAAAAACTTGGCCAGCGCGGACATCAAAATGTCCCCCTGTGAATTCAGTACTGTTAGTGACGCATCAAGTCAATAACCAGGAGGCTGGGTTTTAATTTCTTTAAGTGAGCTGCATTAATTACACAGGACCCATGTTCCAACACCTCTGCGATGATGAATCGGACATGGGAATACATCTCTAGCTATGCATTAGCGTTGCTAGTCCCTTAAATGGAAGGGAGCTGCAGTTGTTATGGGAGCTGTAGAACAAAGACTTAAACCAAAGCTCTTCGTCGATGTGTGTGTGTGTGTGTGTGTGTGTCTGTGTGTGCGCGTGCATGCGTGCGTGCATGTCTGTGTGTGTGTGTCTGTGTCTGTGTAATTCACCATAAACTCTGTTATTCTGCTTAATAAGATCAGCATCGTGTTAGAATTATTGACGCTGAAGGCAACTGGGTCCCTTTAAAACATGTATATAATATAATTTATTTTAAAATTACAGTAAATTTAAAAACAGCCAGGCCTTAAGAAACCCATATTTTCACGTCAACCAAATCCAGAGCACTAAGACCAATTAAGATGGAGCCCCCATCCAACGTACATGCCTGTTGCAAATTGCATGCAACGCTGGTGTATGTTGGCAGCTCCATCATTCTGCACAAGTTATGCTCACACATCTAGTATTATCTTGTGTAAGACAGTTACATATGCACTGTACCATCCTCAGGGCAATTAATTTAAAACTGCCACATGATGCTGTTAAACACTGGTTTCATTAAAGTGGCTTCCTTAGCTTTAAATAAAGCTTGGCAAATCCCAGATATTCAATGAAGTGCTTGTAAGACAAGGCTTGGAGATTTCATTCCATGCACTGAAGCATCTCAGACTGGACAAGGTGCACAGACTGCAGCAGTCTGCAAACACAACCCCATAATGCCCTAGCTTGAATGGAAAAAACAAATGCCACCAATCCCCTGGTAAGATGTTCATCCAGATTAATGATATATAGTCATGAGATTTGCACACGCACTAGTGGGCAGAACAAATGCTTGTTAGCATTATAGGTGCCTGTGGCAAAGTGCCCGCCCCTGTGTGTGTTATATGTTGTGTGTTAATGTTGGTGTATAGTCATTGGTACACAGGATATAAACGGGTCTGTGTAACACGAGTGTTTAAAATGTATGTTTGTATTTAGGCACGAGGATTGCACAGCACTTCACATGCAAGTAAAAAGTAATAATATGTGAGCACGGGGAATTGCACTTTATTAATTCACGTGCAGTTGTACCACAACTCCAACTGAATGATTATCAATAGAGTCTTTGAACAGCTGCATAAAAGCAGCATGTTTTCACCCACTCGGGGTTGTGTATTCGGTGAGTGGAGAACGGGATTGGAGACCGAGGTAAAGATAATAAGAATAATAATAATCATTAAATTAGCTCACTGTGTTTGTCTGTATAGTCCGTTTTGTTTTGGCGACGAGTGTTGTGTCCTGTGTTTGTTTGTTACAACTGTTTTATTTTCTGTTCTGTTTATTTATTAAATGCTGAGCGAAACTATTCGCTCAGCTCCACCAAACTCCACCCCTCTCTTGTTGTTTATTTTCTGGTCTGGTCTGACGTCACCCACTCCGGCTGTCTTTGGGACAGTGCCCTACTGAGGCTCACTGAGAACATGAAAAAAAAAAAAAATAAATCTGTAACATTTCAAGAGCACAAGATAAATCATTTCAGGATCTCTACAACCTGTCAATTTTAGATACTCCTTACTAACCATGCAACAATGCTAACCTTGTAACTTCTTTTCATTGTTATCATACTGTCACCTATTTACACTGAGATTTTGAAGAGGTTTCAAACATGCTTTAACGTTACAAAGTGTAAAAAGTTGTCAGGATGTTAATAATGGAAAAAAAAAAAAATGTTATTTAAACAGCTGTAGCAAGACATGGGGATGTGGAACACAACATTTTCAGAAGCCAGTTACTTGCTCTTTCAGCATAAAAAACACAAGGAAATTATCAGAATACTGATTGTAAATATTTCTGATTAAAGTATTTTTTTTTCCACTTAGCACTTCTGAAGAATCAAAACATATTTCCTGTAATTAATAACGGAACAAGCAGAAATTACATAACAGTTTTTATGAGGAACACAAAATTAAGAAATCTATTCCTGTATCCTGACAATACATCTCTGGCTGGAAAAGTGACGCAGGCTTATTGTGGATTGTTCCGGAGACAGTCGGAAGGCAACAGCTTGATCAGAACATGCACACACCCCTGATCTGTACTATACATATGCAAAGCCGAACTGCATGTCAGTTCAAATCTGCAGGCACTCTCAGATTAGCACAAAATGTTTTTTTCTCCTTTGTTAGCATATATTTGCAATTTATTGTAACATTATTGTGTCACCAGTTTAAGCAAAGGCACGAGGGCTCACATTCTTACACGGGGGTTCTTTTTATGATTTCTTAATTTTTGCATAATTCCAAACCTGAAGACTGAAGGCTAAATTGATTGGAATAATTCTCTCTTTCATACAATCATTACAACAGAGGGGTGCCTTGTCTTGGCTATTTAGAAAAATGCGAGGAAGACTGAATCATTAAATACTGAACTGTGCAATCTTGTTTTCTCTTGCAGATTAGGAGGATGCTTCCTGAATACACCATTCCATCAGCAAAAGTAAAAAAACCAAAAAAACAAATTGATAATATTCTATAAGCCCTAAATTCAAGTGCTGTGCTTTCGTAACAGCAGCATATTTACACAACACTGCCCTTTACAGCTAGAAGCTGGAGAACTTGAGAGTTTCTTAAGACACCCAGCTATCTTTCTCATCTATTTTATTAAAACTGCAGCCGCAGGCAGGAGAAGAGTGAGTGTGTGTGTGTTTTAAATTATTTTCCTTTTGGCTAAATTTTTACTTTATATATTGAATATATACAAAACAGGAAGCCAAGCCAGTTCCCAAAACGCTCGTAGCAGAGAAAGTGTTAGCGAATATCCATAGATTTTTCACTTACTGCTACCTTTTGTGCTCCGTACACTGTATAATTGTGAAAATGTGCAATCATGACCGCTGTGTTCACAAATCCCGGGTAATTAATCAGCTAAGAGATGCTTCTGAAGTAATTTCACTCACCACAAACATTCGAATTGTATTCAGAGAGCACCTCCAATTTATATTTTGGTTGAACAACATATTGCTGGCGGGTAAGTAAAAGTGCTTCAACCACTTTTGGCGAAACAAAGAAAACCAGGCAGGAGGGATTTGTATGTATACAGAAGCAACAGGATGCTCCAGAGATAAAATGGACTGCTGTGCATAAACAGACTAGATATACTGGGAGCAAACATTAAGCTGTGTGTAGCAATCCCAGCTAATTAATGGCCCGTGGATACATTTTCCAGTAAGTAGGAAGGATTTTATACAAAAAATCTAATCCATTCAAGCTTTAGGGGGGAAAATTTGTGAAGAAAAACATTGGTTCAGGATGTCAAATGAAACAATCAGGTAGAGAAGCAGTTCGCCAGCTGGAGAAGACAGTTGTGCCCATCTTGGGGTGGCAAAGGTATTTACACATGCAAGAAGTATTCAGGCACTCATTGACTGTCAATGTGAACCGAGACCTCCCAGCTCACAAGGCAATTACCACTGTACAAAGAAAAGCATGAAAAACACCAGCGAGAGCAAAGGGAATGCAGCTTTAGTGAGCAGCAGAGTCTGGGATTGTGAGTAAGAAGAAAGGGACAGCTTTCCTTTAACATCAAGCAGACGATCATTAACACAAAACACACGGGTAACGTTATCCTCCTGGGGGCAATTCAGATAAAGATAGAAATCCATTCTCGTTCAGCTGGTAAAAATATAGGCTGCGTTTGTGATTTCTTTTTGAAAAGTGTGATTAAAGTGTACTGGTCAAAGGAATAAATGCATCTGTTTCTTGGGGAAGCTGGAGCTGAATTCATTTTGACTTTCCGAAGCACCATGGAAACAGCCAGAAGTGGTTGCTGGGAAGTCAGGCTGTGCTGCGCAGGATGCAACAGGTTCGAGTAATAGATCAGGAATGTGCTGGACGTCAGTAATTGGGCTGTAGGAGGTTGATGATGCATTGCACGGTGAAGTGCTTCACAGTTAACAAAGAGCACACATTTGATCTAATTTCTAACCATCTCTCATCTTTTTGGTGATGTTTCTGGTTTGCCTCGATTGTAAAGCCAAACAAAATTGGGGAAGATTTAAAACGGCTACTGCATCTCTGTTGTCACTGCATTTATTTCTTGCCTCCCAGTTCTCTACAAATGTTTGAGGTACTTCGTAAATTTAACAATTCGTGAATCATCTCTTTCCTCTGACCTACAATAACTAAGAGCATGCAAATGCTGTCAACAGTTAAGGTTTTGAACCCAGGAGCTCACTGAGAAAGAATGAAGGTTGCCTGGGTACTTGTATCTCTTCCGAGGTGGATTACAGAGCCAGACTGGTGATAAAAAAAGTTATTTTTAAAGAGGTGCTTAGCTGGAAAAATGGCTATTTAAAAACAGCGATAGATGGCTGCAATCAGAGGGGTGTAATAACAGAGCCTCCCTTTCAAACATGACTATTATATGGATGAGTATCGGACAGAAAACAAGAGGAGAAATAGCTACAGATACTCCAGAGACAGCAGGGTGAACATTTATCTGTGTCCAGTACAGAAACAGCTGGGGGTTAGAGTCGAGGACAAGAGAAATTAGTTACAGAGACAGACATACAAAAAGATAGACTAGGACAGACAGTGGGGTGGGGGGGGGGGGGGGGGCGGCATTAATCACTGTAGTCATTGATATGCCTAGGGGTTACAATCAGAGAACAGATATGTCAGAGACGTGCAAGAAAAACATCACTGACTTTGTTTTACCCTTTTAATATTCCCATATATTTGTAGCAGCATAGACATGTTTTTGCCCGGAAAGTCTCACGCTGCTGACGAAATGACCTGATTGAATCAGAAATAATAAAACATAATGGCAATCAAAATGTCTAAACTATATTGTAAATTATTGTCATGCATCGACTTAAACAGGCATCCATATTTAAAGTTTAATTGCAACGCACTATTCTTTCAAGCGATCAAAGTTATGCATACAGAAGAGGCAGACAGTGTGTTTAGGTGTCACTTTGGAGGTGAAATCCTAGCCACAGTAACAGATCAATACCCTAACCGGTCAATAACTAATAGAATATCTCAGCGAGAGCGTAGTGGGCGAGAATCTTTTTTGACAGAGTTAGCAGGGAGGGAGATGGAAATTTTGTCTCTGTGGTTCTGCTACCAACATTGCCAGAGCCCAAAGGACTGAAACACATCTGCCCCTAACCCACTCAATCAACCAAAGAAATAGAAGGAGAGAGCTAGAACAGTGTGCTAGATTGATTTCCTGCAGTGTGCGGCTCTGTTACTTACACTTGCCCCCTGGCAGGCTGCAGGTTTAATAACAGAGCTGCGTTTGGTTGCCACATTGTGGATCTCATAACTACACTGTGGGACTTCATCACTTGTGGGTGAAGTCACCCACATCTCAATATAAAGAGATCCACGCAGCTTGCTGAAGAGGAGATACCCAAACATGATCCGTCAGCTGTTACCATTTGCATCAGACAACGACCCAGCGATCGAATCAATGATTCTTCTAAACCTCTACCTTCCACAATGCACCCCTGTACTCTAATCACTGAGCTACTAAAAACCACTGCAATATAACCCAATGTCTTCTCTACTCCAAAAGGCAGTCCTGATATTTAATTGTATGTGTCCTTAAATTCACAAATAAAATATTCAGATCTAAACGTGCTACCTATCCTGTACACAAAATAAAATGAAATAAAATGAATAAATATAATGCAGGTCTGACTGTGACCCAAGCTTAAGGATTCAGCCCCAGGCACATCAAGCTGTTAGACAAATCTCACAGAGACGTTAATAGAAAATGATGTCTTCATTTCAGCAGACATTTCAGACAAAGACAGGCCACAGTAATACGCTGCGTTCTAGATGGATTTGAAAGGAATAATTTGAGGAATATGAATGCGTCATTTATCAGCAGTGTCCACGCAACCCAGGGAAAGTAATGGAACCACTGCATCAAAGCAGAAGTCTAACCTTTTAGTTTGTGTTGGGAGCAAACCGATTAGGATCCCATAGTCCCTTCAAACACCTAAATATACAACATCATACAATATCATAGGCCAGCAGGCAGCCAGATTAATCCAAAATCATTTTCAATAGAAGTCTGGGCTACCGAATATTAAACCAATTGTACCTGGTAACAGTTTAGTTGAAGGATTTTTTAATAGTACATATATAAACGTGTTATAAAGATTGTAACTAACATTATTAGGTATTTATTATGATTCCATGCCATATCCATTGTTATAAAAGTTTACGCTAGAGCAACACAGCCCCCTTCTCAGAAACCTTTACTATAAATAGAGTGTGTCTGTATAAAACAGTTTCAAACGGCTGGTAATGGAGCAGGGTGTGCATCATAATAAGCTTGTGATCCCCCAAAAGCCGGCCCCCATCCCAAAGAAAAGCCAAGCCAGGCCTGAAGGTAGACTACCAGGTATACAGCTAGACTGAGAGAGAAGGGCAAATAGAGAATGAACTAGCAAACCACAAGGGATCATGTTTAATTGATAAGTAAATCAATGTTTGTTTTGTCAGTCTGAAATTCACACCCTACATAAAACCAACAAGGCCTCAATCCCACAAGTTCCTTTTGAATTAAAGTTTTCTTTTTTTTTTTTTTAAACTGAAATCAAAGCTATATGCGGTGTATCTGGCATGGCGCAGTGCGTGTTAGAGGCTGGCTATTTGTAGAGACAAGAGTGCCACACAGGACTGTCGACAGTGCAGAAGGAGAGAAGAAACGTCTCTTCGTTTTGATGGACGCTGGCCAGAGCGACAGCCATCAGCAGAAAACATCGGCGGGAAATGCTGGCAGGGAATATTAATGCATCATTTATCATCTGTCCGCTCAGCCCCACTGTGAAAGATGAAAATGTAACTGGAATGAAAATCCTATTGATTTCAGTCACTTTCCTTTCAAGGTATTGCTTTCCTCTTCCTTTGCTGGCCGTTACATTTAAGAGTTACTGTTGCATGGCAGTTTGAGCCATTCCAGGCTTTAACAGGATCTTAGACATGGACAGCTACGGAGTGATGACTGATCACCAGCAGTCCGTCAACAACTAGCCAGCATATTCATGACAATAGAGGGAAGCTTAGTTTCCAAAAAAATGAGAAATAGCAGTACAGCAAAAATACAAAAGGTAATCAATGAAAGAAAACACACACACAAAGCATTTATCCAGTACTAAAATATATTGACTCTAGGCCTCATGGTCCCAGACAGCACTTGACCTCATTATCAATGTGTCTAAAGCTTTAAAAAGACACAAGCGTGCTTTTTTTTTTTTAATGGAAAAGAGGTTGATAGAATGACAATGTCAAGCCACAAAGTGTCGAATGCTGTGGGGATGGAAGAGAAATTGATCACACAATCCAGCGTGGATCAAAGGGTATGCTTACAGTGAGTTTTAATTACAGACATCGGTTTTCAGGCACTTGAGGAAAGGAAGGTGACTGGATAAAATGAACCGATGTGCAACAGTAATGGGTCCTGCAGTCTACTATGCCCAACAAGGACTGAAACATCAGCCCAGTTACAGCTCCACCTCACAAATCAGAAATACATAAAGCAGCTGATTGGCAGCCTTTAACAACACTGTTTATCAGTCAACGTAGTTGTTATACTATGTTGCACTACCGTTTTACCAGTTCTGGCTACATCTGCCCCCCCCCCCCACCCATCGCATTCCACTTGTGTGCACTCACTTACAGAGGGGGGTGTAATAATCATACAAGGTCTCAGCTCTCCACTGTCTTCATCATGTTTTATAGCCAAAAGATCCCGATCAAACACACTGCCTCCTGTTACATGTGAAGGGGAAGCACAGCGGACGAAGACCCTTATAATAAAAATCCCAAATAATGGCACCATCTCATACCACTGAAAGAGGGTGGAGAACTTGGATAGATATTACAGGCAAACACCACCCCCTGCTCCAGCCCTCTCTAGCAACACATAGGAACTAAACATGTATATTAATGTAAAAAATATATCCTGACAAACGTGTTGGCTACAACGCGCATGAAGTTCAAATCTTTAGTCAAATTCACTTTTCACCTCAATGTTTATCAGTAAGTTTAAGCAAAATGTATTATTGATCTACACCACACAGCTTCAGAGAGACAGATTATTTCCAATGAAAGATTTCTCTACATATTTTAGAGTCTTGCTTTACAAAAAGGAGAAGGTTGACTGTCTCAGTACGGGTTTCTTCTCTCGCTCTGAGCCCTTCCAGGCCTGTACACCAACAATGTGCTCCTGTCAGCATGAAGCAGATGTGAAGTGACACTGCTGGTTTAGAGCAGAGACCAGACAGCATCACACATCACCACTCGGGACTGCAACACAGCCCAGGTCCCCAGCACTCTGTGCCATACTGCAAGCACACATTCCTGGGAAGGTTATGAGATCAACCTTCAGTCTTAATTGTGAAAGTTAAAAACAGTAATATAGACTTTGCTCATATTTGTTCACTATTCCATTGTTATTAAAAGGGCATACTACTTTATATGACCTACAATCATTTCAAACCTGTTTAATTTCATATTATGTGCGTTCTCCAGCACACTCTCGTGTTTGTGCTTTTTTTTTTTTGAAGTTTTTTTTTTTTTTTTTTTTTTTTAATCATGCTTACTACTGTAAATATTCCAGCACAAATGTGCAGCTATAATATCTACTCCCTTCTAAAGCTGTGACGTTGTATAGAGATTCCCCATTTACATTTCAGTTGCTCACCCCTAAGGATCTTTCCTAAAACCATCATGTATTTCAACAATGCAGCTTATGGGAGTCTATTAAGAAGTGCCCATGGTTGAAAAGGACCCAAGCCTGATTAATAATCATCAGCCACCAATGTTTTCAGCTTCCGAAGCACTGCCCTTGAACACACAATAATACAGGAACATAATATTCTAACATGGAAAGAATATTTTGAGTTGAACCAATTTCCTTGGGACAGTAAATTCTTCAAATTAAGCATTCCTAATATCCCGCGGTGACACCAAACTGTGAAAAAAACTAAACAAAAAAAAAAAGAAAATACTGTGCTGTTAATTAAACGAATTGCCGTGCAGTGAATAGACCTCTTGTTGTTAAACAGCTTATTCAACAAGGGATCAGTGAACGAGGATTTTTGCTGCTGTTGCTATTGGTGCAGTGATGGTGTTGCAGAAACAGAATAACCAGCTAACAATGTGTCTCTTTAATCTAGACTTGCTCAGCAATACCCTTTGCACAGTATCTACACAATGCACAACAGTCAAACTTTGGAAACACAATGGTAAACTGTGTAGGGGGGTGCTTGGGATGCTTCCATTAATCTTGGGGTCTCGTTCAACAGTGATGACCATACACCAACTGTGTCCCTTACACTGGGTGCAGTTCCGTTCATTTCTATGTGAATACCTCTTAAACATTAGGCAAGTCTAAGTTACATTAAGAAAAGGAAGGCTTAGCCTAACAATTAATATTATCACTACCGCTTCATACCTGAAAATTGCATGCAGATTTATCTGAGCACATTAAAAGCATCTCATTCTGCACTAACAGGATTTATGGGTCTACACTAAGAATAGACATTAGGAACCACTACTCAAAAAACAAACAAAAAAAAAAAAACATCACATTATGCTCCTTACTGTAAGTTACCCAAAACTGAATCTAAACAGAAAAATGAATCTGTCACGTAAGCGCTACCAGAGAGACGGAGGCATCTTCTGCTACAATGCTAACCCCTGACCCATAGGACTCGTTTCAAGGAGATTCATTAGGAAGGGTGCAGACAATCTAGCTCTGGGCTGAAAGATGCATCTGAGAGTGTCTGTGCATGTGTTTGTCTTTGTTGGGAATCATTTGTGTTCTTATAACCCTTGTCAGAGTCAACTGTGGGATATTGCCTTGAGGGGATCTGGACGAGTGGGTTTGTGCCTTGTCTACCTTGTGTTAATGTGACTCTGAAAACCAGTGGACCCTCGCCAGGCTTGATTGGGGGCTTTAAAAACTTGCTTAGCTTTTTTAAAAAAATCAACATTTCCCCTCGTTCAGCAATTATCAACGTCGTCAGTTAGCAGGTGATCGTCTTGTGTTTGGACATCCTGTGGTCAGAGCGACACACCCGGAGACGTGATTCTGTAGACTCTCTGATTTAATGACCATCCACTGCAGATGTGACTTGGAGGAATCACTTTTTGTTTTAATATGAAGGGAGCTAAACGTGTATGTAAGGAACAGATCAAAGGCTCGCAAAACGCACTGCAGCAATAATAAGTGAACTGCCTTTTGAACCGAACTTGACGTTTACACTGTCCTGTCCAGAGCTGTAAAGCAGCCCCCATTGAAACCAGGGCCAGCATTGATAAAGATCTGTCTAACACATGCTTACGTTTCCTGATTTAGCCTGCAATACTGTAAAAGTGTCGCTTTGTACCAGTTCTGATCGGGATGTGGTCGTAATGGAATGGATGTGATATTCATTTAGCTTGGTAGAGGTCAGGGCTGAAAGCAGTTGTGCAGGTCAGAGCTGACATACATTAGTGGGGAACAGAACCCATAAATTGCCTACTTGCACTATGCTGCTGTCGCTCAATTTCCATAATTAGTAATTAATCAAAATAACTGCATGAAAGCATTTCTTTTGTACGAACACAGCAATTTCACCAAAAAAAATTAAAAAATAGCAATCAAGATAGCCACCCACACAGTAAATTGCTCAATACATTTCACCAGGGTATTGAAAAGCACTGCGCTCCATGAGAATCCTGAACTGAAGCATTAGTACAGCAGTATATCTGTATTGTGTATAAAAAGAAAGAATAAGAAGATGAAGTTGGAGCTGTCACTTCTGTCCTGACCATTTCTTCAGACTCATCACACTAACCGCAACATTCAAAGAGATATAACAAGGACTGAAATGCTGTGTTAAGTATAAAAAAAAAATAAAATAATTCCTGTGGGATTTGAAATAATCTTCAGCAGAGAATATGACTATTTTAGGAGACTTTCCAATTAAGCTTCTTCACAGAGCATCTGTTTTTTTTTTTTTTTTTGGGGGGGGGGGGGGGTGTACTGTTTTTCTTAAGGCAGCTGGTTCATTTTAATGTAAGCTATTGATTAACCTAATGTAATCCGAGAGTTGCTTATTAAAAGGAACAATGACACATTTTGATCATAGGCGGATTACCCAGTGAAAGAGGCAGTCCATGTTTAGGTATGTACAGCTGCTCTTACATTTTCACCCGACTGCAAAACCCTTCAGCTACAGTATGACAGAATAAGGCATGTCTTTCTTTATGCACGAGGATAGAGAACACAGGGCTTTAAACCTTCGGAAATGAATCGACAATCTCAACATACATAAATCTGACATTTCAGTTTCATTTATGCTGAGGAAATTAAGTATTTATACAAAAATTGTTTTACTGGCTGCCCTTAAAGGATTTACTGCAGCAAGCCTTGAACACCAAACCTTAATCATTACATAAGCCGCGTTGCTATTCACGCTCCTTGACTCTTTTCCAGTTTCATAAAGCACTTCTATGTAGCAGTCTGATAAATCCAATGTAATTGCATATACGAAAATACATCGAAAGAATAAAGGGTTAATACATTAACCAATCACTTATACTAGCTGTCCAAAGCTATACCATTCTGTCTTGACAGAAGCTAGAAATAAGACCCAAACTACAACCTGCTAGAAGACCTCGGCTGGTACCCCTGGTTGATGGTACTTGATCTCCTGGATCTAGCTACGTGAAGCTCTTGGGAGATTGCTAATCATCGAGCCAGCTATTATACGGTTGGTCATAGGTCTACGGGTTTATAATTTTGTATTGAGCATCCTGTAGAGCACATCAAGATGATGCTGTGGTGAAAGGTGCTGTAGAAAACCAGGATGTATTTTACACAATTGTTTTCTTACAGAGTAGCTCCACCGGTGGACCACTGTCATTGTTTCCGCTCTCTTCCCCAGGCTCTCTGCTGCCTCCCCGACTGAGACCATGGTCAGGAATTGCTGCATTACAGGTACAATACGTTGCATATTAGCTTTCATATCTTGGTATTCTATTCTGTGAAAATCATCCTGGATTGTGTTATTTATGTTGATCAAATCCCTTGGGTACTCTTTAAAGCAGTATCCATTTCATATTTACACAGATGAAATATTTAGATGAGCAGAGGTTTATAGCCACAGTTTTTTTTTTTTCCCCCCAAGTGTGTGGATCACTGGAGCCACCGACGCAGGCTTCAGTCACCTCTGAGGAAACACTTAACAGCGCCTACACGAACTGCAGTAAAATGACATCCAGAAATCGTGTGCGTGTGTTTCTTTCCAGCACCCTTAGATGGTACTCCAGTATGACTACTACACAAAATTCTTGAGCGGTAATATTGGGTTATCCATAATGCAGTCAAACAGTTACCATGGAACGGCAGATCCACAGATTGTGGTCTGCTCTTACAATAGGTCTCTAGAGACAAACATGATGAGAGAGAGAGAGAGCGAAAGAAAAAGGGAAGCGCCCAGGAGTTTGGTTCAGTTCTCTCTCTCTCTCTCTCTCTCTCTCTGTAGTATATAAAGGGGGAAACGGGTTAGTGCACAGAATTGGTATCTTGTTCTTAGAAACGCAGTTCATATTGAGTGTCACTCAAGGTACTGGCTGAATGGTTGGCAGCTGAAAATTGCATGTACTACACGCTATCTCCAGGACACTTTTAAAAAACGTTTAAGTCTAAAACAGTTTTTATTTCGAACAGCAGTCTATACACAATACCATCCTTCACTGGGATCCTACAGCTGTGCCTCTCACACGGTATAAAAAACAAACAAACAGGAGTCAGTGAATATCCATTTCCGTTTCTAGATCTGCTGCCAACGACTTGGCTTCAGGACAGCGGACTGCTGTAGAATAATGTAGCAGCTATATATAAATGGAAAACTGAGGGCATGACACAATACCACAAGACAGGGCAATACCAAGCTGAGTGTTGTAAAAGGACCATTGCGTAGGTTTATGCCACCGATCCAATAAAGAATGAAAGTAAAATTTTAATAAAAAATGCGATGTGTCTTGTGGTCTATGAGACCTACATACAGTGTGTTAGAATTGTGTGCAACTATTCAGCAACAATCATGGGAAATCACTGCCCATAAAGACCCTGGTGTTCCTGGAACGCCAAGGTTTGCATAAAAGCGCTACTCCAGTCACACGTGGATCATGGCAGATCGAGCCTGCAGATGCATGCAATGTATTGTGATACGTAACACGCGAGGCCCAAATCCCAATGGAAGACACACATGCTTCCACTCAAACACTAAGCCAGTCGTGAACCATTCAACAAAACAGACGAAACACCTGGTGTGCAGTCAGAACCACACCGCACTGCATATGGAAAGGAAAATTAGCAGCTTTGGCTTAAAGCCCCCGTTCCCCAGTTCTTTCAGAAGTGGTGTATTGTACACAGCTGAAATGGCTGGATTGAGCCGCAAGGGTTTGCCAATGCTCTTGGAAAACAACACACAATGAAGAAGACAGTCGGAGACCATTCTGAAAAACAGCCATTTGGCAAGGTGGTTTATCAGCATCAAAGAATGACAGACTTCTCCAGAATGGCACTCTTCTAAACAGAGTAACATGGTCGCACAGGTGGAAAACATAAGAAAATACAATAGTACCTCAAACTTCATTATACACATTAAATGTACAGTTCATGCTGTGAAAAATAAAGTCCATCAAAAATCCAACTTAAGAAATGTGGTTCAGATATTGTGTATCTAACACCTAGTTTAGTTCACAGGTCATTACTCCTGAATCACATGTATTTTCTCTATTGGTAAATTGCAAACAAATTGCTCCCTTCATTGTAAATGTATTGCCCAAAACCAGGCTCTACAAGTTCACTACAGGCTGTAAACTGACAGACTTAATACTAATGAGCTGAAAACACAAGGAAAGGACTGTGACCTGCGCAGTCAAACCCGATGACATTGCCAGTGTAACCCCACCTGAGTCTCACCCACCTCTCAGAGAGGAGACGGCTTGTCATTTCAGCCCTGCTTGGATCCACTGCACTCCTTCATAACAGTTCAGAGGACAAGTCTAATTTAAAATAGACAGCAGTGCTGTGTTCAGGAGGGTCACGCTGCCGTACAATAAGATCACTGCTTATTTCTGTAGAGCGCCGCTCACAGCCTGGCGCTACAGATTGCTGCTCGCTGCAGTTTTCGGTCCAGTCAAAGCTGAGCGTGACACTTTTCTGCAAAAAGAGGTCACTGACATGACTGAAACCTGCTTATATTGACACATTCAAAAGATACGGAGCATTTGTCAGCAAGGTGAGTATGCAGCTGCCTGCAACTACCTTTATTGTAGCGTTGGCCCCAGACTTTGCACAAAGGAAAGTTGTCTCACACTGAATTGAAGGTCTCTCTTTAAGACACCACAGCTAAGACGCAACACATATCAGCTGGTATACATCTCGGGGAGAATGAACTACAAAGAGAGCAGGGGACTTACCTCTCAAGGTCATTCAGAGAAACAATAGGTGAGCCAGGTATCAAAACTCTTAATGTTTAGCGACTGCTGTCTAAGCTACTGTCTTAATAGAAAAAGGGAAACTAAGCAGGATGTGATTTTATAATTATGTTCTGTTAAACTGTATTTATTTATTTTCTTGTTTCTAATAGGGGTACTGCAAATGCTACTTGAGCTCTTTTTCTTCTCCGACTGTTGCTCTAAATTGTGCATGGCTCCCCCTGGTAGATATTTAGACAATAAAGACCCAGATGAGGCATGAGATCAGCAGGCAAGCAAGAGAAGGGGTGTGGGTATAACTGCTGGGATAGCTAGTAAGGTATAGAATATGTGTGCTTGTTATGCATTCATTCATTTTCTTGAATTTTTTTTTTTTTTTTTTTTTATCTAAGTCACATAAGTTCTCAGCTCTGGTTCTGGAAGGATATTACACTCAGGGTTATCATTCAAATAAATAATGCAAAACTGTGGACCGAGACAGAGGTTTAATTGTTCAATTAAATCATTCAGAACAAAGACCTGGACTGGAACCACTATCAAATTGCCCAGCCCTGATCCAGACCACGGTGGAACGTACCTGCACCATAACATTTAAAAACGACAACAAAAACTCCTCTTTCCTCTTTCCAATGCATCTTAATAGTTAATGAGGGAGCTCATAAATCACACCAAACAGATTCACATGAACGGCTGCAGTACTTAGATCTACTGTTTATTAGATCGTTATACTGGAACCAACTCTCTTTCTTCCTATACTCCTTGGCCAGTCCCTTCAGAAAGTGTCTTAGATAACAGGGGCTTTAATGCAGTGTGTGGAGACAGACGTCATAAAGCACCAACAGAAAAACAGTCAAAGAAACAAAAACAGTACTGTTAGCAGAGGACCATATGAGATGAAAAGGAAAGGTTCTGAGGTAATTTGTTCTGTCTGATTGACTACAATAGCCCGTTCTGCAAGCTAGTAGAGCCACATTCCCATAGACATATTTTATAGACATTAACATTTTATGTTAAACTCCCCTCGCTGTGTGCAAAGTGTTTTCACCACACACATCATTTTAAATCAGCACTTTTTTTACCAGTAGGACCCAAAAACTTTCTTTTTTTTGTTAAATGTACCTCCCTGTGTGCAAAAGATTGCCGAAACAAGCGTGGTAATAATTTGCTGTGTGTATCTGTTCAGGGACACAATCTTTATGCAAAGTTCTCCACGGTGGTACAGTTCTTTTCCAGATGAATTATACTAATCTTTTCTTCCTTTCATACTTGTGCCTTGACTGCCCTTCAGCTTACATTTAAACTTTTATAAACGCTGGACATACAAATGTGACAACACTGTACCTGCTTCTTTTTTTTCTTTTTGGGATATGATCAAAGAATCTACTTCTTTATATGTGAATACTACAGGGCAATACCGAGATGATCCCAGGACCTGATTGAAGTCGATAAAATCAGAAATGGTAACGACAAAGTTAACCCGACACACCTTTAAATGTAGCACAAAGAGGCATAGATGGAAGCTTTCCTGAAGACCATATTACCTGCATTTACACACAAACCCACACACACACACACGCACACTTGCAGGCACAAGCACAGACACACACATTTGCTCAGACACATGCAGGCACACACAGATGCTTGTGATTCTTTATTTTGGATCTGCAATTGCATCTCTGGGTTAAAGTCCCCTTCCAGTATAGGGATTTCCCTTGTGAATGACAGCAAAGCAGTTTGGTGTTTGATTGTGGTCTAGACCTGCATTAAAGGATAACTAGCTCTATCTTATTTGTTTGAAAGGAATACCTCTCAGTGTATTTAAGAATGTTGCGCCGGCAGTCCATCCCCTGCCAACTGCACAATAACTTTGTGTTCACAGTTCATTTTAAGCTATCCTAGGTTTAAAAAGGCACACTAATAGTCTGGGTTTTCAATCTGCAGCTAGGCCCTGCTATGCTGAACAGCTGCAGTGTTTAGGTTTTCATTTTCTTTAAATCAGGTTTGGAACTAATCTTATTATCAATTCAGTTTTAAATGCCTGTTATTAAAACTTGACTGTTGCAATATTACAGGTAAAATGAAATGCATAATTCAGTGTTTTAAAAGCATCAAGTGATTAGAATCAACATTACTACTGGGGGGTTTTAAGGCGATTTAGGAGGCTGTGCGGGCCAGTGGTTAAAGGAAAGGGCTTGTAACCAGGAGGTCCCCGGTTCAAATCCCGACTCACTCACTGACTCATTGTGTGACCCTGAGCAGATCACCTCCTTGTGTTCCACCTTTCAGGTGAGGCATTGTTGTAAGTGACTGTGCAGCTGATGCATCGTTCACACACCCTAGTCTCTGCAAGTCGCCTGGGATAAAGGCATCTGCCAAATAAACTAATAATAATAAACAAGAACATTAGCCTCATTTAAAAAAAAAAAAGATCAAAATATAAGATGAATGTGTAATAAGCTCGGGAATCTAGGCGAGAAGAACACATCTGATCCATTGCCCCCCCCTCCCCCCTCCCCCCTTCTGTCCATCTCACTGATGATGCCTGACAAGATTACTCCCAGAGAAATGTAAAAGGTTAAGGATACTAGTAATTTCGTACCTCTCCCTGTTTTCCTGTTTTCCCTGGGTCGTCCCGGATTTGAAGACGGTGTCCCGGGAATTCAATATGCCGTCCCAAGACACTAAATGCTAGTACCATAAATTGAGATAAATCAGGTAACAATGCTACTACAATATCAATAGACTCACAATATGAATTGGTTGTCAATACTATAGAAGTAATAGTATCAATGTTTCCTACTGGATAAATATAAGATTTTTAAAAGAGAGTTTAAACTTTTAACAGCCCCCCCCCCCCCCCCCCCCCCCCACCCCCCCCCCCAGTTCGGAGGTCCCAGTTTTTTTCGGCATCCCTAACCTCTCTCCTTCACTGAAGCGTTGTGTACAAATGTCTATTTATCCAACCTCTCCTGTGAGGCTGAAAGGACTTTATTATTCCTACCCCGCAGTGAAAAAAAAAAAAAAAAAAACAGCCGCTGAACTTGTCCGATGCTGTGCAGCTTGATCCACCAGTTCAGAATTGTTTGGTATGAGGGCAAGAGGGCTTCAATTCCATTTTCATTTCTATTGATTTTAACCTTTTAAAATTCAGCACGCACCCCCTTTTTAAAGGGGAAGTCTAGCTCAGATACAGAATAAAAAGAATTGGGATTCAGTTAAAAAAAAACTTAATAAAAGAGAGAATGTAATTTTACTGAATTTCCAGAAGCAGTGTTAGCGTCCCAGGACTTCAAAGTGTTCACTTTAATTAAGTGTACTTTTCATACACTTAATTATTTAGTTTAAAGAGGGGGGTTTATTTAGATTATAGTGTCATTGCCCCCCTGGAGCATGTTTATTTATTTTAATTTATTTGCAATTAACTCAACACAAAATTGCACTCAGCTTCCTCATCTTGTGTACAGAAGTGTCCTGGGGTAAGTGCACCAATTACAGGGACTCGAGCAAGCCAAAACACTGTCTATGACTGCAAACGCATGCTGAAAGCAAGCACTATGGAAATCTGGTGCAACAAGCCTGCCTCATGAGTGGCAATTAACCAACCAACACTAACCTCCCGATCGCAGGGTTCTTAAATGCCACACACATTATAGGAGGAAAAATGACCCATTGTGCTTTACAGCCTGAATATCTTTCCAGAATCATATTAGCAATGCACAAGAACCAGCTCAGTCTGGCAACACTGCTGGGCTTAATTAATATAATCCTTCTCAGAGCAGCACAAACAGTTCCAAATCACACACAAATCACATCTACTCAATTGTGGTCTGCTACTTAAAACTTACTGTTATTGCATTTTCTTTATTTCTTTATTTTTTAATAGAGAATGCGAAGTGAACCAGTATTTATTTTTTTATTTAAATTTAGAAAAGCTGAATAAATATATATATTTTATTATTATTTTAAAAGGTTGTGTCAGATCCTATTTGACCCTATTCCCTACCTCGGACCAGGCAGGCACCTTGCTATCTGAACTCTGACGACCATTTGAAAGCGCACTGTAGGCAAACCAGCAGCGAGGGGTAAATCACAGATCCTCCCAACATGACAGAGCACACCTCTACAGACAAGGAGTCACCCAACATTGCAGTAGTCGCCTCACACGCACACACAAATACAAAGCCTGTGACCCAGCAAGCCTCTTTCTTTGTACCTTGTCACATATAATAAAGTGAATTCTGCAGCTAAACAGCACATCACTGTTTCACTTCATTAATGCAAATCTGCTCTTGTGATCAGATTCTAATACACAGTGCCCAGTGCACAGTACACACTATATGTTTCTACATCCAGCCTCTCTTAGACTTCAACAAACAGCATGCTTTGAATGCAACAGCTATAAAGCACCACGGTTTTTCTGTACTGAAGGCGCTGGCTAGGAGACCCTAATTGTGCCCTGAACTCCCTGCAGCAGGTACAGAAAATGTATGAATTCCTTATTAATCTGTGTTAGATCATTTAATATGGAATCAGTTCCATGTGTTAGATACAGAGCTAGTGAACTGGAACACAGACAGTTAGAATGTGTTTAGTCACAGGTGACTGACCTCAGAGATATTGCCATGCAGATGTGAGGGTACAACATACAAGGGTAGCATGCATGCATTTCACATGTGAGTCGCTAGAAAGACATGACTGGCACCTGGCTTTTGGAGGGTTTACTACCTGTACAACTTGTACAACCAGTAAGAAACCCCCGAATGACTGCTGCTCTGCTGGTTTAACATCAGGGGTGAAGAAAGAGAACCCTGTTTTATTGTCCTGAAGTTTACAGGTTGTGAAATGGGTAGCTGTATTAAGAATCTGTTTTGTGCAGATGGTGGTAGCAGGTAAATCAGTTGATTTAATGTTTGTTAAACTCTGGTAGTAACATGGGACTTCTTCAATATCATTTTGCAAAGGTTTTTTTTGTTTTTTTTTAATTATTGTTAATCTGTATTATACACATAAGGGGTAATGTGCAAGAACGCATGCAAGCATGGCAGTTGTTCTTTAAAATGGAAATGAATAGAAACCAGAACGAGCCAGACCATCCTCGGGAACACGCAGCTCTGTAGCTCGGTTTCACTTCACTTGTTTGGCTGATATTACAATTTCCCAATGCGAGGATGAGATTACAGAATGCACACACACACACACACACACACACACACACACACACACACACGGGTACAGAGCAGAATTCTGTTCTAACTACCAGTTAATCTGATGCCTAACAAAATCTATAACTAGCTCCTTCAGGAACGCCATCTCACATGCATCTTATGAAACGAGCGCACATGTGTATGCGTTTGGGTACAATGCAGTGAATGCATACACAACGTTACTTGCAACAACAATTAAGTACTGTGCCTCATTTAATACAGTATAACCATTCCGTGTACCTAGGCTGTAAACTACATTCGCACGTGCACCTGTCAGACAATACTAGAAATACGAGCAATCAAATCAGCACCCCTTTACTATAAGAACACGTGAAACAAGAGTGCATACAGCACAGGGGAGCAGTGTTCCCATTTGTCGCAAGTGGAAATGAATCACAAAAGTAATTGCCTTTCTTAAATAGCCGTGTATAATTCGACCTGTCCAGTCATTACCATGATTATTGTACTGATTACAATTACCGGGCAAAACAAGGTGTAGGCTATTATTAAAATATATATATATATATATATATATATATATATATATATATATATATATATATATATATATATATATATAAAACACGATCAGTTTAAAATGCCATATAAAATTAAGCAAATGATACAGGCCTAAGTGAAAACGACTACACTTATGTATTCATAATGATGTGTAAAACATTTGCAATTCTAACAACGAGTCAAACTTCCGATGACCTTATGGGCAAAACACAACGAAACAAAACACAACAAAGCAAAGCAAAGCAAATCTAGACAATGCACACAAACTGTATACGGTACATAAACCCGCCGATGCGCATCACTGATAAGTCAAAGCCAAGTGAAAGTTATGCAGCAAGCAGTTCAGCACTGAAAGCAGATGATAATAACGTATTTCCGTGCAGAACTTACCGGTGCAGACGCAGAGGGCAAACAGCAGCAGCACCAGCCCGGACCTGCAGCTGACAGAGGGGCTCGGGTGTAGCGCCACCTCCACCACCATCATCTCTGTCCGTTCAAGTTGTTTTATTCACAAGTGCTGTAATGCCGATTAGAAGAAAACTGAATATCTGTTTCTCGTCCCAATAGTTATTTGTCTTTCTTTGTTTTCTTTTCAGCGACACATCAAAAGTGTATTTTTTGCACTAAATATTCTAATCCACCACCCTTCCCATCGATTCCTTGTTCTGTCTCAGACTCTCCGCACAGGTAACATACGGTAGAGTAACCCGGGGACTGCAAGCAGAGTTGTTGTGCGTCGATGTATGCGCTTCGCTCAGCAGTGGGAGCGCGACAGTGTCTGTCTGCGCCTCTCTCCTTGCCTGTACTACCTCCTGCTCCAACAGTGATCTCGCATGAACTGAATTTCAGTAGTGAAACAGCTGCTTGTACAGCAATGCAGGAGGAGAGAAACAGAGAGATAACACCGAGGCAGCGCAGCAAAACCGGGCGCGGATCACACGCCCTTGTACGGAATGGAGTTGATTTTAATTATTGCGTATCGTACAGCGCAGCTATTTATTGCAAATCTCAGACCGATTGGGACTAATGTTATATGCATGTGCCGCAATCGTAATGTCATACTTAAGATAGAAGTTTAGATAATACTAGGAGTTAGATAACAATGTCATTAGGAGCATCTTTCCGGTCTGGACAAAGGCTTTAGCTGACACGCTATGCAAGCGGATGTGAATCAGGAAACGGCATGTTTATTAAGTTTCACTGTCACTTGTCACTGGCAGGCAGGGTTTATAGAGTGTCCAGGCCGTTTCTTGAGTGATTTTAAAAAAACGGTAGAGGAAGAAAACTTTTGCAAACATCTTAGGGGTAAGATGCAGACACCCATGGCAAATACTGCGTTAGCAGAAACAATGGCAGCGCTGTGTGCAATGTGTGGTTTTCATTCCACAGAGAAGCTGTTAGGAATACATTGGTGATTGTTGACTGCTGGCTGCTGACCAGCAATCAAAATGGAATTAAGACTTCAATTACATAGAAGCTTGAGCTGCCCCTTGTTTTACAATGCCACACCATTCATTAGCCACAGTCTGCAGCCAAGAAACAGCCCAGGTCTAAGCTTGTAATAAAACCTGGGATGGCTCAAATTGCTATGCATTGGTAGGCTATTCCATGCTTGTATTACAGTGTTTTCCAGTGTAAATCGAAGACACCTGGTGCAAATCCAGATTGAATTCGCACATGTACAAAAGCTTTGTTCTTTGTTGTTTAAAACCAGCTCCTGAGGGTACAGATAAAATAGTAAAGCCAGGGTATAAATACATAAAAAGAATCCCTCCCATCTTTAAAGTGTGAAAAGGGGGGGGTTAGTTGGTATCCAGACCTTCGCCTTTTCGTCAGGTTTTTCTGTATAAAGTTAGTACGACAGTTTGGACTAAGTTGCAATCACTACCTGCAGTCTCTGGTCTGTGCACTAGCTCTTTTAATGGCATTAAACTGAAGTAAACACTGAAGCAAAACAATCAATCAGTAATAAGCCTCTGCACTGGGGACCTGACATGTGGTACAAAGTGTTAGATTAATCTGCTTTGTGTGCAATGCTGAGCTTAAAATGTCCCAGTAGGACTCGACAGAGATAGATAGATAAATAGATTGGACATTGGTGGCAGGATGGATCGGATCAATGGTCAGACAGATGGGTAGAGAAAGAGAGTGACTGACAGGTAGATAGATAAGACAGATTGTAAAAACATACAGCTTCTTAAAGTCTGGTATAGAAGCCTTGTCTGGTAGAATTATGATTTGTGTTGGACAGGTGGGCAGTCAGTTCAGTGCTGATCCAGTCTGACAAGTCTGTATGAAGTATAAATATACATGTGACTAATGAGACCTCTACTTTCATAATGTATATTTCAAGTCTTTTTCCTACAGTAGCTATGGTTTTTGATTGCTAGATGCAGGCATGTATTTGTGCACCACTAGTTTTGAGGACCATGCAATGTGGGCTAAATTTTCAAAGCTATTTACTCCATAAAATTTTACAATTGAAAATGCTAAAGTCAAAATGAATTGCATTTTAGAGTAAATAGCTTTGAGAATTGGGCCCCCGTGTGTTTAAAAAAAACATAATAATGAAACACAACAGCTAATGAAAAAGAACAATTAATGAAGAAGTCAATACAACTTTGCAAAGATCTGCATTAACACAACCGGTACAATCACCAAGCACTTAAAACACAGGTGATTAATTACGCATTTGCATAATAAATGTCATGATCAAACATAAAACACAGAACAAGAGACAAAATAATTTTCTGCCATAAACAATCACTTTCTTACTACTTATCAAGGCAGCCCTCTTTTCACGTGTCCTCATTAATTTTATACTCGCTTGTCTTTTTCTCTTAAGCATGTAAATTCTTTCTATTGATCAGCTGTGATGGAATTAATTTTCAGGAAAATTCCCCCAGGACTTCCAACCAACAAGTGACTTCCGATCAACAAGCCTTCTGTATCACAATCAATCCTTAATTTCAGATTTCATTACCGGCTGTAATCAACAATCTGTCAGCGAAGAGTTTTCAAGGTCCCTCTGCAGGCCAACGGGCTTATCTGATAGAATGAACATTATTCCATGGGTTTTGAGATACCCACTGTTCCCCAGACATCTAGAGTCAACAGCGAACCCAGCAAACTTAGATATAGAAATACATAACAGGTAACACTGCATGAACTGTCTCTTAATTACACGTGATTATGCAGTAATAGCGCTGTCATTACATAGACGGTGGTCAAGTTTAAGTCATAAAATTCCAATTCCAGATGTCTTTTGTAATTGCACTGCAATGCAGTGTGGCTACCTAATGCTTCTTTAGGTAAGGTAGTCCAAGATTAGTGCTGGCTGGGGTTTATAAAATTTGCCGTAGATGTGCCAAATTGGGCAAATTAGAAAAAAGAGAATATATATTCATGTAGAGATGTGATATCTTCAGAAATACCATTTTATAAAACATAAAAATGGAAGACTGAATTGGAACACTATTGCATAATATGTAAGCCCCCTTTTCAAAGAGATTTCACACTTTCTTTCCATCTGAAATGTTTTAGTATAACTAATGGGGAACAAACCATTTTTTGGTGTGTAAAAAGACAGCAATGTACACTATACAACTATATGACAGTAGGCCTTCTGGCATAAACCCACATCCCCCTGCAGCCAGTTGCTGAAATAAATCGTTTAATTGTTTTAAAGGAAAGCATGGGACAAGTGATCAGGTGTGTCTGGAGAGGTTTTAACAAGAGCTCTGGTGAAGAGGAGGGTGTTTGAAAAGCAGAGCGCTGTGAGTCAGGGTAGAACAAAGGATTGTCTCTGCTTGTCTTGAATCTGTATCCTGGGTATTTGGTTCAATTCAAGTCATCTTGGTTAGGAGAACTCCTGACTCAGCCCTGTTTCGCTGACAACTTTCGAAAAAGAATGGTTAACCTCCGAGTCTTGTTTTGACAGTAAGTTGTCTGATAGTTTGCCAGAAAGCCCTGAGAAGGATCAGTATCACAGGACTATCCGTTGGGGATGAAGCTGCTTGATTAAAGCAAGCTCTGTTTAGTACATGAACCACCCACTCAACCAATGAGAGAGCAGTCCATGAAGACCAATTCGAAATACTCTCCGAGTGCAAGCGGGTTAGCTTTGAGATACCCATCTGAAGCTGCAGCATAAGAGAGTTTAGCGCCTTGCCCACAGTATGGGATAACTGACACTATTGCTGGGCTGCAAACAGGATGAAAGGACAACTGTGCAATATGTTGGTACCAGATGATACCAATGATACCACACTTAGAAGGCATAATTGATTGAATATTGACCACAGCAGCTCAATAAACCAGAGCTCCACTACAGAGGCTGCGCTCATTGCTTTTATGAGATGAACGCTAATCGAAAAACGAACGTCCCATTTGAAAATGAAAAGAAAACACTGTTCTATTGTCAGGCCAGGAAAGACCCAATTTCTCACGTTTAATAGTTGTACTGAAACACGACAAGTCATCGGAAAGCTGTTATTGTTCATTTCAAGAGGATGTCAACATCAGGCATTAAAGGCCCTGTCTCACTGTAATGTCAAACACATATTTTTAAATCTTCATATACAAAATACATTTTTATTTTTTAACAGAAAGTGGTAATATTTGTTGTTATGAACAATGTATGAAGACCTGAATTATTGTTTCTTGTTGTTTAAAAAGAGTCTTCCTATAAACCATGACCTACAGCCATCAAATTAACCATTGGAATGATACATTATTTCATTTATTAACAATTCAATTCATTAAGAGCAAATTGGCACAAGCAAGCTCATTGTATTTTCACAAAGTACAGTCTTGGGTTTCCCTCAACGACATGCTTTATTTTGCCTGTAGGAAAATGTTTGTTTTATTCTGTTTAGTTAAAAAAAACTTTACTCTGTAAAGCTGCAGCTGGTACCTGACACAGAAGGGCGCTGAGAATGAGACTCATATTCTGTTGACTTGACCTGTATAATGGCAAGCTACAGGGGGATCAAAAAGGCACAAGCACCAAAAGGCCAAGTTAGCAAGAAATCATGAATGTCTAGATTACTCCACTTATTCCACATTCATTGGCACTTTCCAGAGATGTTTTTATTGGAGCTGTTTTTTTTTTGTTTTTTTTTTAACTAAGATTTACTATTCGCTTTGATGCTTTTACTGTGGTAGCCCTGGCAAGGTGGCAGGCCTAGTCCATCACAATCTATTCACATATGTTTTAATTCTGACAGTGCTGGTCTACACTTCTCCTATTGGTCAATACAGGATTAGATCTTATTTCAAAGGTGCTTGATGCAATCCAAGGTGTAATAATCCCCCCGTGGCTGTTCCCAGTGGGGTATAGTGTAGGTGGATGAAAGTTTCAACTTCATGTCTTTGCTCTTTCTTTTTTAATGGCCTATTGTACACAGTTGCCTTGTCTTTTGTGCCAAATCATATGGTGCTTTAGTGATGTGGTCAGTTGGCTAACTTGAGGTTACCCTTTAGAGGTGAAAGACTTACTGGGCCATTATTGTTTGCTTTCACAGATCCCGAACAGCACTAATCTTGGACTACCCAGTTACCATAGGTATTTGTACAGACAGATATAAAAAAGACTGATATTTCTAGATGCTTGAATGTCATACCTTCATTTTCTCACCTAGACATATCTGAAGGATCTAAACAATGCAGATATTTCTAGTTTATTATTATTATTATTATTATTATTATTATTATTATTATTATTATTATTATTATTATTATTATTATTATTATTGTTGTTGTTGTTGTTGTTGTTGTTGTTGTTGTTATTATTATTAATGGAGTTTTACTTAAAATTCTGTGGCTTAAAAGGGGAAAAAGCATCCCAGATCTTTCTAATTACCAGGAGCCATCTATTTTTAAACACGCTGTACTCATCAGTAAGCTGCTTTGTCACACATATTATTAAAACTGAAAGATTTTTAAAGGTGCTAAATGAAGTGCTGCAGTATTATTAACATACTTAGAAATGAAAAGACTATGAAGTGCGAGCAGATGTAAAAGGTGCATTCAGACTGTGCACAGACTGATTTTTTTAAAAGTACAGTACTAACTTCTATTTGTCACAGTTACAGAGGGGCGGAAAATACAGATTCACACCCCTAGTGGTCATTTCTAAAACCACATCACTTGAGGAATCCTGCTTTTTGAAGCCTTTTCAGAAGGCTGAGAAACAACATAAATCAGCAAGCCTTGTAAATTATGAACCCAGCAGAAACAGCCTTAGATAATGAAACAAAATACTCAGAATAGGATATTAAACATGAAAGAAAAGCCATTCTCTATAAAATAAAACATGTGAAATGTGTTGATATACAGATGTTTGCATTTTGTTGAAGACAAGACTACATTAAAGACTACATAAATGACCCCCCCCCCCCCCCCCCCCCCCCCCCCCCCCCCCCCCCCCCCCCCCCCCCCCCCCCCCCCCCCCCCCCCCCCCCCCCCCCCCCCCCCCCCCCCCCCCCCCCCCCCCCCCCCCCCCCCCCCCCCCCCCCCCCCCCCCCCCCCCCCCCCCCCCGCACCCCCCCCCCCCCCCCCCCCCCCCCCAGACGCAGTTCGCTCTGTATCAGATAGGCAAACTGAAGCAGCCACACTGTCTCTCGCAAGGCTGTTGACATTAAAGCTTCAACTGTGCGATGCTTGGCAGGAATCCTAAATGTGTAATTGTCAGGATATATTTACGGCTGTCAGCACGCATGCATATCTGAGTATTAGTGTCTATTCGGATGAAGTCATCTGAATGATGGATTGATACGTTTATTGAATTAGAAATATTTAACCAATGAAGGTCCTTAATATTAACACCAACTTTTTAAAGATGTCTTGTAAAGTCTGCAGGTGACAAACACTCACTATGCGATATCCGTTATGTTTTACAGGATTTCCAAAAGAGACTAAACACATCACAACATTCTATTAGGGTCATAACAAATTGCACAATCACAAAGAAGTGACCTACACACTGAGTTATTCAAACTTAAGAAAGGTTAAGTTGATAAGAGGCTAGGGTACTGAAACAAGGGCGTGGGTCAAGTCTCCTAGCTTTTTTGTGTGTGCATTGTGAGTTAGGATGTGTGTGTGTGCGCGCATGTGCATGTGTGTGTGTTTGTGTACTGTACACATTTATCTTCTAATGAAAAATTGATATGTGGCTTGTCCTGATAAAAAAAATAAATAAAAATCACATTGAGAGTTGAAGGTTTGCATGTTAGCAGAAATAACGTCAAGTGCCAAGTTCTCTCTTTGATAGCTGCACGTCAAGGGCAATCAGAGTCCTTAAGTATTAACACATTGGAAATGCTTTACAGATTTTACCCAAGGTTTCCTTATTTAAAAAAAAATAAAAAATAAAAATGCAGTCATTGACAAGCAATAGCTTAAATATGAAATGTATTTCCAGAAAAGGTTTTCATGCAAAATCCTATTATAGCCCTGTTTTGTTCTATTCTTTCTCTTAACACTTTAGTAAATGCTCAGTTTTGCAATCATTTTCAAATGCCATTCAGTCTGTGAATAGCACTTTCAGCTGCAGTGTGCACTGTAAGTTCAGTATTTATTACGCTGAAAGGGTAGGAAGCAAGATGACAAACCGATAGTCACAAACAAAGCGACATATAGAAGGCACATTTTAAAATGTTCATAAAGAAACAACAAAATACTCAGCAGCCACTTTACCGCCTCATAAAGGGATCTCCGTAATCTTGAAGACTCAAGTGTTTTCAAATGTATGCTGATTCAATAAATGGTAGCCTGCTATTACACTTTCCTTCCTGTCTCAGTTTTAATAAATACGTTCACAGGCAAGGAGCAGAAGGGCCCAGCTGGTCTTCAGGTTCCACAGTTCTTTGGCAATTAACAAGGCTCTCCATCCAGCACGTTCGGTTAACTCGTAGGGGAACATGCGATTTCAGATCCTGAGATCTTTAACATCCTTGATTAAAAACATGCATTGTGCAGAATTTCACTAATGTGCGGATAATAGCCTCAATAGTCTATAGTCAATAGTCATGTGTATGTATGTGTATGCATCTGTATATGTACGTGTGTGCGTTTGTGTATGTATGTGCATGTGTATGCAGAATGTGTATATGTCATATTATGTCTGGAGGTATATCAATTGTTAGGAATAATTTTATTGTAGTATTGTTATTTTATGGGGCATGATTTACTTAGGTCTCTCTTCGTATTAGTGCTTTCACAGTTGAGATGTACCCAAAGTGATGACCCTTCACAATGAAATACAAAGCAGAATGGTGCCGGATAATCCCTGCAAGCACCTCCAAATTCTCAGCCTGGTATTGACTATGTAGACTGAGAGCAAGAGCCCCCCCTATGGAAACAGGGAGGCTGAGGTGCCTGACACCTGCCGGAGGGGCTGGGGTGCAGCTGCCAGCCATCAGTGTTTTGTCACTGTCAAAACATACTCGCATTCTGGGAAAGTATCCAAATCAATCAATCAATGAGAGGACAGCAAATTAAACCCATAGGGTCCGATTTATCAAGGTCTTCCCCCCCGCAGGGCAATTTGCACCCGGTTTATGAAAGAAAACTAAAACCTGATAATCCCTGCAATTAAATATCTCGCTTGTTTCTTATCTGGTTTGGCCGCATTAACACAGCTTTCATCTGTCTTTATCCAACACAGAGCAAGGTGCACGCTGGGGTGCAAAGCTTTGATGTACGCAATACATTTGTACTCTACTAGCAGCATTCTAAAACAATATGATACACCACTACTACAGTACAGGCTAGTGACCTGAACACTTGCAAGCTGATTGCTTAATCAATCCCTGATAACCTGTGTGACCCCACATAACCACAAGTAAGAAGCGGTATCCTTATTCACCTTTAGCTCTTTGCTCATTCATGCCAATTAATTTTACTATTGCTGTAAGTACCATGGTAGGAATAAATTAATGGATTCGTTTGTTTGTTGAAAATGAAAACAGAAACAATCCCAGCCCTAGCCTTTCTTTATAAGTAACTTTACAAATGTGTTTTTACCTACATAATTACTGTTCCTGTTACTCTACTTGTTGCCAGGATAACACAAACCACTGAGCAGAGCAGGATGGACCACCTCTTCAGATTTGCTGAAAGATTAATTCCTGCTTTTTCAAAGTGAAAGAGGAAACACTTTGTAAATGATGTGTCTCAACCCGGTAGCCAGTTAATCAATAAAACATTGGCACAGCTACCCGATGAAAGCTCCATCCACCCTCTTAGCCCTTCGTACCTGAACTTTCCCGAATGGATGTGATTATTGTAATGCATGCAAACCTTCAGCCTCTAGTTCAGTTCTCATGAGATGACCTAGGGGCTCCAGAAAGAGAGCGTGGTAATCCATTTATAACTGCATAATCTGTACACTTCTCCTTCCTCACTGTATATTTTTACAATAAGCCTGGTACTTTGCAATAGAACTCTCAAACTTACTTAATTATGACCAGGAGCATTATGGGGCGCAGTGAATATTTAATCCATCCATGTGCTGTACATTTAGAAGTGAAAGAGAGGGACAGTGGAAGATCTGCAGGAAGAGTGATACCAGAAGAAGAAAGGCTAATCCATTCTAGAACCTCTTATCATCATTAGTATTATCATAATTCATGCAATTCTGTTAACGATCGTTTAGGTCTGTCTTTGTAATTTGTACTAGGAATATGCAAACACATCTCAAAGACAACCCTATTGACAAAAAGTTGCTTCTGTTTCCTAGTAATCAATTGTATCAAGGGAGTGACGGTTAGGATAAAAGCATGTATATTTGTATTGAGTTCTAGAAATGTTAATATAATTAAGATTAATGGGAAGCCAGTGTAACTGTTTTGAAATCGACAGAAATAAATTGTTAACAACAATTCCTATTATTGAATGCAATGTAACACTTTAACATAGTGGCCACAAATTTATATTATTGAGTGCATTGTAACACTATAAAAATAATGGCCACAAATCCATCCAAATTCCAATGGAAAACCTGTGGCTTGAGTAAAATCCATTTTCAATTCATATAAACATCAATAAGGGCAGTTCATATTAAAAGGGCTGTATCATATTGTTGTATCAGGTTCTAAATTCATTTATTTGTGTGTATGTCTGGAATGTTTTTAAATGACACTAGAGAATAGTTTGATGGACAACAGACATCCTCAGTTCATTGGAGTAAGATGCTCATTTAGGGAGATCATGGTGGTTGGTTTGATCCCAGATTCCTTCTTGTTACACTGGTGTAGTACAGTCTGAAATACATTCCACTATTCGATCTTGGTGCAGTTGCCCTTTTTTTTGGTGTGGACATTTGAAGCTGCCATTGCCGTCTCTTGCTGAATTGCGGTTGGTGACAGACCTATGAGAGAGTGTCCTCTAGCAGGGCCAGCTTGAATTGGAAATGCTTCTGGAATGAGATGTTTGTTTGGGTATTTCAATTATTATTTCCATTGAGACACATAATATTCTTGTTCCATATAGGATCCAGATCATACAGCAAGGGTCGGCCTTTTGCTGTCCCTGGATTTCCGGGAACTGTGATAAACCCAGTCCTTTACTCGTAACACTCCGGTACTTGAACAGATGTTAACAGAGATGATTAATATATGTTTTTAAGTAATTCATTTTGCACTAAGTGCACAGACACCATTCCATCCACACCCCACTGCGATTCTGGAAATGCTTCACTATGGAAACGAGGCAACGTTATCTCGTCCCTTTTGCCTAAGTGACATTAACTGCTAGCAATCACAACTCTGCAATTCCCACGAGATACAAGAGCCGGCCTAATGTAAAATTATGAATTTATGCTAAAAGTTCAAGCTAATATATATGACTAAGTCATTACGTTGAGAGAACAAAATGCCTTAGTTTCAAATGATTTAACAAAAATACGTTTTTTTCAAGAGCATAAATCCATAGAGTTCGTGAAGTTCATCAAAGGAAGAGGACAGAGCAGAGTTAAAGCATTTTTCAAGGCACCCAACAACTTTTTTATATATGAAAATATAGTATTGTCTTAAATACTTGTGCCATTTTAAGAACAAAACCTTTCCCAGGTGGAAACAGAAACAGCAGTGGCTGTCTGAACAATCAGTATCCCAAACTGAATCCAGCACAACTATGTTAAATAATATACAGTTGTGTGAACCTGCAGGAGCTCAGGCTGGGGTCAGAGCTCTACACCGTGGACATATCTCTACTAAAGTCTGTCTGAATCACTGACACTTGTAAACCACTCAATACCACATGATGAACCTACAGCTCTGGCCAAAAGTTTTGCATCACCCTATAGAATTAACTAATTTTACTTCATAAAGCCGATGAAACAGGATGAATAATGTTATGTTAACATATTGAATTACATAATTACATACCGCTTTGTAGTTTTCCATATACTTAATGAAAAAAAAAATTGATTGAATGATGTTAAATAAAAGATCTAAATTATGTTCCGATATATATATATATATATATATATATATATATATATATATATATATATATATATATATATATATATATATATGTCTCAATTTTAAAATTCTAGGTTCCGCAAAACTTTTGGCCAAAGCTATTTTTCAACTTAGGTTGTTAACCTAATGTTAGCAGGGGAAAACATCTAATTGAACACATGGCTGTGCAAATAATTGCCCCCCATAAAAATTAAATATGCTGGGATTTGTATGTAATCTGTGAACAACGAACCATAAAATTCAGATCCCTGTGCCAATGGTAGGTAGATATAGCGTTTAACTTGCTTTGTCATCTGTAGTGTTTGCTCTTCCACAAGGGACTTTACATTGATTGTCTTTTGTTCTCAGAGTTGATGAGGGTTTTGGGCTCGTAGAAGCATGCAAAATTGTTCTGATTTTGTTATTTCACAGAAACAATGCAAGGTTGGTTGCACCTCATCAGCAGTGGTTTTGCTAGAAATTCTCATGCTCCCTGAATTCCATCAGAACCGTCCTACAACACGTTGTAGTTAATAAAAGTTATTAAAGATTGATGCATTGTGTAAAAAACCATAAAGTTTACAAATGCTTTATAAAAATTGAAAATATAATGTTTAATGGCTTGGTGGGGGGATCACATTTTACTTAAATTACTGTCTCTTATTTTTGTATTTATTTTATTACTGTGTGGCTGTTTGATCCTAAAGCCCCACACTAAAAATCCAGCTCTGCATCATGTTGATGTCAGTAGTGAGCCTATGGATGGCACTTTTAGCGGGGAATCAGCCTTAGATGAAGATCCTGGTAGCATCGCAACCATTCCTTGCTTTCATTTTAATTTATAATCCATCTCTAGTCTTCCTGCTACTCCTTGGACTAACTCCTTCTCAGTGGGCCTGGCACATTGAGTTTGTTTATTGCCCATCCACTCAAGTTGTGCTGATTGACCTGAACTGCTGTGACCAAATAACTTTCACAGAGGGTCTGCAACTTTTCATGCTGTGATTCAGACATATCAAAAAAGAACACAAAGTTATTACAACAAACACACACACACACACACACACATATATATATATATATATATATATATATATATATATATATATATATATATATATATATATATATATATATATATATATATATATAAAGTACCAGCGAATTACATTAAGTAAATCCACAATCAAAAGAAGGTGCATACATATATTTATTCTAAAGCACAAAGGTAGTCTTAAGTTTGCAGAGAATGATGCACACAGTATGTCGAGGCCTTGGAGACTACAATGAAAGAGAGTTACATTTGTATGCAAAAAAACAAGAGACCAGATCATGCAAGCAACCAGAAAAACAAAATCACAGAAATTATGTTATTAATGTCCTCTCGAGGGAGTGCCTCACCTTCCCCGTAATGAGAGTATGTAGGCTACCAGATTGCTGTGCTGGCCAAGCTGACGAGAGCAGCATACTTCCTCTCATATCCTCATCCTACTCACTGACACATAATGTGCATCTCTTATTTTAGAAGAGAAAGCCAACTTAAAACTATAGAGGGTGTTTGGCCATCACAGCAAATCATGTCAACATATGAATTATAATGCCCACAAATTTACCAGTGCCTAGTGGGTCTGTGTTTTAGTGATTTTGAATGCTTTGTTATAACTATATGCAAATTTGTATGTTTCGTTCCCCTATCTTCAAATCAATCCAACAAATTGTTCACAAGTTCTAAGAGTTATCAGCATTCATAGAAACAAACATGAATCTTTAATGACTTTACAGTACTGTGTATGCAAGTGCAATTTCATATATATTAAATATATGCATTTTATATTTAGCGTACCATCCATATTCATAACAGTATATTGTTTTATTTATTTTTTAAGGCAATTTTCATGCATTAAAAATGGGTTTACTGAATTTATTGACTCACGCACATACGGCTCCACAAGCATATTCCACTGGGCTGCGTATGCTGGAACCCAAGTAATAGGACAGACTGTGACACAAATTGGTTGGTGATGGTGATCTTCTAAGGGTCTATTTATAGGCCGCTAACTGCATCTAAATTGATGAATGACTTGAGCGTCTTGAAGGGACATGACTAAAATCAGCTGAGATGAGCTCTCCTTTATAGACTCCAGGATCACATGTCAGCCAGAATAAAATAAATACTTAACCACGGGTTCATGTGATGGGGTGAAATTTGACACAGCTGCTGTAGGAGTTTGGTTTTATTTTTGTATTGTACTTAGAAATGAAAGTCATCAGAGATGAGGGACAGCTGTATGTGAAGGATAAGGAATATCCAACTAACTGCAAATCTCTCTCTCTCTCTCTCTCTCTCTCTCTCTCTCTCTCTCTCTCTCTCTCTCTCTCTATATATATATATATATATATATATATATATATATATATATATATATATATATATATATATGTCTGTTCATAGTAATACATTCTAAAAATAAATACCTGTACTGCACTGGTACTCAATAGACACACAGTGATGCCCTATACTGTACACCCTGACAGCCCATGGTTTTCAAATCATTTGGTAGTTTCAATTGAATAACAATGCAATACATAATTATACATACAAGTCAACAGAAGTACACTAAGATATTCAGTGTGCCGGTATCCTCATGTGTATTTGGTGTGGCCTCTTTTAGCTTACTCCCAGTTTCGAGGTATGAGATTGAACTGGATTAGGCAACCTCAGAACCTGCAGTCCACATCTCTGTTGCAATCACATCCTTAATTATATTAAATTGAAGTGATTGAACCCCTAAGCGGGTCTTAAGCTCATAAAGAACTTAATCATTGAATTAAACCTGGAAAGAAATGGCTCTTCAGGACCGGAGATAGATACAGATTGATACAGAGTGAAACCTAATAGAGAAGGTAGCAACTGAGGAGGATCAAGCCCTGGTCTCTTGGTTCGGAAAGAGCCAGACCCCTTTGCAGAACAGACATACCTATATATTCCTCAGCTCCTGCTATAGAGAGTTCATACAGTACCTGAAATGTGTAAGTAAGGTAGATTGTACTGAACATGTCCTATAGTGCATTGTCCCAAGTGTGTGTGCAGGATACTGATATTGATTTTATGTAAACCAGATAGATGAAAATTGATACCTGCCAGAAAGTAATGCACAATTATCAAGATTAGTCCATGGCAAAAGAAACTGCTTTACCGATTGGGATTACAACGCCATTTATAGTTACAAGAAATAGAAATAGTTCTGCAGTGCAAGAGGGCGAAGATGAAGGTAGCATGGCTGCAAATGGACCCCCTGCTGCGGGAGGTTTAACTGAGGTTGTGCAAAATGCTTAATCCCAGAGGTCCTGTCCCTCTCTTAGTAACATCCTCTTGTAGCAGAAAGTGTAAGGCTAGTATTTCGGTTGACAAACTTGCTGTCCTTTCTGATTCTCGTTTGTTGCAGATCTGTGCACTTTTCTTTGGTACAGGGCAGGGGAGCTCGAGCCCTGTGTTAGTCTTCAGTATGAGGGCTGTCTTTATATCAGCTGTTCTTCCGTGAAGAAGCTGGCAGGGGTTTGCGATGCTGGCCAGTGGGGTAGAAGGGCATCATTTTGATGACCGGACTAAAATAGAGATCATCAAAGCAGCTAGTTTGTTCCTTGATGGCTCATTCTTTATATTGCCGTTTTCATAGCTACAACTGGTCTCCATTTTGACAGAAACCCTTATGGTTTTTATTTTATGAAATTTTAGGTCAATTTTTGTTATGCTATGCCAGTGACATCAGTTATAGCCTTTAGAATTAACACCTGTGATTCACATTTAGCTGCATAAATCTTGTCTTAAATGGCTGTTGTGAGTCTATTACAGCCATTGTGTGCTACAGTACTTAGTTTCCAATTTACACCCCATCTGTGATCTATTTATGCCACTGCCATTAACAGAAGCCCAATAAATCATACCCCAAGGGGTTATTACTACAATGCAACGTTAGTCTTTGCAGTATGCCCATTATCATCTCACCACTGCCGTCTATGAATTTAACATTACCTTCCTGCAGCTTTCTTTCTGCAATAACCTCTCGACCAACCTTGAATCCTCACCCAATTTATCAAGATCAAAGCCTTTCACACTGGAAGCAAGACACAGTAAATGTTCTAACTGCGACTGCAAGGATCATAAAGCAAAAGCCAGGTTTGAATTTTGGTCACACATAATGTCACACACCTTTCAAACGCATCCCATGGGTTTTGGATCAGATATCAGTCAGGCATTATTGATAGCTGCCATTCCCCATTACTAGAAGAATTCCCTGTGACCCTGTGTGCATTCAGAAATGCTTTAGGTTTTTATTTGTAATTTATGCAAATTGTTGTTTCTTTTTTTGTGAGTTTATGAACCCGCAGTGTCTGAATCTCAGTGGCCTCTCTGGTGAAACGTTGCCAGATAGACACAATTAACATGTCATTATCATATAAAAGTGTCTCTCAGTTCTACTTGGCATGGTTTCAATCCCAGCATTCACCCACCCACCGGGCTCTTGCTGGTTTTATTGGCAGCAAATAGAGGGACGCACTGGAGCGGAGTTACCGGGATCTCTGATGCGCATCTGAAGTGAAAGGGAGAAGGAAATTAAACAGAAGTGATTGGTTTCCATTGGAAAATGCCAGAACCAATTAAAGTTGGAAGCTTAAGGATAAATACATTTCTTTGTCTAAATATGTGATGATGTACCAGGCATAATGCCCATGCATTCCCTCTTTACTGATTCTTTGTTTCCTCCTTCCTATTCAGACATATATGAGTTTCTATTGATCTGGAGGATTATCATGGAAGAAGCATAGCAAGGGATAAGGCCTGGTCAAGCATGGCTGAAGAATGTGATGTAACCTAGGGAACTGCCAGTATTTTGTAAAGGAAAACAATATGAGATATGATTCTGGAACTACATATAATGGGGGTTTGGAGATGAGAGAATGCAACTTTATTGAGGTTTGATTTTTTAAAGATATTTACTTAATATGTCTAACTTGGTGGAAATGCACATTTTCTGTCTTTGAGAATGCATTTCACTGTAACTAGAGACATTTTTTTCTGTTAGATAGTGTTGGTGACAGATTACATCGCTAGAGAATAAGACATATGGGACAGTTACAGTGTGACCTTATTTGTTGGTAAATGTGTGTGGACTACTTTAGAGAAGAAATTTTTATTAATTGCCTACTTCAATGCAATTACCAGAGGACTCTCTTCAAAGGGTGAAATCTGCCGTCAAAGACAATAGCTAAGCATTTGTCTTTTTTTTTGGCAATAAGTACCAGAAGAGAATGTTTTTAAAAGTACTGTGCCTTCAGAGTACATTCTTTGCTGTATATTAAGACTGGAAAAAGAATAAATCTTAAACTCAAGTGTTGCTCTGAAAACACAAACAAACAGGACAAGAAGGTAAAGCACAGGCAGCAGTATTGGAAAAACTATTAAACACAAACTGATTGCTGGCCTGACAGTGAGTGCCTGCAGGTGCAGAGCGCTTTTAAAGGTTCACAACCCCTACATACTGCAGCATTGTCGTGTTTATTATCAGAAAACCTGAACTGTTCATCAGATTGATTTCTTAAATTATCCTGGGGTAACGTGTTACACTGAGGGTCTCCACTTAACCTGTTATTACACTGCAGTTACACATATTGGTAGTAATTGCATAACAGTTATAAAAATATATAAAATAGGTACTTCCCAAACCTGTCTCTATAACAAACAGTAACATTTGACATACGTGTCTGTAACCACATCGTAACTGGACTGCAATTCCAATGTAAAGTGTTACCCAAAGTCCTTGGAATGGGCCGTAAGAGACAACGTTCAATGCATATCAAGCTGTTATTTTTATTCTACTGTTGTCTGCTTCTTTAACTTCTGTATTCATAACTACAGTTTTTATACATTTTGTGTACAGGGCCCCATGGTGTATGTACCAATGACAGCTGTCAGTGCAGCCAGGACAGGATTACAAGAGACTGGAACAGATTATTTCTTCATGTGAATTGATTCACTGCCCATAACTGCTCTTGTTTAAATCCCACCTGTGTGCTCGAAGTGGGTGTCCCTCCACTTGCTTGTTCTATTTTAACTGTGACCCTCTGTCCCCAGCGTATTTCTAAACACCGCAGGAGCAGCACCATCACAGAGAATCAGGAGGGAATTCGCCCATTGGTTCCCTATGTTAGCAGAGCCATGGCCCTTTGCAACCAATTTAGTGAATTATACTGACTTTTGCTTTTCCTTAGATAGCACGGTGGAATACTTGATTATTAATCTTCAGTGAATATTACCATACCTCCCTCCTCCCCTGTTCCCATTCCTCCCTATCCCACACACATGGGTCTGACATAAAAAGATACACCTGCCACAATACTGTCACTGGGATGGACACCCCTGTTTCTAATTGACAAGTGTGGCATGTTGTTTTAATAGTTCTGGAAGTACACCGTACGTGATCAAAGCTCTAGCAATGCATGGGAGGTGTCTTGCTGAATGAGCCTGTCAGAACCCATCTGGCCCCGCGGAGATCCAGCCTCTTCTGGAGGGAGCCACAGATGTGTGTTCACAGCTGTCAGCATCTACCGGAAAGGGACTCAGTGCACTCAATGCAATCAGGTAGAAGATGTTTACACTGCTCTTCAGCACACAAAGCAGCTGGCACTGCTGTCCCCGGGAGTCCTTACCAACACCATACAGGCCTGGAAGAACTAAGCACAGATAGAAGATTGCCTGGATCCTCTTCAGCAATTGCTGTCAGTGTTAGAGTTTGAATGTACCATGCTTGGGATATATGCTTACAGACCATGTGAGATAGTAGGACCATATATAATCCCAATACTACTTGTATATTGATGCAGTGAACTCTTTCGGGGGGGGGGGGGGGGGGGGGTGACAACTAATGATTTATTTAAAGATTTGATGAATTTTTAAGTTTGGTATTCAAAACATTCCTCTAGACATGTATTAAACAAGCCAAGAAAAGTTGCATGACTATCAACTATATATAGTGTAATGTTATCAGAAGTAAAGGTAAAGCATTGTAAATAGAGACCGCTGCATCAGTGTCACAGCCTTCCAAGCTGAAAGTTACTGTAAGCAGGTGAGCAATCAAGGTTTGAGCTGTAAACCCTTCTTCAAATCAGACTGAAGAGTAAACACGAGTGCCAGTGTGTTGCTCATTTTCTGCAATGATTGCAAGGCCACCCATCATTTTTCTAAGACCTGATTGTGTGACGTTAACAGGCTGGCACCATCATCTGTTTGCCTTTCCAGCGGGCTCTGGAGCATTGGATTGGCATGGAGACTGAACCGCTGTCTCCCCTTTTGAGGAAGAGCGCTCCTCAGGTCTGGGTTGAGACACAGTATTGTGTGTGCTTGTTCATATATATATATATATATATATATATATATATATATATATATATATATATATATATATATATATATAATATATATCAGAATGAAGTTATTTCAGGCCTAAATCGCTAATCATGACAATAAAATAATAAAATATCAACAACAACAAAAAAAATCTCTGAAGTCGCACTGGCAAACACTTCATTGCATGGAGCTGGGAAGGCAGTGACAATGCACTTTATCATCCTGGGTTTGTAACATAGCAACACCAAACCAAATCGCACAGGAGCGCAGCTACCTCACAATCACAGAATAACACACACACACACACACACACACACACACACACACCTTTGTTTTTATGTTTTTTTAAAGGGATACTTGATATTGCTCTCAATTTTGGAATATTTAATTTCTTACCTGTTTAATATTCTACGTTGTGTGTGTTCTTCACGGCTGTATTTGCTTTGATACAATTTTACTTCTAAAAACATCAAAAACAGAATGTCTTAAAAACTACCATTAGAGGTGTGCAACTGTTATCTATGTCCCCTCTGCAACTGTGGGTTAGTAAAGGTGAGATCTCTATGCAAAACCAGTTTCAGGGGGTGCGGGGGCATAAATTATAGCAGCAAACCACCATCTTCAGAAACGGACCCAGAGGGTTTTAAAACTTTTTCTTTTCTGACATAATTAGCAAGATGAATAAAGATCCAAACAGAAACAGCAATAAAAGCCACACATTAAATATTATGAACATGTGCTGATACCAGTGAGGATCCCTTTTAGGGTTACTTATTCATTCATTTGTTAGTTTGTTAGTACAGATCCGTTTTCGTTTTACTTTCTTGTTTTCATTCCTCATTTTAATCGTGCAACTTTCATACAATTCAGCCTCCTTTCCTCACTGTTATATATTTCCAATTCTAATTCGTTTTTTTCTTCTTTTTTTTGCACCTTTCTTTACAGTTCTGCCTCGAATCTTTCTTATCACACTAATTTTCTCTCCGGCATCCATTTCATAGGTTTTTTGTTTTTTTTCCTACCTTCCTGTTTCTTATTCTGCCTCCTCTCTTCTTTGTTCTGCCCCCTCCCCTCTGTTTCCTCCCTCATTTACTTGTCTGTTCACATTGCTATTTATTGTATTCACCCCCCAGCTGTCACAAACAGATTCAGCTCAGGTGAAAGCGCAAATACAGCCCCTATGGAATACAAAATGTACTGCTATTTATTTTCTTCCTGTACAGAATCAAATCACAGAGTGCAACTGAAAGAGAAGAAAAAGAAACAAGTGTTGCTGATGTTGCAAGATCTTGCACTACCATTTTCATTACTATTGTGAAATAATGGCTGCTTTTTATAGTTCATAAGAACAATGCTTGGATCAAAACAAAACAACTGAAGCAATTTAGTGTGTAGAGATGAGGACTGGGAGTCTGGAGACACCGGGTTCGAATGACTTGCTGCTTGGCCTTGGGAATGAGCTTAGCAGAGTTGCAGGTATAGGGTTGTTACTGCCCCTTGAAAACAAGATAACAGCGATGACAAAGTGACATTGCCCTTATAACAGGGATGTGTTCATTGATTACACTTTAGTTTAAGGGCATTGGAGGTATTTCAGACCACTATGTGTGGGAGCAGAAACTAGTTCAATCTCCAGATCTTGCATGCTTTTTCTCCAGTTGCCTTTTCCAATTCAACAGTCCTTTTGAACGAGGGGTGCCCCTCCACCAAATGACTGATCAAGCTCTGAACTACAGTATAGAACTGCTCATGCATCTAATGTAAAACTACTAATAACACTATCTTTGTTTTTTTTTTTAGTTTTTAAAACATTTTACCTCACTGTGTTGATCAGGCTTCCTGCTTTTATTACTAATAACTATCTAATTTTCATAAAATCCTAGGTGGGCATAATCTATCCACGGCCCTTTAATTAGCTCTGCCCTGAGGGGCAGATAATATACAAAAAACTAGTGCCTTCCAACAAAGCTTTGCCTGTCGTGGGATTATAATTCCTTTAAAAGGTGAAATCAAGTACAATATAAAAGGAAATGAAATCACTGATGAGATATTTTTAAGCACTGTGAACTAATAACTAGTCTTTAGGCATTAAAAAAAAAAAAAAAAAAGTCTTTTGTGTTATGACTTGGTGACTAACTTCATTGTCTGTCTTGTTCTGTACATTTTCAGCAGCATAAGAGGGAAAACAAACCTGTACATCCACACAGTTACTCACCTACACATACGGACACAAAGTCACTCAGCACATACGCAGCATACAACACTCAGCGTGCACGCAGCACACAACACTCAGCCTGCAGCTTGCACGCAGCTCTCACACAGCACACAGCACACAGCACTCAGCACACAGCACTCACACACGCAATGCACAGCACACAGCACTCAGCACACAGCACACAGCACACAGCACACAGCACACACACACACAACACACAGCACACAGCACTCAGCACACAGCACTCACACACGCAATGCACAGCACACAGCACTCAGCACACAGCACACAGCACACACAAATGCAACGCACAGCACACAGCACACAGCACTCAGTGCACAGCACACAGCACTCAGCACGCATGTAGTGCACAAGACACAGCACTCAGCACATACGCAGCACAGAGCACACAGCACTCAACACACAGCACACAGCACATAGCACTCAGCTCGCAGCATGCACACAGCACACACACACAACACACAGCACACAGCACTCAGCATGCATGCAGCTAAGTGCACAGCACACAGCACACACACACGCAATGCACAGCACACAGCACTCAGCTCGCAGCATGCACACAGCACACACACACACAACACACAGCACACAGCACACAGCACTCAGCTCGCAGCATGCACACAGCACACACACACACACAACACACAGCACACAGCACTCAGCACTCAGCACTCAGCATGCATGCAGCTAAGTGCACAGCACACACACACGCAATGCACAGCACACAGCACTCAGCTCGCAGCATGCACACAGCACACACACACACAACACACAGCACACAGCACACAGCACACAGCACTCAGCACTCAGCACTCAGCATGCATGCAGCTAAGTGCACAGCACACACACACGCAATGCACAGCACACAGCACTCAGCTCGCAAGCAGTGCACAAGACACAGCACTCAGCACATACGCAGCGCACAGGACAAAGCACATAGCACTCAGCACACAGCACAAACAAACAAAGGATTTTGCTTCCTTATTATATACAAGGCCACATCCCAATTAGCACTCAATTACCAAATTGGGGAATGACCACACCGGCAATTTCTGGCAGGGACATATTTAACCCCATCCCTGCCAACCTTACATTCCTCATACACTATGTACAGCAGCATTAGCAAACAGAGCACTGTAAAAGATCTCCATAAAAAAATATAATTTAACCAGCAGTAACCTTTGCTGAACAGCACATAGTCTCAGAGTCCTTGACGATACAGATTCTTTTGTAAAGAAATCGACTGGTGACATTTGCCAGGTTGCTGTAAGTTGTCAGTATTTCTCTGCTTTCAACGTTGTATAGAATGAAAAGCATGAAAAAATGGAGAATAATATTGTTCTGTGGTTTATGAAGTAACCTTTATCAAGCTCAAGTCAAGCTGGAAGGTAAACAATGTGGCAGCCATGGACTGGAGGAGCGGTTGCAATCATTAACCAAGGGGACTAGGTGATCTGTTCCTTTGTTATGGTTAATGCAAATCTGGGAAGAGACCCGTATTGTAATCGTGAGTGTTATCTTTGTTTTGTCGTGTCTAAAAACTGTTTGTTTGTTGTTATTAGACGGCTAACATGATCTGGAGCTGTCACTGAAGGTCAGCACCAAACCCGAACAACATTGCACTTGTGTCAAGATTAATTGTGTTTGCACCACAAGCACAGTAGCACTCACTGTGGACTTGTGATCGTGTTTGTGTTATGTGGGGGTGTTTAAATATTTTTGGGCTAACCAGTGAATTAAACAGAGCAATACGCAAACCCTTTGTCTATTGTTTGTTATCATTATTGTTTACTGTTTTGTCATCAGACATTGGATCATAAAAATAAACCTCCATTTCACCAGTACCTTGTTTTCTGGCACTGTTTTGAGCACTGCATCACCCCCACACCTGCGCACTGCAAACACTTTGCCACAAACACTTAATACCTTTGGGGAATATAAACAAAGAAGTGAATACGGCAGTTTACATCTGAAAACAGATCGAGTGCCTTCACTCTCTAATCAAGATGAACATTTCAGTGTATTATACATTTCATTACAATGATTGAAAGATCAGTCTACAATGAACCTTGGCTGTGCGGATAATCTATTGTGTTTACTCTGCTCTCTGCATTTCTTTAGCGCTACTTAAATAAGAACAGGCAACAGCAGGTCTGACTCACAATACCTCATTCATCAAGGAACTCCACTTCATTTACATGGGAACATTATGTGATTTTAAAGAAGTATCCAGTCAACTTTTAAAATATTAACATTGAGAATACAAAATGAAAGATGCTTCTGCTACTAAACTTGAAAAATGCACATGTTGCGTACCAGCATGTGATGTTCTGGTTAATGACTGTGCTTCATTACAGCATGGATGGTGTCCCATACCTGGAAATGTTGTACAAAGAGATATTTGCAAAGTGACACATGCATTATGCAGCCCTTAGTGGTTCCTAACATGGGTAATAATGTTGCACTCATCAGTCTGTTAAATAAAAACAGATTTGGGGCTCAATAGCAATCTTAACATTGGTGGATCGCAATAACCCCCATCTTAAAATGTGTAACCTGATAAACAGTGGAGATCTTTTTTTTCTGTATTTGTATTAAGCTAATAAGGGGCACAATAAATCACTGCACAAAAAAATGAACATCCTTTAATTGAATAGCATTTGATGTACAGAAAATAAGCTTTTCAGTTTGCAATCTGACTTTCAGGTAAGGATAAATCTAAAAGCTCCGGAGTAAAACTGTGATTTTTTTTTGTGAATTGTGACAGTTTTGTATGAAGATGTTCCTGTTAGCGTGGGTGAAATGTGAAGCATTGTGCTTCAGATGAACTGACAATGTGCCATTAATACATTCCAGAGTAAAAACACCAAGGGGATTACTATATTTAAAGATACCATTAATATAGACCCTTTACCGAGATGCACATGCATTGAAAAAAGACCCAGCCATTCGACCAAGATTTCTAATGGCAGAGTCTTAGTAAGCTTTTACTGGTAACATACAGCAAAAGACTCCATTTGTCTGTACCTTTTAACAGTGCCATTCTGTAACAGTATGTGACAGTACTGTCAAAACTACTGTGGTATAATTAAAAAAAATAACGGTTCTAGCACTAATGTAGCATGCAACAGTTTTGTTTCTATATAAGCTAATTGTCTTATTTCTGTTTTTGTTGTCAAGAGTGAGATTGATCACTCAGCAAATTCCATTCCAAGCCTTTTAGAATTAGAATCCACTCCAAGCTTCCTTATGAGACCGGGCCAGCTGGGTAGTTTGTTAAAAGAAACTTAAAAATGTAAATAAACACCCACTTAACTCTACCTGTGTGTGCTATTGTGGCAGTGCTGTTCATTATATCATAATTAGTGCTGTGTTTTTTTTCCACGTGTTTTTCATCAGAGATGTATGGTTGTGTTCTTCATCCTGCTCTGCTGTCATAACAGAGGAGGCTTGAAAATGAGTCCCTTAATCTCAAGAGATTTTCAATGTTAAAACCACAGTCATTGCTTTCCACTCACGTGCCTCTCAAAGTGTCAATCAAGGAAGCATTTGGAATTTGGGGCTGCGTTAAACATGTTTTGTAAAATGTGTTTATGAAAAAAGTAGAAGACGACAAAGAAAATGAAAAATCAAGGAAATGACCATGTTCCCCCATGTAGTGTGAGACAGACAGACAGACAGACAGAAGGAGGTGGACACGGTCATAAAGGTGCACTACTCTTGAGCTAAACTGAATGTCACATGCACTGATTCTCCAGGTCCTGGATCCTTTAGACTCCAAGGTAAAATCACTGCAAGGCTCTCTTGGAATCCTTCTCTCTTGTACAACTCTGGATCTTAGCACTTATACAACCCTTAACAAAGAGACCGCCAGGAATACCAGTGTTTTAAAGAGTTAAACATCCAAGTATTCAAATTCAGATCCTCCACTGTGCAGTGATTTTAATAAAACGGTTTGTCAAACACACAGCATCACATGGAGTGCCAGACAAGCATAAAGGATCCGCAGGGATGGAGAGTAAGGAACAACAGATTGGGATACAAACACAATTCTGGAGAGGGTCATGAAACGTGGGCTAAATAGTCTGAACCTGGAAACAACCAGCCAGCATTTATTGTAATTGTATCACAGTGTTTTGTAGACTTTGAGTCTCATGATACCAATATTAGGAATTGACTGCTTTTGCATTTTTTGTTACAAGAATGAATATGGTACTCATTGCACAGGGATCTATATGTAACTGTCAATTTAAACGATTGTACACCCCTTTTCAAAACCCCACCCCTTTCTTTCTAATCCTGAAATTAAATGAAGACCCTAAAGCTAAGAATACTGTTAGAGATCTATTCACCCTTTGTTAGAAAATGCACCCCAGTATGTTTCAAATGCCTCCCCTACATGTTTAAAATGCACCTCATAACTCTTTGAAGATCACAAGATACGCTCACGCATGATTAGAAATGGGAGTAATCATTTTTCAAAGTGTACATGCAATATTTTTGGGGTGCATTTGCACCCCTTTCCATCTTCCATGTGAGCTCAGTTATTGCAGCTGGTGAATGGTTAAAATACAATTTCCTTGCACAGCTCTTTTGTATTGGTATTGGGGATTTAAAATGTGTACCTTCATGCGCTTTTCCCGAGTCATTACAGAATTTGCCATCCTGCTGGATAGATGTGGGAAAGCAAGCGGCGCTGTTCAGGATGCTTGTGGTTTAGTTGGACTCTGGTGTGTTTGAGTTTGGATTATCCCTGTCGGAGATAAGCTTTCCCTATCCATCGCCCTGATGTTCTCTCACACACATCATGTGTACACCATCTTTCTCTGTTCCAGAGAGAGGTGAACACAGATTTTCAAACCAGCTTTCATGAGAAATTATCAGTAACTCTAGTCAAATTGATCCTAGGTGATGGAGTGCAAATAAACGTCCATGCCATGGGCACAGAGATTCACCTCTAGTACAAACATAGCCAGAGGAAGGGTGTTGGGTTTTGGGGCTTTATTTTAAGTGGCATCATATACACTACAGAAGTATAGACTAGACACATGCATCACTGTGAATGCCATACAGTACAATTAAAGAGTAACGGAGAAAAAGGGTCAGCAAGCTTTATTTTAATGGTCACATGTTTTATTTTAACTGTTAACATGTTTACCAATGCTGTTTAAGTTTTTATAAAAGATACTTTCATGTACAGTAACCGATTTGTCAAATGTCATCTTTGCAATTTCTCGATAATTCTTTTTTGTGTTGAATTAAACGTGACATTGTTAATTGAAGCCATCTGTGCAAGAACATTCCTTCTCGATTTACCAATCTCTCTCTCTCTTAAGTAAGTGGCTTAAACGATAGGCCCTGAATGTTCTTGCATTATGTCAAAGTGTCAGCCTCCTCTGAGCAGTTTTAATGACACCTTGTCAGACTCAGAACCGTTACCTCTATTACAACATCAACTTGTCACAAACATCAAGGCAGTTTCTCAGTTTTCACAAGTCTTGTTAAATAATTCCATGAAATGACTTCAATTGTTAACCATTAATGGTGGAGTCTTACCACATGTACAGCTGTTTCTCAGTAAGGCGACTTACTGGTAGGATGGCTCTCCAGAGCCATACATTTACCCATTCTTGGGAAATCAATACATTGGCACAAGCACTTGTCTCTGTGTAGAACCTTTCCTTACCAAGCTGTCCTTACTCTGGTCCCAGAAGAAGCACTCACTGCCTGGAGAAACGAGACAGAGGACTCTATAACAAGCAAATGTTGCTGCTATAGTATCATAACTGGACTGAGATCCATTCTGGCCCCCTTGCTGTTAAACGGGGCAGGAGTAGACAGGCAGATAATATTTTCAGCCTCTTTAATTAGGGCAGCCAGGGGACTGTCTTACAAAGCAATAGTATACTGCACCCCTGTAGCTGCAGCTGGGTAAAGCATTGTTTTAGATACACCAGGTGGGTCTGGCTTTTGTCTTTTCAGCACTGCCTGGCACTGTCTAGACATAGGGTTTAATTGACCTGTACTTTCTTTGTGACAGTTCAGTTGGTAACACAGCATTGTCTTTAATTACACTGCAACAACAATGTAATAACACAGTAATTACACACACGGTGTAATTACAATGCAACAACATGCTTCATTACACAATGAAAATTCCTGGCAGTTGCTATCCGTTATGTGTCATTGACAAATGTAATCTCACTCATTAATAGTGGCCTTGCACCTCATAATGAAAATAATTATTGTATCATCTGCATTTGAGAAAAACCACATTTGCAGATTATCATGGTGCATGACTGAGACAGCAAACTTTAAAGTTAACGTCACAATTGCATAAAAGTACTTTGCAAACTTTTGGCCTCCTTTGTTTAAACAGACCAGGCTACCAGCTGCCCTCCTTGTAATTAATGATATCTCACCTTGTTATTAAAACAAGGCTGGTATCAGATCCAGCTAAGTCATAAAGCTGTCGCTCTTGTCAATCAGCTGGTGGTCTCACTGCATAACACATTAACAGTCGTGTGCAGTAGAGAGGTGAGAGTGCTGTCCTTTTAGTGGTTAAAGACTTCCCATCTGTCAGCCTGTTGTAACAGACACACTCTATCTGCACGTCTAATTATCAGAACCTGCTTCATTTCTCAACTTCACTAGCTTCTTAATTTGTTACTTAGTAGGTTTTTTTTGGATGATATGCATGGCATGTTTCCATTTTTTAAGATGTGAGAGATATAGTTCAGTACATATATAGTTAGAATGTTATATATTAATATATTATTATTATGCTTTACAATGTATTGAATACATACAGCGTACGATATATTGTTGAAATGTACTTACACATGACATACCAATGTTCCATGACCAAACAGGTCCTATATACATTTAAAATGCATATTTAGATGCAAAATAGCACATTTGGGCTTATTCATTTAAAAAAAAGTTTTAGATGATTATTAGAAACGTGTTCGTCATTTCTTAAATACCGAGTAGGAGGAGATGAAGTACAGCCTTTTCTCTTAACTACCTGCCAAATCATTAATTGAATCGCTCTGTGGGGATTCCCAGCTTCTCTACTGTTTTGCAAGGATGAAAAACAAGCACAACAAAAACCCACCTGTGATGAATCAGTTCACTTTCAATTGCATCTAATGGTCCCATTGAAGTCAAAATATATCACCTACTGAACAGTACTGTTGAAAATACAATACTAGGAATTGCAGGGGGCCCTTGACAGTATTTTTAGAAGGGCCTTTAAGTCGTATTGCTTTTGAAGAGAGGCGTGGGGCAAACACAACCATTAAAGAAATGTTGAGAATGGCATTAGACAACACAGTTTTTAAGAAAATATAACACCTTTTTTTTAACAATCATTTTAAATTTCAGAATTATTTTTATTTTATTAACACTTTTTGGAGGGGGACAGGGTGCACAGGAAAACTACATAGATTATTACTAAGAATCAGAGTACAAAATTGTGCTTGGCTTTTTATGAGGGTGGAGTTGAATGACGTCCTCATCACTCAGTAGCCTCTCCTATCTGAGGTCCATCGGTCTACGTCACCTAACACCCCATGGAGGGCATGGCTAAGGACATTTCTTACTAAATACACGTCTTTTACTGTTTTTCTAAGAGTACTTGCGTTATTCTGCTTAACCACGCATGCATCCCTGCCTTTAAATCTCCAGGTCAGTTTTGCTTCTTTTGGTATTTACAGCGTTTTGTTGTGTTCATGTCCTGGTGGAAAGAGTTTGTTTTTAAAAATTGAGATCAGCAGTTTTTATCATCAACCTTATTATACTAAGGAAATCTTATTATACATGGGTCTCGCTCCAGCACCTAATCTTAATGATACACAGGTCTTCCACTACCACCATCTATAATAAGACTATAAAACACTGAAGTGTATAGGAAAATTAGCATTCACCATGTATTATATATTCATAAAACAAAGAGGTAAAAAACATGTAATTGTTTAATCCCAGAGTTCTGCACAAATAAAAAAAAAATAATCCACTCAAATGATGAGTCTCATAAGGACTTAAAACACAGTCAACTGCCTAAACAGATCTTAATTATTTGTTTGATTTGTGCTGTGTTAGGAGCAAAGCAGGGCAATATAAATGAGTTTTATTCCAGAGTAGCTGGGCCTCTCCCGGGACTGGAGCATGCAGCGGAGAGAGGGGGAGAGGGGGCTTTCAAAATGTAGATGAGTTTCTCAAAAACAAAAAAAAAGGAAAGTTTAATGTTGCCAGAGGCGAAGTAGAATGAGATCAAATAAATGAGCAGCGAAAGGGAGGCATGTGCAGGTATGTGTCCTCCTTTGTAGATGAACACTGGAGACCCACCAGCTTCAGGCCCTAATCACTAATGCCAGCCTCCTGGAGAGATTCACTGCTTTCATGGTACCTTTGTGAGCGATTATTTTGGAATATGTTTGGATTGATTAAAAGCAATGTACATAATTCAGATATTTTATTCCTGCAGCCTTGCTTTATTTCTTTTTAATTCATTACAAGGAGGATTCAATGGAGATTACAAGATCTCCTACTTACTGTACGACTCAAGCTTTGTTGGAAGTCACTCTGTCTGTGCAGTGAGGTTACAAAGCATTAAGAAAGTCTGGAAAACTAGTAGACTGTATTTTGAAAGCCATTGTTCACAGCTCCAGCGTAAAATATAATAAAAGAATAATAGGCAATAAAGGTAGCTCTTTAGTTTCAGTTGTGCTGAACAAACAAACAAACCCCCACAACACCTTTTTTATTGATGATTATGAGACATATAAATATTTTCCTCAAATCCACTTGGTTTGAAGGTCCACCACCTGCCCTGCTGGATGAGGCAATATACCCCCATAACAGATAATGAGCAAGGTGTAGTTACAAGGGTAGAGATGGGGAGGTGGTGGAAGGAAAGATAATAAGATAAGAAAATGTAATAACAGTAATAACAATGTTATTAACACCACTGCTAAACTCTAAAAAAAAAAAAAAAAAAAAAAAAAACGGGCCAGTTCTTCACAAGCATATCAGCACACAAGGCAGACTTACTGTGCCACTGACACTTCTAAGAATCCAGGAGATCTTCTAGCTTGTGCTTTACCAGTGCCCAGGCATCGGTGAAGGCCCTAGTTTCTTATAGGTTTTGCCTTTGTTTCAAAGTTATGGAGGAACTCCTGACATACTCACAGTAGCTTTCCGGAAGGGGGTGGATTTTATTCTTGTTGCTGAAAATCAAACAACTGTTTCTAGCGTGTCTGGTGGCCTTGGACCACTGTGTTTTGTTAACACAATTCAGCAGAAGCATTTACAGCTGATATTATACAGTGTACGTGGATCATCAGATCTTATCAATAAATAAGCACTGGGCATGCATTAAGAAAACTGACTCCTTTTTTCATCTTGACATTTCTAGTGGTGCTTTACATTGGGTTCCCTGCAGTTAACACATGTCTGGGAGGAATGCTACTTATCCATGCTCAGTGAAAACTGCAGCTTTAATAGTTTCAGGGAGATTTTCATCGCGCTGTGTTTCTACACCTGCGATGTTCATTTTGTGAAATCGGTTGTGAAATGTGTTGTCAGATGAGAACAGGCAGGTAAATGGAAGTGTGTGTGTGTGTGTGGGGGGGGGGGGGGGGGGGGGGGCATTCTCTTGGATAAAATGATTTGAGGTCAAGGATCACACACATCCAGTAGTTAACAGAGGGTAAGTCTGGTGTGTCTGTACAAACACCAAGTACAGTGCATGCTGAGTATCTATCTATCTATCTATCTATCACGTATCTATCTTAATGCCATCTATAGCCTGATCTATCTATCTATCTATCTATCTATCTATCTATCTATCTATCTATCTATCTATCTATCTATCTATCTATCTATCTATCTATCTATCTATCTATCTATCTATCTATCTATCTATCTATCTATCTATCTATCTATCTATCTATCTATCTATCTATCTATCTATCTATCTATCTATCTATCTATCTATCTATCTATCTATCTATCTATCTATCTATCTATCTGTCTATCTATCTATCTATCTATCTATCTATCTACCTGTCTATCTATCTATCTATCTATCTATCTATCTATCTATCTATCTATCTATCTATCTATCTATCTATCTATCTATCTACCTGTCTATCTATCTACCTGTTTATCTATCGATTTATATACAGTACATACTGTAGAAGAGTACCCTGACCAGTATCCCAAGGCATATTACCGGAACAGGCTCTGGTCTTGGTAACATCTGTGGTAATGGAAGCAAGCTACCTGTTTGATGAATAGGGATGCAGGCTCAGTCAAAGCCACAGTGATGAAGGTTACTTTTCCTTAGGTCAATACAGGGAGGGAGTGGGAGAGAGAGAGGATGATAGATAGAAATATATCAAATATGTCACTATATATCATATGGATATATATCATATAGATATATATCTATATATATATATATATATATATATATATATATATATATATATATATATATATATATATATATATATATATATATATATATATATATATATATATATATATAACCTCAATCCCTTTATGCATTACCTACCTCACATGTCACACACTCACCTACAGGTATATGTATAATGTTTTGCTGCTTGCTGGTGAGTTCACTGCATTGGTGAAATAATGCAGCACTGACAGAGCGAGAGAGAGAGAGAGAGAGAGAGAGAGAGAGAGAGAGAGAGAGAGAGAGAGAGAGAGAGAGAGAGAGAGAGAGAGAGAGAGAGAGAGAGAGCACTCTGATATCAGGTGTGACCATAAGCCTTTTCTTCTTAATGCATCCCCCTCTGAGCATTACAAAGCTGGATACGCAAGGATTTCTGAATCAATTCTGAAAGGTTGTTGCAGCATCTTCTATTAAAAGCCACAGACTGGCTGTGACCTTTGTAAATTAGGCCCACTGTCTAGAACGCAGGACAGTGGCACCTGTTATGTTTTGCTTGATAAGCTTTGCAAAAAAAAATTTAATTAAATTGCTCCCTGCTGTTGTAAGCAAGAGTGCAAATCTAACTAATAAAAGGATACAACTTTGGTTATTCCTGCAGACACTAATACAAGGCTCCCAGGACCCTGGAGTTCTCTTTTTGAGCTAGTATTTGGGTCAGATGAGTTAAGAGATCCTGAGGCCCCTGTAGGTTACCAGAATTTGTGTGTTTTTGTTCATAAACTTCCGCTCCTTTTCAGAGAATATCCGTATTGTAATCGCTTTCCATAACCTGAGTTTGGGTACTAAGGGGTGTGGAGTCATTAGAGGGCAGTGAGACAAGCTATAGCTTTTCATTTACTGATATACCTTGTGTTTCAGGACTTATGGAGGAATCACTGAAGCCATTAGTCTTGTATAATGAAGACTTTGTTATTCAGTTCCTATATTTTTTCTTTCTCTCCATGTTCATACTTGACAAATAGAGAAAGTATTTGATACATTTTCTTTTCTCTATTATTTCTGAACTGTTGAACCAATCGCTTTGTGGGTTTCTAGTAACGTCAGTTTCCTACTGAATGGGGCATTGATTTTGAATGGCATTGATTTCTTTTGCAAGTTCACGGTAGTGATTTGAAATTAACAATTGTGTCATTTCCATGACATTGATGTATGACTGTGAAAAGGAGGGAGGGGAAGTATTTGCTGCCTCTTCTTTTTATGTGTTTCATAACTACGTCATTTCTGATTAATCCATTTTATTGATCATTCTATAGCACTAACACCAGGCTATTTATGAACAGAAATGTTAATTGTACACAGCAAAAATATTTTTTAAAGGATATCATAGTGTGAAATATCATGGCTCTCAAATTTGTGGATTTCCTTTCTTCATCGAGTTTGGTGTTTGTTTTATTGCATATGAAACTTTGTTGATCTGTGCAGACAAACAGAAACAGCTGATTTCACAGTTCATGATTTGCAATGGTCTTGGATTATCTAATACCTAAAGTAGTCCAGGGTTTGAGATAAGCAATCCGCAGGCGAGCGACGTCAATACGCCCAGCCTTGAGAGTTAGTGGATTGTCTCAAACAAATTAATAGTGTTTCTTGGTAAATTTGAGGAGTTTGTTTTTTGAAATAGTGCTGCATAGAGTCTTAAAAAAAACATTTTGATTGGAAGTATGACATTATTATTATTATTATTATTATTATTATTATTATTATTATTATTATTATTATTGGTAATACTTTATATTAAGGTGCTGCTTATTAATGTTTTATAAATGTATAATATATGCTTAATAACTATGTTATAGAGTATTAATAAAGCATTATATATGGTTACAATAGCCAACCAATACGTTATCGGTAATTACAATGAACTTTATGCCAAAATATTTATTATTATTATTATTATTATTATTATTATTATTATTATTATTATTATTATTATGTAACAGGTTACATTAATTGTCTCTAATTATTGTGTATTTACAGAGTAGCTACTTAGTAAATACGTGTTTACTTACACATAGTTAAAATGTTATTATTCATAGTTACAATATACTTAATGTTGCACAATATAACCCTTCCAATTAGCCAGGTGGTCATATCTGTGCATTTTATTGTAGATAGAATTTGAGAGTGTGAATCTCATTCTCATCTCAATCTCATTGACAGCAAATGGTGTCAACATATTAACACCCAACAACAACTACAAAAATCCTGAGACAAGAGATCCCCAAATAATTCCACAGTAAAAAAAAAAAAAAAAAAAAAAGAGCAATCGGTTCTTTTGAAGACTAGATTACACACACATTGATGTATTGGTGTTCAGAGATCAGAGAAGTTAGTGGCAGTGAAGCAGGTTAACATATTTATTCCAAAGTATTGTATTGATTCTGCGGAATGTTAGAACTGCAAGGTGTTCCTGGGGGACAGGAGTTCACGGCCGGGGCAGCACCAGAAATAGACTCAATCTGCAAAGCTAGGTCTGCTGGACGCTGAGTTCAAATTGTTAGACCTCTGAGCATGCTCGGAGCATTATGCATTGACTGGACTTTAACAAAGGACCAGGACTGTGGGAAGTTTGTAGGAATCTTCCACGATGGCGGGTCTCGCTTTTCCATTGCACGTTTGTGTTAACGTTTCACAGCACTTAAACTAATCTTCAAACAGGACATTGAAACTTTACTCAGTGTGTATGGGGTTTTAAACACAAGTGTTACTGTTTGACCATATTGCTGTTGCTGTAGGCTGCTTAGGGGATTTCCTCGTATGTGTGTATTTCATTGATTAGTGCCTCTAAGAGGTGCATTTTTGGATCCCAGAAGTCCTTTGTATGTGTAAATCAGCTCTTACAAAATGATCTCCTGTAAACTTTATCACTTTATATTGGTTTAGACAATTGACTTAATTTCATTTTTTAGCAATTTGTAAAAAAAGAAAAAAAAAAGTAGAATTTTTAAAACCATTATAAAAAAACAAATAAAAAATGATTTTACTTTTCTTGGGCTCGTGTGTAAAATCTGTTTGTTATTTTTCTCCTTGCAATTCCTCTTTCAATTTAAAAAGCTTGTTTCATTGTGTTTCTTTTTTTTCCTCTAGCTCACCTCGGGAACGTTCTTGTCTCCACTCCTCTCAAAGGGCTATGAGTCAGCATTTTCTTACTTTGCTTTTTTTAGACCCATTTGTTGGAAAACAACAAAGCTATCTTCTCCCGTTAGTCTTGTAGAAAACCAGTCTTTTGTCGAGTTTCTTTATTTCCTTCCTACCTCAGCTGTAAATTTTTTGTTTTTTCAGCAATAAATAAATAATATATTAGCAGCTCTTACGTTAGTCTAAAATGAGCAGAAGTTCACAATACAGTATAATAATGTTTACCATCTGGAGTTGCAGTGGCTCTGTCAAATCTATGAAAATAATTTAAGTGTAATGTTACAGCTTGTATTAAGAAGTGTAGATTTGATTATGAACAAGTGTTTTTTGTTTCTGTATTTATTTAATTTTCTGAAAGGAGATACATTTTAAGCCCTGTGACAGGGTAGCCGAGCAGCGACGTCCTCAGACCAGACAGCTGACAGAGACGCACACAGGCAGGTACTTGAGTGAAAGCGCTCTTGTTGTGTTACATTTTTATTGAAACAAAAATAAAATAAAAAGGTTGACAAAAAACATTTCTCCAAGAGCCACAATACATATTAAAACAAAAACAGATCACAAACGCAAAATCCAAACTAATACTGTGCTGGTCTGCCCAACACGAGTAGCAATTGCTTGCTTTCTTTCTTTCAGTTTTGTTTTTGATTTTTCTCCCCTCTCCCTCTCCCTCTCCCTCTCACTCACACGTTCTTCCACTTGAACACCCCACACTGAACAACAAAAGCTGCAAGTTTTTATATTGGTGACCATCTAATAATAATTGCAACTACTCAAACAATAATTCAGTAGACAGCACCAGCCACATTCTCACAAGCAGAGATGGACTACTAACACCTCCTCTGCCAGACTCCATTGAAACCAAACACATACTTGTTTCAAATAAAGACAAAATAACACACTAATTTTAAATAAACATAAAACACCACAGTATTTACAATACATTATTTTAAACAATAATATACCAATACATTTAAAATTATAACATTACATTCACCCATGCTTAATAAACATATATTTACAAGCAGGGCTTTGCCCCGCCCCCTCTAATTATGTGCTGGGCTTTTCCCCAACCCTGCCACAAGCCCTCTATCAGATTAATACTCTCTAAAACTCTGTTACTAAAGCATATTGTATTAAGAAAGAAGCAGGAGTCTCTGTTGAGCTGCTGGCTTCTGACTTAGGGATGTAATTAATGCATCCCTGGGAGATTAGTGTCAGGCATATCTGTCAGCCAGTGCCAGAGCTGGACTGCAAAGAAACATCCATCTTCCTCAGAGCACCGATGAGTACATCATCAAGCAAACATAGTCTTTGCAAATAGGTGTTTGTTTTGGATGCGGTGCTGTATTTACATTGCGATGAAGAGATAGACGGCACATATGTGCAGGCAGACAGAGAGGAATTCAGAGAATACATACAGTCTTGCCCAGATACCAGGCTTCCCTTTACTGGCTTCTCTACTTTCAATAGTCTACAGGAATGATCAAATCTGTACCTATGTAGACCAGATATTTTAAGGCATCTAGCTGCTGATTGTTCTCAGGCTTGTTCTCGAAGCAGGGATGGCTTTAATGGAATTATTTACAAGCTTGCATGAGGAGATACTTATAGAACAGAATATCAACACTGTTGTTTCAAGACGTCATCAATTCTCTGATCTCAGAACTATACATAGTGCCCAATATGAAGCCAACTCTTAGAACCTATAGTTCTAGGCATTCAGAATAGCTTACCAAGCCTTTATAACAAGTTTGCAAAATGTGACTCCATCTGTGCATCACTTAACATTGCTTTGTATTTTGCATCAAAAACTAGAATAGGACTTTCCAGTATAGTACAGTACAGATTTTGAGATACTGACCTTTAACACTGATAGGCCTCATTGCAAAACAGCATACCTCATTGTGACACACCACACATACTGAAATCTCAGACAGACGCCCCACCTTCTGGTGTTCACAGATGTTCTGTGTGAACCAGCTGGTCAGTGCTGGTATGAATCCAGTCCATATACAGATACACTTTCAAACAGGTCTGTACACTCAATGTTACACTACAGTTTGAAGTTAACTTTGGAATTGTGGAGGTGACTTCAAGGTGGTGGTGGTGGGGAGTCAGAACTATGAATGGTTTCACAAATCAAGGGTTTATATTGAAATACGCAAAAGACAATGATACCCAGACACTGCAGTATCTGAACAGGCATTTAACATTGTTGTTCATTATGGGTAAAACACAGACACTTTGGCCATATAAGGAAATCAAAACGGGACTTTGCACATTATAACATGTTTGAAGTGTAAAGCAAATTCAAAATGTTTTAATTATGAAAGTTGTGTAAAAACAAGTGAATCCTTGTTATTAGTTACATTTACTAACATTTCTGTGTATGTGTGTGTGTGTTTATCATTCCATGTGGTCATGCCCTCAATCCAGAAAACTTCAATTAAATTTGACATCATGGAGATGGTTGTCCTTAGGCTTATTTATATTTGCTTCCAGAGGTATACCTTATAATATATTAATAAATTTCCCCTCTTGGCAGGGCCTCTGTCAGCTGTTTCAAAAACTTTTACCTGAAAGTATGCATACTTAATGACCTACAAGAAAAGTAACACATATGCAAATTGACTCTCGCTTCAGTTTGGCTTTTTGACTCCTGGACTTGCTTGACCAGAGAAAGTATCAGCACTGTCTGCTTCTATAATGTCTGCCAGTGCCATTCTGGTGAGGGTGTTTTACTAAGTGGATTGCTTATCATACGCATATGAAACACTTCCTGAGAGCATTTTCACAAGCTTTTTGTACTTGTTCCATTAACTGTGATGTTACATTTCACCTGTGATCTTACCTGCTTCCTTTAACAAGAAAGTACAGCACTTGCATTGGATGCAGTGCTGTATTGACATTGTCAATAGTACACTGCATTAAGAGAATCCACAATGAGTCCGTAACACTTACACCAATGTCTCAAATTACTGTGTATTTACATAGTAGTAATTTTGTAAATACATGTGTGCTTACACATCATTATAATGTTATTGCAATGTTATGCAAGGGATGTGAGGATCAGCTCATCTCTCTCTCTCTCTCTCTCTCTCTCTCTCTCTCTCTCTCTCTCTCTCTCTCTCTCTGTCTGTGTGTGTATATATATATATATATATATATATATATATATATATATATATATATATATATATATGCTAAGATGATTAGAAAGTTAGTTTACAACATCAAAGCGCCAGATCTTTCAGGGGACATTTTTGTCTGTTCTTCAACATATACAGCTTTGAGTTCTGCAATTGACTTTGGTTTCCTTTTTGCAACAGCAGCCTTCAAGTACACAACATCTCGATGGGATTCAAGTCTGAGGACTGAGATGGCCAATCCATAAGTGTAATCTTCTTTTTTCCAGAAAGTCCTTTGTAGACTTTGTAGAATGCTTAGGGTCATTATCCTGCTGGAATACAAACTTCTGTCCAATAAGCCTTCTAGCACTGGGTAACAAATGAGGCATTTCTTGATATTCTGCAGCATTCATTGATCCTTCTACAATACAAAGGTCACCAGTGCCTGAGGAAGAAAAACAAGCCCATACCATCACACAACCTCCACCATATTTAACACTGGGCATGATGAACTTTTCTTTACATTCTTCTTCTCTCTGCCTCCCCAAACATATTGCTGCTTTCTTGGTGAAAAAAGTTATATTCATCAGAATTGAATACGGCAGCTTAAATCTGAAAACAGGCTGACTGCCCTTCACTCTGCATATTCTAGAACATTTCAGTGTATTATACATTTCATTACAATGATTGAAAGATCAGTCTACAATGAACCTTGGCTGTGCAGATAATCTATTGTGTTTACTCTGCTCTCTGCATTTCTATAGCGCTACTTAAAGAAGAACAGGCAACAGCAGGTCTGACTCACGGTACCTCATTCATCAAGGAACTCCTCTTGATTTACATGGGAACATTATGAGACTGGGCACTGAAAACATTTGCACATGAAATCGGTTTATTTTAAATACATCAGGGCTGATTTTAAATTATTGCTGTACCAGGGCAGCTGTTTAAGCACACTCCTTTGACAGTAAAATCTGCCCAAACAAAATCGTTTCTAGCAGAAAATGTTGGTAACTAGCAATGGAGGGGCTTTTATATTGACAATTCCATGCATAAAGAAAACAAATTTGCATTACAGTTCTCATTGCCGTTGGAATGAAAGCGTGCTTCAGAGTGGGGTTTGGCTGCTGGCTGCAGACTAAGGCAATGAAAATGAATTCCTTCACCTCCAGAGAATGTGACTGAACAGAACAGGGGGCAAATACTGTCTGGTTGTGAGTCTGTGACTGATAACAGAAAAAAAAAAAAAAACCAATACCAGTATTAGTAAGGCAAGATTGTTCTGCTAGGAAGAGTGTAGAACCATCTCAACAAGATGTCCTTTTATGTTACTGGAGGGGAAAGAACAAACAGGAGTAGTTTAGTGGCTGTGGTTAAACCTTTTCGCCCTGGCACTGCACAGCCATTCATGAAAAGCTAAGCAAAGCGAAGCTAGGCAGGATAAAGTGGAAGAAATGATGGGAAAGCAGTTGCTAGCTCATTACAATGGGGTTGCATTAGTCATATAGCTTTTAAAGGCATTACTGCAGTCATGCTTGCACATGAGGCTCATTGAATCCTATCTTTTTATTAGTTAGTTTTATTATATAATATTAGTTCCCCCCCAGTAGGAAAGAATAGTGTGCTAACCAGGGACGAGCCTTGATGGGACAAAGGGCCTTTTCTCATTCTCGAACTGTACTTATGTTCTTATATAAATTATTCATATTAACAGATAATGTACCACATTTGTTAGTAAGCTACTCATTAACAGTTAAAAAGTACAAAACGAACCGTGGCCAATCTGGAAGCGCATGAACAGCCAGGCAGACGAGTGTCACTGGTAGATGGGTCGGTCCTGGTGTCTAATATCTCAGGGGGCACACAGCAGCGGCTGGCAGATGTTTCCAATAGCTCTGCCTCTGCAGATGTGACAGCAGGCAATTAATTGCGTTCCCTCTCAGTGGCTGCTTGATCCGTCGATACTTCAGCAGACTTGAGACTCTTTCGAGACTCTGGCAACCGGTCTACAGACTAAGCAGAAACATAAGACAAGCAGTGAAGTTAACTGCTGGGCTCCTGTGAACGAAACTAATAAGCAATTTCTCCAATGAGAACAGTGGTAAAGACAAAGAATCCACAATTTAAGCTTTTAGAGTCCGCACTTGCTGGATAATTGACCCTGGTGACAGGTAGCTGTCCTAAGCCAAAGGCAGGGGATGTTAACGAAAGACAAGGTTGATTACCCACAGGTAAAAACAGGTGCAGAGGGTATCAAGGCTGTTATAAAACAAACAAATGTATTTTATTTTTTTTTTGTAATGCATGGAGACATTTTTAAATGTGTTTTGGGGGTATTTTGGACTGTTTTAAATATGTGTTGCCATTTTAAAAAGGTTTTCAAGATCCCTGTTTGTTTTTAGATGGCATATACCAGGGGGATAAAGACTGCTCGGAAGCTGATTAGCTGAGACGATCCACAACCTTTATAAAACTACTCTGGCCAGCTGAAATTGTGTGATGTGTAAAGGGCCTATTACAACAAACAGTATATCCAATTCAAAATGTAACTTTTGTCTGTCTAAAACTGCAGTATATATTCTTGATTTGAAACCAGTACTGAAAGTGTAATTGAACACCTCTGCTTCCGATCATAATTTATTAAAAGGATTTACTGCATTCATGTCCGACACTGAAAAAGTACCATTACGATCTCTACCTGTAGTGCATTACCATTTGTTATGTACTGTGCAATAAAGGCAGCTTGTTATTTTGTGTATTATTCTGCTTTTAAAATGAGAATGAAAAAAAATGAATTATTTATATGAAGTTTAAGTAGAGTTTGTTTTGCGGATTGGCTTCCCTGCGGTGATAGAGAGAGGGACAGTATAACGTGCAGAATCTAATCACAGGATACTCTCCCTGCAGAAAGAGTTATAATAGTACAGTGTTTTGTTTAGTGCTGGGTTTGAAGTGTAGTGTACGAGCTAACTTCCTCTACCACTATGCATTCGAATGCCTTACTGCTTTCTTCTAGTGGGATGGGATAATACCTGGAACATCAATTGCTACATCTAGATAATATATATATATATATATTATATATATATGTAATATATTATATTTATATATATTATATTATATAATACTATATATATAACCTTGCATTAGCAAGGCATTCGAATATGTCTGTTGTAGTTTTGCTATTTATTATATTTTGTTATCCAGACTTTGTTTCACTCCAGGATTATATTGCTGCTTCAGATTCAGTGCTGGCTGTGCATCTTTGCTGCTTCAGATTCAGTGCTGGCTGTGTGTCTACTGCTTCCTTATTCAGATTCGGTTCTGGCTGTGCATCTTTGCTGCTTTATTTTGCTGTATAAGAATGATTTCCTCTTCACCATGGTCCCTCAGATTATTGCACTGATCCACCTTTAGACCTGGCTGTAATCTGAAAGAGGTCAGAGCAATATAAATAATAGGAGAGCAGCTTCCCTGTGCAGCATTCAAAATTATCTGAGGCTCCTTTTCAGCTACATGGTCTAAAAATGAAAAAATGAAATGAATGTCAAGCAGAAAGCATTTTCCATTTCCACATGTCCTTCGGCTGTTTACCTTGTCTTTCAGAGGAGAAGTTGAGGTCTCAAAATGCAATAGGATTCTATAGGCTATTAACAAATATAAATGAATTATTAACGAAGCTGTTGGGGCTCCAGCCTTTGGTTCGTTATAGTGAAAGGACAATCAAAATGAATGATCAACGGTTAATGAGATGTGATTGTGAATAAAAGTAGAATTGCATGTATCTGTTCGTCTCATGTATGCAGTATTCTCTCTTTGCTTTATCCTATTCGTTAAAGAATTAAAACGAAGTACATAAAGCAAAAATCCCGAATTGAAGCTGAATTTTTATTCAAAATCAATCTGACACGAATCATTTCAAAGTGCATCGAATCTTAATCCAACATGCAAGAATCCTAAACTGGTCTTTTATTCCAAATCAACCCGACATGAAAAGTTTGATATGAAAGGTTTGTTGTTGTTGTTTCTTTAATCAATTTTTCTTTGCTGAAAAGTTATTGAACCAGCCAAAAGCAGAATGCTTTTTGACAACCTATATTCACAACAGAGATATGCGCTGCTGTTTTCAAACAGTTAATATTGGTCCCTGCTTTGTTGCAACATAAAATTCTGTTCGTTTGGGAGGCATTATTACTGCAAGCACTTTTTATTGAGCCAAAAAATGAGTGGCCTGCACTGCAAAAATGGCATCCCGTGCGTACAGAACATGTGTGCAGACTGCAGTGTTGACAATGTGTGTTTATATTATCTTTTTACTTGGAGTCCATGGGCCAGGTTCATTATAGCCAAAGATTCCTTTTTATACTTGTGCTGAAACATTTGAAATAATGCATAGAGGAATATTAAGACATAAATCTCCAAAATTACTGAAATACACTTTATTTTTATTTTTTTTAATTTTAATAACAATTGTTGAAATCAATAAATGGCTCATTCTATACAAACTGTCTTTCTGAACAATATAACCCTTCCTTTATTCATAGATCAACATGAAAAGTATTTTATTTTAACCAATGAACATTCTTTATTTTATTACAAATAACTGTAGTTTACTAACACTGGCAGTACAGCTGAAGTGCAAAATCGCCCCCCAGCCTCTCAGCTGCTTCTTACTTGTCATTAATGGAAATGCAGAAGAGGTCATATGCTTGGGATGATTGTGTCAGCTACAATAGCTTTAAGAGAGCACTGTGAATAATTTGTGCAAGCCAGCCATTGAAAGATGCTTAATACACTACGTTTTACTTCGAAGCACTCTGAGCCCGTATTGATCAGAGGACCAGTAAACCAAAGCAACATTTAACTTTGCAATTCATCTTGCTCACTTGGTTCCACTTCTTGTCGTGTTAACAAGTGACTGCACGTGATTCATAGATACTGTCAATAAAGGCATTGAATGCATTGGAGTTCAGGAGAGGGTGTGTTTTACAGACTACAAGACTAACTTGCTTAAATTATTTATTTCATTCAATTATTTATCAATGTAAAAACAACTCTGCTGCCACTGACATTCCGTCCCGTTAGAAAATCAAAAAGAAGGATGGCTTTGATGCTGTGCACATTTATTTTCAAGTAAGACCTTCTGTAACGACGCCCCACTGAGATGGGCTTTCTTGTCTGCCACTTAGAGATGAGATGTGGTATAAATCATAAACTGCAGAATATAACACGAGGAAGCACAGTCAGAGTTTTACAGTTTTGGTATAAATTCTCAGTTTTTCGTGAGACAAGTTCCATGAAATCTTGAAGCTATGGTACTTTTTAGAACTGTTGTATACTTTCATAAAGCATTAGCAGTCCATTAAATACCACTACCAATACTACTACTACTACTAACAATAATAATAATAATAATAATAATAATAATAATAATAATAATAATAATAATAATAATAATAATAGAGAGAGGGAGCGGGAGAGGGAGTGGGAGAGAGAGAGGGAGAGGGAGAGGGAACGGAAGAGAGAGAGAGGATGAGAGAGAGGGAGTGGGAGAGAGAGAGAGAGAGAGGGAGAGGGAAAGGGAGATAGATATAGATATATCAATATATATAAACCTCAATCCCTCTGTGCATTACCTACCTCACATGTCACACACTCAACTACAGGTATATGTATAATGTATTGCTGCTTGCTAGTGAGTTCACTGCATTGGTGAAATAATGTTTTATAAATGCAGCCCTTCGGCTCTTTGATTTCTGCAGGATATCAGTTCTCTAGTGGGTAGAATATTAAAAAAGACTCAGGGTTTTTATTTTGGTTGTTTGTTTGTTTGTTTGCTTTATTTTTTATCCAACAGTTATGTTGTAAGCTCTGCTTCCATTGAATTGCTTTTTATTTATTTATTTATTTATTGCTGGGATCGTTGCAATGAGATTTAATCCTTTCTAAAGCTACAGTAGAAACATGACTCTGCAGTGTAGTTTATGACCCTTGTGGTGCAGTCACATCATTGTGCAAAAATGTACCTGCACAGACACGGACCCACACAAACAGGAATTCCATTATTTCAGTGGGAAATCAAGCTAAGCTTGTAAGCTAAAGATACTGCTCCGTCTTTATTTGCTCATTCTTTCTTTTTTAAATTCTCTACTGCTGTGGGAGGCATTTGTGCAGGAAAGTGGGGTTATAATTCACTGGCTGACAGGAGAATTCAGCTCGCTTGGAGAGTCTGCAAATTCTTCAGAACTGTGCCCGCCACAAAACATACACTATAATGCAATACAATTCACATTTCTATAGCGCCTTTCATCACAAGGATCCCAAAGCGCTTCACACACAGACACACACACACAGCACACAGCACACACACGCACACAACAAACAAACACAACACACACACACACAAACACACAACACACACACACACACAACACACAAACACACACACAAACACACACACACACACACACACACACACACACACACACACACACACACACACACACACACACACACACACACACACACACACACACACACACACACACACAGACACAGAGAACAATTAAACCATTACATTAAAAACAGTCTGATACAAAAACAAATAAAACCAAAATTAAAAGAGACAAAACATGTAATTCTAATTGTAAAATTTAAAAAAAACTAAGGTAAAAATCTGGTATAACAGAACAATTGAAAGAGTCTAAAGCAAAAAGCACTGTGCTGTATCTGAGTCACATAATTTTTTTAATGTATTTTCTTCTCTTTGAATACATTTAGCACGCCTGGTTTTTAAACTTTGTTTTGTTCCCCATTTTATAAAATCCAATTGTGTTCCCTCACCGTAGCAATATCTACAAAAAGGGATCTGAGTCACACTCTGGCGTGGTACTTAGCACTGAAAATCAGCAAACAAGACTGACGGCTCCCCATGTGCAGGTCTGAGGCATACGCTACACTGGTATTAACTATAATTTATTTTTAAGCCAGCAGGGAAAGAATTGAAATGGCAGCTAGCGGAGGACTCTCACATCATAATTAATCACACACTGAGGTTCTTGTATAATTCTGAATGATTAGGAGGCTTAAACAACTTTTTGATTAAGTACTCAATACTGAAACTGTTTTGTAATTCTTCACCTGGAAAAGCTGACTGAGATAAACTCTGTAACATTGGCGGTCCATGTGAAATATCTAGCGGTGAGACACACACAGAGTAAGGGCACAGTGTATACCTGGAGGCAGAGAGTGAGCAGTCTGCTACAGTTTTTTTCCATCATGATCTCTCAAATCTCCATCTCCTTCTCCTAACCTATGAACTCTTTTCTTCTCCCATTGCTTATTCTGATGTTGAGGGCTAATTCTAATCTGCTGTGGCTCATTTTAATTATTTTTAAAATGATAACATTTGATATCAGTCTGGAGCTGCAGGCACATCACATTCTGCAGTGAAGAAGACAGTGGGCTATGTCCAAACTGATAAGCAGAGGCAGATCTTGAATACAGGGGCTTTGTGAAAACCAATATCTCTAAAGGGGTGTGTGTGTGTGTGTGTGTGTGTGTGTGTGTGTGTGTGTGTGTGTGTGTGTGTGAGAGAGAGAGAGAGAGAGAGAGAGAGAGAGAGAGAGAGAGAGAGAGAGAGAGAGAGAGAGAGTCTCTTTAGTGCATTCTTCTATGTGAAGTTGCCAGTTTAGGTCTTAATTTACTATCTAAGCAGGTGCAGCATTTTAACCCTCCTCTGTTTAGATCATTTGAACTGACTCCTTGCCAATATGTCAGTGCTCCATGAAGGCTGGTGCTTTCTTTATAGCCAGATTTCCAAAAACACATGTTCATCAAAAAAAAACAAATACCCAAAATAGATTGTAAAAGATATAAGGGTTGCATTTAACATCGTTCTTATTATTAATCACATGTGAATTGTGAGTTTCGCTGGACAGTCAGTGGTACACATGTGGGATCCCTTGCTTTATTGTGGCGCTGGTGCACATGATGTTCTACTGTACAGAGCCCCCCCTAGTGTACAGAAACACAAAGGGAATGCTGTATTCAAATCCCACGCTGCCCCTAGCTCCATGTTACTGAGGATTGGTTTGTTCATCTTCTTCCTGCAAATGATGATGTTCCTTTGGTAATTAGACTAAACTCATTTAACAGATGCTACAGCAATCAGACAGTAATACGGTTAGATTGTTGCATACAGATCATCAATTTACAATTGCTGTTTTGTCTTTGGTAAGCATTTATAACATAAAAAACAGACACACCAAACAAACTGTGATGGATTATGTGAAGCAAACAAACAACGACAAAAAAGATCTACTAATTGATCTTTTTGTTTAAATGGGGAAACTGAAAAAAACAGTTTCAGGCTCACTTAGTTTGTGCAGGTAGTTCATATTGCCTCTGTGTTTATCAGATTCACACATGTGTTTCTGTTGTATTTGTTTGGCTTATTTTGACAATTTTCCTAGATTTTCAGTAACAGCTGTTTGATTTCATATACACACCATTTGCACGCCACTGTGTGTGTGTGTGTGTGTGTGTGTGTGTGTGTGTGTGTGTGTGTGTGTGTGTATATATAAAATTATGTTTTTTTTTTCATTGCCACTTCTCTTGCGGTTAAGTCATTTTCACCTTGGGTTGCTATGTTGCTAGGCTCCCAAATTGGTGTATAGAATATAGCATGACATCATTAATTAAAAGGTTAACAACTCAATTTACTTATAATTAAACTGAGGTGAAAAAAATTGAATTGTAAAAACGTCATCCTATCAATGTGACTGTTTCTTACATTTCTTTTTGTACTGTATATATGGTCTCTCTCTCTTGTCTTTTTCATCTCTACGGAGGTCTCACTCCCTCAAGAGCCTCGTTCACTTATGTTTTTTTGTTTTGCATTGTCTTTTCAGTCTGTGTTTTTAAGTAAGTATTGGGTCAACGAAGGGTTAACACATATTGAAAGTTCACACAAGAACACTTAACCAATTTGATAAAGTGCGGTACATTTGTCATTGAGTTAAAGAGATGTTCTGTGTCTGGAACAACATTGTTTAGATATTGTTAATAAAACAGAGTACAAGCAGAGTTCACAAAGTTCAGCTTCACACACACACAGTTAGGCAAGATATATAAGACAGGCACTCATCAGTGCAAGTGAGAAAAGCTACCTGAATCGTCATGCCAAGGCTTGCTCCCAGGAAATTAAATCATTGATCACTATCACTACATTGTTGTGTCTAACGATAATGCTTCAGCCTTATGTGTGGACCTGTTGAATATTGGAATCAATATATGGAAACTAACATTGGTATTGTGTGCACTCATTTACAGACATCAAATTTGTTTCATAACAGAATTTAGCTCAACTCTCTCATCATCTTTTCAACTGCAACATGGCAGTACCTCAGTGAAACTGGTGGATCTTCGGACAAGCCATCTGATTCAAATAGGGAGAGTCCACTACCAATCCTCATGCTTTAGAACGACAAAAAACTGAGAGAGAAAAGTGATCTGATGCAAGTGGGAGTTGATTTTTTTTTTGGTCCAAACATTATATTTTAGTGGCCCTAAGTGATGCTACAGCCCTGTTGAGATGTCATTAAATAGATAAACACTGTGCCTCCTAGGCCTTTGCAGACCCTTTTAAGAAGTTTTGCAGGGAGGAACTCTGACAAGTATATAACATCAGGGATGGCACAGTGGACAAGTTACAGACAGGTTGATTGCAATGTCAGCCATCAGTAGATTTACTGTCTAAATCAGCTCTGACACAGCACTGATGTGGATAAAGCGTTTCTAATGAAAAGAGTGCACAGATGAATATTTTTACTAAGTGGATTACATCTCCGCTATCCACAATCATTTTAATAAATCATAAAAACCAAAGCGGAAAGGTTCAGTAAGCTTTAGGATGTACGGCCACAAATCAGGGAGCTACCTCGAGAAACGCAACCCATATTTCTTACTAGTTTTATAATATTGCTGTTACCTTGCATTGGTGCAACCTTTTCAAATAAAATAAAATAAAATCCTAGTTCTTTTGCCCTTCCACAGTAATGTCCTTTATTGAGGCTGCCATCTGGGAGGTATAGGCTGGAAAGGTAAAGCATCATTTATTACTGCACAGTAGAAAACTAATTACACCATAATCAAAGTTCTGCACATGCATCTTGCAACACTAGAGGTCTGCGCACATCAAAAGGGTTTTGTCCATAACAGCAGGGGAGATTAAATCAATTCTCTGTGGCATTTTATCAGCATCAGTCTTCCAATAATAACAACACAAAAAATAAATACAAAGCAAAAAAAAAAAGAACTACGAACTGTGACATGTAGATATTTTGTGTAATTAAAGGAATCTTTTGGGAGCCTAGGTAATGAGTTTGTTCATATTCTGCACCTCTGGCTATACATTTGAGTGTGTGTGTCATATGAAACAATTCCAAAGGATAGCTTTCCCTAGGGTAAGGTTGTACAGTACCAGCTATAGTCATCAGCTGGCTTTGATCCAAATCATAATAGTTCTTTTAGGGGTGTCCCAATTTAAGTGCGGTATACGGTACAGTGAATGCGATTGGTTTGATATCAGCAGATGCTTAAAGAAACCTTTTCATTTCCACAATGAGATTTCCAGAATGTCCTACAGCATGATTCCTAATAATGGCCTATTTCACTAACGTCGATTGTGGTTACTGTAATAAGATAGCCTGCTCTGACAGTGCAATTTGAATTAAAAAAGCCCAATGGCCGAGGTGGCATCCCCAATACTGTTGACACCTCTCATTTTGTGTCTATGTGCTTTTCATTCACCTGAACTGTACTATACTTCTACTCTTTACCATGCTTGCCCATGATTTGACTTTGCCTAACTACACCCATTTAAAGCACATAGGAGCTTAGAAAACCAGTGAAACAATTAGAGCTCCACTCCACCCTCATTACTGTACTCCTGGGAGACCAGCCTCGCTCACTCTAATCAAGGTGCTGACATTTGGAAGCCATACCCATGTGTCAGAGAAAGTAAGCCCCACTGCAGACAGCCCAGAGGTAACAGATGAGGTTTGAGCAGATTTATTTCTTCATGTTCTCATGTGTTAATAATGACCTCAGATGATTTGTATAATTTAGTGAACTGCTGTAAATGGCTTAAATCAAGCGTTCAGTATTCCTATGTTGAAAACAATGCTTCCTTATTTGCAAGAGCCCTCCAGTTCAAGCTAATTATTGTCATTAAATATATATTAGAATGTATAGTGCATTGTATGTGATTACTCTGTATAGCAACATGGGCATGATTAAATTACATTTTAGCTAGGAAGAGAGGCCTTAGGAAAATAAGAGCTCACGGGCCCCACTTTATATTGTGTCTCAAACAGCACTGTACCTTTAGCAGCAACTCAGTAATCTATACACAGGGCTGGGCACTTTCTTTGTAACTACTAGCATAATTAATTACAAATTAACAACACATGTTTCTAATTGCAGTGTAATTACACTGGTGGTTTTGTATTTACAAAAAACTCCACAAAACACGTTCTACATCCAAAGCCATCAAAAGAAGTGTTGTATGTGATGGCTGGTAACAATGAATCTGTGTGACTTATGGTATATAAGTCATATTATTTACATTTTAAACCCAGTAAATGATAACTTGTGAGGCAGGTCTTATCCTTTAAAGTTAACCTTCCAGCTCAGTCCTACACTACCCGTCTATTTCCCTTCAGGAAAGAATTCGCCATCCCTTGTAAAGCTTGCTATTGTGTACCAAAACAAACACTTTGCAAAGTGTAGTAAAGCATAGCAGTACACAAGCATGGCAAAGAACAGGTCATCCTGATAGATGCCACTTAAGTGCCGTATGGCAAAGCATGGAGTCTCAGAAACACACAGCATAAACATTACATAATCAATGAGGCACCAGAAGTTTTTTAAACCAAGTGGACCAAGATTTATCTTTTCTTTTGAAAAAACTTTTAGTTTATTTGTTTGGGGACTATGAGGGTAATTATCAATGCTGGGAGAATTAGCGGTGTATGGCAAACAGATGCAATTTGTCACAGAAGGGTTCTCTACTGAAAACGCATCTGCCACTCACCATCTGAGATCTCCAGCAGTAGCACTAAGGCTTGGGAACAACAGTGTGTCCTTACTATGAATGCTTAATATGGTGAGTCTGCTCAAAAAGGGTAGGTTTGGAGTTAGAGTTAGGACAGGGGAAGAGTTAGGATAGTGTTGGGTAGGGCTAGGTAATTCTAAAGTGTGTCCATATGAAAGTTGTGAGTTAGCACAGCAATGTTGCTCTGTAACTAGCGATGTATCACACAACTATGGCTGAGAAAATACCTTCTCCCCAGAAATTCACTAGAAATTGGTAGTAAAATGTCAGAATTTGCTGTACTGTTAGCATCAAAACGAAATGTTATGGAAAATATGTTCAAGCTCTTCTTAATGAGGTCAAGAACAGGTAAAGAACATACATGTTTTCATAATTGTATGCAGGATATGAAAGTATGGATGCTTCTTCTGAGCGCTATCGTTGTATGAAGCTACCTCTTCTGTACTTCCTTTTCCTAAAGTATTATACGTTAAGACAGCGGAACAGAAACATGTCACGATTCTTACCAGCTATCATGTAATATTTATTCATAGAGCTTTGTTATGTTGAGTGGAACAAATTAGATGTGATATATTATTATTCAGAAACAAAAGATTTTTTCACAGCCCTCTCAAATCTCAGTAACCATGAAAGGTACCAAGCTGACAATACTGAAAGCAATGCACTATAGCCACAAAGTGTGATTCGCATACACACACATTTACCATTACCCATTGTCTTCAAGCATGAGCAGCTAATGAAAAGGTGATACCTGCCTAGTACTTTACAGGAATCTGTGTGCTCTAGTGGTTAAAGAAAAGTCCTTGTAACTAGGAGGGCCCTGGTTCAAATCCTAGCTCAGCCACTCACTCATTGTGTGGCCCTAAGCAAGTCACTTAACCTCCTTGTGTTCTGTCTATCAGGTGAGATGTTGTTATAATGGATTGTACAGCTAATGCATAGTTGATACATCCTAGTCTATGTAAGTCACCTTAAATAAAGGCATCTGCTAAATAAACAAATCATACTGCATAAGTGCTTTTTTTTTTTAAATTAAAGCTTTCTCGACGTACTATACAATGCCACTGAACTTGACCTTTTTATTGAGTTAGGAGAAGAGAGTGGGGTACTGCAGTGGAGATATAAACTGCTGTGCGTTCTTTTATTGATAGTGTTTTGCAAGTCACTTTCATGAAATGTCCTTTATGCAATCAACAAGGCAGGTTTGGTTAATGCTATCTAAAGCGTGCAGGAGTTTTAAACAAATCTTAAAACTCTCACCTTTTTGTTAATAATGACATTTATTCTTCTGATATCTATCCAGGTTTTCAATACATACAATAGGATCAAACCCACAGTGATAATAACAATACAAATACTAATAATAATACATCACATCCCAGAAGGAAATGTTTATCCGAATAATAAACTGCTTCAGCAATGAGAGAGGAGCCACTGCTGTAAATGTAGGGGTTTGTTTGACATAGGAAAGGTTTGGTATATCACCCAGACCCATTAGTGTGAAATAGATCAGTGCTGAATAATATGAGCTAATGCTGATTTATCATAATTTTATTTGACGTGTTTATTGCATTTCTTTATTGACTGTACCATAAAAGTCAATTGACAAAACAGCTGTATATCACTTTTGTAAATGTTAACACCAATGTGTAATCCCTATGGATTTCTTAATTACAGGAGCCTGAAGAATGAATCATCTAAAACTGTTTCACCCCTTTTTACAGTCTTTCGATAAATAACAAAAAGGTTGAATGTCTTTATTTACCAGACCTTACTGACAGTAACTGTAGGCTGCTTCCTTCAAGTGATATTAGCTAGTTATGAAATACTCCCTGGCCCAGAGTGGCCCTTGAATGGGGATTGAATAAGAACTGCAAACGTGCTGTTAACCCTCACTAATGTGAAGAATGCATTGCTTTCATCATATTAGCTGACGGTTTTGTCTCTCGAATTTGCTTGTGAAAAGTAAAGAAAGTGATGCCTCCTTTTCCTCTGACTATTGTGTTTGTTAAAGAAGCCAATAACGTCAAGTTTCATGAAAATCAAACATTATTTTATACATAGAGGGCTCCCTGAAGATGCCCAGCTAGGATGGGAAACTCATTGAGTATTCATTATTTCAGTAAATGTGTTCATGTTAAGAAACCAACAGCTGTACAAAACAGTTTTACATAGATCAAAATGTACTTGAACAAGTTGTACCCTAAATAGCAAGATACTGATGACAGTTTTGCATGAGTGCAAGGATTGAGGACCAGCACAAATGTAATCTTTAACTGGCAAATCTGTACCATGAAACTGACTGACTCACTGTCCATTTCCACATTTACACCATTTATTTATTTATTTGTTTTTCTTGTGGTTAAAGGGGGGGGGGGGGGGGGGGGAGTTGGAACAATTGCTGTGAATGTCTGCAAACTGGCAGCGGAAACTCTAGAAACTCAAAATTGCTCCAGAAAGGAACGGCCTGTTTGACAGGCACTATGCCGGGGCTGTCCAGGTGTACAAAGCTGATAAGTTGCCTGCCTGGCAGACAGTCACTCACACTCTGCTTTCAAAGATGCCAGGGAGAGATGATCCACGTTGCAGTAATTCGAAGTGTAATGCTGCTCCTCCTCTATCAGCTTGTTCTGTCACCACACACTGCGATTTGAGATGTCCTGTACAAATTGCTATTGGATATTTGCCTGTAGACTTGTCTTGCCTTCGTGCGATGAATATTATTGCACTGAAATACTAATATATAAGACACAGAAAAATCATATAGATTAAATATGCTGGATTGAGGATTCCAGATGTACTATGCAGCTCTTTTGACAAAACCTTTATAAAGGAACCACCTATCTCCTGCTCACAGTATTTTTTCTACCAAATAGGTAATATCTAAAATGTTGCACAGTCCATCCTTCTAAGGGTGTCCTACAAGCAGATACATACAGCTATCAATATTCTGATTTATAGAATGCATGTACCTTCTTTTGTTTACAGAGCATGTAATGCACAGATAGTGACTTAAATGGTTGCTTGATTCGGGTAACTGGTTTGCGCATTATGAAAAACAAACACACCTTAGAAATTGAAAAGGCATCAAGTTGGAAGTCAGTCTGCGAGAGACGGGGGATTTGATTTAAGGGAGATCTAATCAGTAAAACAAAGACTTTTTCAAACCACAGAATTGAAACAAATGCAGCACTGTATGTTGAAATTACTTCTCTGACACGCATTCTTCCCATCCTATTTTTCAAGACAATTATGAAAGGTCATATATAAATGTTCTACCAGTAAGCAATTAAAATAAGTGATATTCAAAGACTGTGCTAATAAGCCTGAATTAAATTTGGTGCATCTGTTTGTGTTATCACTTGAGTAGATGTCAAACAGGTGCAAATTTAAAGCTGCACTGCAAGTCTAATCTCTCTGCTGTATTAAAGCCTGGTTTGAAAACACTATCTGACAGCAGGTAATCAGTGCAGTTACTAGTCACAGCAAACTGCAGAAGAAGACGACATGGGGAATTGTCTCTCCTCTCCTGGGAAACAGCAGTCAAAGATCGCTTGAAGTAAGATACGGTGACAAAACTGACTGTATGAAAAATACTTTGACACTCCATCTGCAATGGCGTTAATTAATCATGACACCATAAATATGTGTAAAAATTTTAATTAGCTATTTACAGCTGTCTCTCAGAAACTCATCTGTTAACATTTTGACCTTTGTTCATATATCTTTATTTCATATGCTGCCTCAACCACTACATCTATTTAAGGTTTGCATCTACCTACAGTAAGTCTCACTTCATCTAGGTTTGCTGAAACCCAATCCTGCCTTAACATTCCCACATCCAATTTCTCTCACCAGAAAAGGCTTTCTCATCGCAGTTTTTCTGCGCTTGTCATCTTTCATTTTGTTTCTTTTCAATGGCTAATTATTTTTTACCATTTTTTTTTCTCTGATTTAATATCCAATACGTTCCCTCAAAGGTCAGTCCAGCAGGTGTCCGCTTGAGCTAGAAGGGTGCCTGGTCAGCAGGGGTCTCCGAGGCACAGTGAAGCGAGGCAGTCACTGACAATCTCTGTGAAAGTGCCATGGCCTATGGGGCATTTCATTAAGATCCTCAGCCAGGATCAGCAGACTAGGCACAGTGAGGAAGTGAGCATCATATACTTCATTAACTGAGGATTTGCGAGAGGGGGTGTAGTATAGTCTGGAGATTGGGGGTGAGCAGAAAGGTTAAATTGGATGCAAGCAGTGATAGGGAGCCAGTGGAGGGAGTGGAGCAGCGGGTGTAATGTGGGAGAAACAAGGAAGGGAAAAGACAATGGCTACATGAATATATAAGAAATCCATATCAATAGGAAAAAAAGGAGCAAGAGAAGCAAAGGACTGCTCAACACGATGTTTCACTTGCAGTATATATGCTTTTCAAATTCCGGTAACACTTTAAATTAAGTTTCTTGAATTAAATAGTAGTTACTTAGCAAATACATTGGTACTTACACACAATTGCAATGTTATTAACAATATACTTTATGTGTACATTTTTTTGATAACCCTACCCATAACTCTAACCCTAACCCTAACCCTAACCCTTTAGAATGTTAAAGAACACATTAAGAATGTTATATAAGCACTTAACACTTTGTTCTATACAATAAGTGCACCCTTACCTTCCTGACAGTCCTTCAAGCTGTGTGCATCAGCCTGCCGCAGAGCACCGGCAATGATGCATTTCATTAATTACAAGTCAGATTTCACACAATGCCAGAAATTCAATCATACTATTTCAGTCTGGAACTGTCCCCTCAAACCACCATTGAACACTTGCTGTGTTAAACAGATGGAAAAAAAACACTCTGAACTTAATTTCTAAATTAAATATGCAGCATTGAGTAATATCAGTACTCGCCTATGTAAGGCATTATCAAGATCACAGAATGATTTCAGCAGGTTTAC